>NW_028270180.1:28230860-28534141 GCF_037043375.1 Chiloscyllium plagiosum
GGATGGGACAGAGAGTGTGAGAGTGAGAATGGGAAAGAGTGTGTGAGAGTGAGAGTGCGGATGGGAGAGAGTGTGAGAGTGAGGGTGAGGATTGGAGAAATAGTGTGAGAGTGAGAGTGAGAATGGGAGAGAGAGTGTGAGAGTGAGAGTGATGATAGGGGAGAGAGTGTGAGAGTGAGAGAGAGGAGGGGGAGAGTGTGTGAGACTGAGTAAGAATGGGAGGGAGTGTGAGAGTCAGAGTGAGAGTGAGGATGGGAGAGAGTGTATGAGAGTGAGAGTGAGAGTGAGGATGGGAGAGAGTGTGTGAGTGAGAGTGAGAGTGAGGATGGGAGAGAGTGTGTGAGTGAGAGTGAGGATAGGGGAGAGAGTGTGAGAGTGAGGGAGAGGATGGGGAGAGTGTGTGAGACTGAGAGTAAGAATGGGAGGGAGTGTGAGAGTCAGAGTGAGAGTGAGGATGGGAGAGAGAGTGTGAGAGTGAGAGTGATGATGTGCGAGAGAGTGTGAGAGTGAGAGAGAGGATGGGAGAGAGTATGCGAGAGTGAGAATGAGAGTGAGGATGGGAGAGAGTTTGAGGTTGAGACTGAGGATGGGCGAGAGAGTGTGAGAGCGAGAGTGAGAGTGAGGATGGGAGAGAGTTTGTGAGTGTGAGAGTGAGGATGGGAGAGAATGTGGGAGTTAGGATGCGAGAGCGAGTGTGAGAGTGAGAGTCAGGAAGGGAGAGAGAGTGTGAGAGTGAGAGTGAGGATGGAAGAGAGAGCGTGAGAGTGAGAGTGCGGATGGGAGAGAGAGTGTGAGAGTGAGAGTGAGGATGGGAGAGAGAGCGTGAGAGTGTGAGCGCGGGTAGGGGAGAGAGTGTGAGAGTGAGAGAGGATGGGGAGAGAGTGTGTGAGTGAGAGTAAGAATGGGAGGGAGTGTGTGAGTCAGAGTGAGAGTGAGGATGGGAGAGAGTTTGCGAGTGTGAGAGTGCGGATGGGAGCGAGAGTGTGAGAATGAGAGTGAGGATGGGAGAGAGAGCGTGAGAATGAGAGTGCGGATGTGAGAGAGTGTGTGAGTGAGAGTGAGGACGGAAGAGAGTGTGAGAGTGAGAGTGAGGATGGGGGAGAGAGTGTGACAGTGAGAGTGAGGATGGGGAGAGAGTGTGAGAGTGAGAGTGAGGATGGGAGAGAGTGTGTGAGAGTGAGAGTGCGGATGGGAGAGAATATGAGAGTGACAGCGAAGATGGGAGAGAGAGTGTGAGAGTGAGAGTGAGTATGGGAGAGAGTGTGAGATGGATGTTCGAATGGGAGAGGCTGTGAGGGTGCGAGTGCGGATGGGAGAGAGAGTGAGAGTGAGAGTGAGGATACGAGAGTGTGAGAATGAGAGTGAGGATGGGAGAGAGAGTGTGAGAATGAGAGTGAGGATGGGAGAGGGAGTGTGAGAGTGAGAGTGAGGATGGGAAAGAGAGTGTGATAGTGAGAATGGGAGACAGTGTGAGAGTGGATGTGCGGTTGGGAGAGAGAGTGAGAGTGAGAGTGAGGAGGGGAGAGAGTGTGAGAGTGAGAGTGAGGATGGGGAGAGAGTGTGAGAGTGAGAGTGAGGATGGGAGAGAGAGTGTGGGAGTGAGAGTGAGGATGGGAGAGCGTGTAAGAGTGAGAGTGAGGATGGGAGAGAGTGTGATAGTGAGATTGAGAGTGAGGATGGGGAGAGAGTGTGAGAGTGAGAGTGAGGATGGGAGAGAGAGTGTGAGTGTGAGAATGGGAGAGAGTGTGAGAGTGGAAGTGCGAATGGGAGAGAGTGTGAGGATGAGAGTGCGGATGGGAGAGAGTGAGAGTGTGAATGGGAGTTAGTGAGAAAGTGAGAGGAAGGATGGGAGTGAGTGTGAGAGTGAGTTTGAGAATGAGATAGGAGAGAGAATGGTTGAGTGAGAGTGAGGATCGGAGAGAGAGTGTGTGAATGAGAGTGATGATGGGAGAGAGAGTGTGAGAGTGAGAGTGAGGATGGGAGAGAGTGTGAGAGTGAGAGTGAGGATGGGAGTGAGTGTGTGAGAGTGAACGTGATGATGGGAGAGAGAGTGTGATAGTGGGAGTGAGAGTGAGGATGGGAGAGAGAGTGTGAGAGTGAGAATGGGAGACAGAGTGAGAGTGGATGTGCAGTTGGGTGGGAGAGTGAGAGTGAGAGTGAGGATGGGAGAGAGAGTGTGAGGGTGAGAGTGAGGATGGGAGAGAGAGTGTGAGGGTGAGAGTGAGGATGGGAGAGAGAGTGTTAGAGTGACAGTGAGGATAGGAGAGAGAGTGTGAGATTGAGAATGGGAGAGAGTGTGAGAGTGGAAGTGCGAATGGGAGAGAGTTTGAGGGTGAGAGTGCGGATGGGTGAGAGTGTGAGAGTGAGAGTGCGAATGGGAGTTAGTGAGAAAGTGAGAGTGAGGATGGGAGAGAGTGTGAGAGTGAGAGTGAGAATGAGGTAGGAGAGAGAATGTGTGAGTGAGAGTGAGGATCGGAGAGAGTGTGTGTGAATGAGAGTGAAGATGGGAGAGAGAGTGTGAGAGTGAGAGTGAGGATGGGAGAGAGTGCGAGAGTTAGAGTGAGGATGGGAGAGAGAGTGTGATAGTGAGAGTGAGAGTGAGGATGGGAGTGAGTGTGTGAGAGTGAACCTGATGATGGGAGATATATTGAGAGAGTGAGAGTGACAGTGAGAATGGGAGAGAGATGATGAGAGTGAGATTGAGAATGGGAGAGAGAGTCTGATAGTGAGAGTGAGTGTGAGGATGGGAGAGAGAGGATGAGCGAGAGTGTTCATGAGAGAGAGAGTGTGAGAGTGAGAGTAAGGATGCAGAGAGAGTTTGAGAGTGAGAGTGAGAATGGGAGAGAGTGTTAGAATGAGAGTGAGGATGGAGAGAGTGTGAGAGTGAGAGTGAGGATGGGGAGAGAGTGTGAGAATGAGAGTGATGATGGGAGAGAGTGTGAGAGTGAGGATATGAGAGTGTGAGAATGAGAGTGAGGATGGGAGAGAGAGTGTGAGAATGAGAGTGAGGATGGGAGAGGGAGTGTGAGAGTGAGAGTGAGGATGGGAAAGAGAGTGTGATAGTGAGAATGGGAGACAGTGTGAGAGTGGGTGAGAGTGAGTGAGAGGAGGGGAGAGAGTGTGAGAGTGAGAGTGAGGATGGGGAGAGAGTGTGAGAGTGAGAGTGAGGATGGGAGAGAGAGTGTGAGAGTGAACGTGAGGATGGGAGAGAGTGTAAGAGTGAGAGTGAGGATGGGAGAGAGTGTGATAATGAGATTGAGAGTGAGGATTGGGAGAGAGTGTGAGTGTGAGAGTGAGAGTGAGGATGGGAGAGAGAGTGTGAGAGTGAGAATGGGAGAGAGTGTGAGAGTGGAAGTGCGAATGGGAGAGAGTGAGGGTGAGAGTGCGGATGGGAGAGAGTGTGAGAGTGTGAGTGCGAATGGGAGTTAGTGAGAAAGTAAGAGGGAGGATGGTAGTGAGTGTGAGAGTGAGTGTGAGAATGAGATAGGAGAGAGAATGGTTGAGTGAGAGTGAGGATCGGAGAGAGAGTGTGTGAATGAGAGTGATGATGGGAGAGAGAGTGTGAGAGTGAGAGTGAGGATGGGAGAGATTGTGAGAGTGAGAGTGAGGATGGGAGTGAGTGTGTGAGAGTGAACGTGATGATGGGAGAGAGAGTGTGATAGTGAGAGTGAGAGTGAGGATGGGAGAGAGAGTGTGAGAGTGAGAATGGGAGACAGTGAGAGTGGATGTGCGGTTGGGAGAGAGAGTGAGAGTGAGAGTGAGGATGGGAGAGAGAGTGTGAGGGTGAGACTGAGGATGGGAGAGAGAGTGTGAGAGTGAGAGTGAGGATGGGAGAGAGAGTGTTAGAGTGACAATGAGGATAGGAGAGAGAGTGTGAGATTGAGAATGAGCTTGGGATAGAGAGTTTGAGTGTGAGAGTGAGGATGGGAGAGAGAGTGAGAATGGGAGAGATAGTGTGAGAGTGAGAGTGAGGATGGGAGAGAGAGAGTAAGAGTGAAAGTGAGGATGGGAGAGAAAGAGTGAGAGTGATAATGTGAGAGAGTGTGAGTGTGAGAGTGAGAGTTAGAGTGAGGATGGGAGAGATAGTGTGACAGTGAGAGTGAGGATGGGAGAGAGATTGTAAGAGTGAGAGTGCGAATGGGAGAGAGTGTGAGAGTGAGAGTGCGAATGAGTATGGGATAGAGAGTGTGAGAGTGAGAGTGAGGATGGGAGAGAGTGTGAGAGTGAGAGGGAGGATGGGAGAGAGTGTGAGAGTGAGAATGAGGATGGGGAGAGAGTGTGAGAGAGATAGTGAGGTTGGGGGAGGGAGTGTGAGAATGAAACTGCGGATGGGAGAGAGTGTGAGAGTGAGAGTGAGGATGGGTGAAAGAGTGTGAGAGTGAGAGAGCGAATGGGAGAGAGTGTGAGAGTGAGAGTGAGAGTGACGATGGGATAGAGAGTGTGAGAGTGAGAGTGATGATGGGAGAGAGTGTGTGAGAGTGAGAGTGCGGATGGAAGAGAGTGTGAGAGTGACAGCGAGAATGGGAGAGAGAGTGTGAGAGTGAGAGTGAGGATGGGAGAGAGTGTGAGATTGAGAATGACGATGGGGAGAGAGTATGAGAATCAAACTGCGGATGGGAGAGAGTGTGAGACTGAGAGTGAGAGTGAGGATGGGAGAGAGAGTGTGAGATTGAGAATGAGGATGGGGAGAGAGTATGCGAATGAAACTGCGGATGGGCGAGAGTGTGAGAGTGAGAGTGAGAGTGAGGATGTGAGAGAGAGTGTGAGATTGAGAGCGAGGTTTGGGAGGGAGTGTGAGAGTGAGAGTGAGGATGGGAGAGAGAGTGTGAGAGTGAGAGTGAGTATGGGAGAGAGTGTGAGAGTGAGAGTGAGGAGGGGAGAGAGTGTGAGAGTGAGAGTGAGGATGGGGAGAGAGTGTGAGAGTGAGAGTGAGGATGGGAGAGAGAGTGTGAGATTGAGAATGGGAGAGAGTGTGAGAGTGGAAGTGCGAATGGGAGAGAGTGTGAGGGTGAGAGTGCGGATGGGTGAGAGTGTGAGAGTGAGAGTGCGAATGGGCGTTAGTGAGAAAGTGAGATTGAGGATGGGAGAGAGTGTGAGAGTGAGAGTGAGAATAAGGTAGGAGAGAGAATGTGTGAGTGAGAGTGAGGATCGGAGAGAGAGTGTGTGAATGAGAGTGAAGATGGGAGAGAGAGTGTGAGAGTGAGAGTGAGGATGGGAGAGAGTGTGAGATTGAGAATGACGATGGGGAGAGAGTATGAGAATCAAACTGCGGATGGGAGAGAGTGTGAGACTGAGAGTGAGAGTGAGGATGGGAGAGAGAGTGTGAGATTGAGAATGAGGATGGGGAGAGAGTATGAGAATGAAACTGCGGATGTGCGAGAGTGTGAGAGTGAGAGTGAGAGTGAGGATGGGAGAGAGAGTGTGAGATTGAGAGCGAGGTTTGGGAGGGAGTGTGAGAGTGAGAGTGAGGATGGGAGAGAGAGTGTGAGAGTGAGAGTGAGTATGGGAGAGAGTGTGAGAGTGAGAGTGAGGAGGGGAGAGAGTGTGAGAGTGAGAGTGAGGATGGGGAGAGAGTGTGAGAGTGAGAGTGAGGATGGGAGAGAGAGTGTGAGATTGAGAATGGGAGAGAGTGTGAGAGTGGAAGTGCGAATGGGAGAGAGTGTGAGGGTGAGAGTGCGGATGGGTGAGAGTGTGAGAGTGAGAGTGCGAATGGGAGTTAGTGAGAAAGTGAGAGTGAGGATGGGAGAGAGTGTGAGAGTGAGAGTGAGAATGAGGTAGGAGAGAGAATGTGTGAGTGAGAGTGAGGATCGGAGAGAGAGTGTGTGAATGAGAGTGAAGATGGGAGAGAGAGTGTGAGAGTGAGAGTGAGGATGGGAGAGAGTGTGAGAGTGAGAGTGAGGATGGGAGAGAGAGTGTGATCGTGAGAGTGAGAGTGAGGATCGGAGTGAGTGTGTGAGAGTGAACGTGATGATGGGAGATATATTGAGAGAGTGAGAGTGACAGTGAGGATGGGAGAGAGATGATGAGAGTGAGATTGAGAATGGGAGAGAGAGTGTGATAGTGAGAGTGATTGTGAGGATGGGAGAGAGAGGATGAGCGAGAGTGTTCATGGGAGAGAGAGTGTGAGAGTGAGAGTAAGGATGCGGAGAGAGTGTGAGAGTGAGAGTGAGAATGGGAGAGAGTGTGAGAGTGAGAGTGAGGATGGAGAGAGTGTGTGAGTGAGAGTGAGGATGGGGAGAGAGTGTGAGAATGAGAGTGAGGATGGTAGAGAGAGTGTGAGAATGAGAGTGAGGATGGGAGAAGGAGTGTGAGAGTGAGAGTGAGGATGGGAGAGAGAGTGTGAGAGTGAGAATGGGAGACAGTGTGAGAGTGGATGTGCGGTTGGGTGAGTGAGTGAGAGTGAGAGTGAGGATGGGAGAGAGAGTGTGAGGGTGAGAGTGAGGATGGGAGAGAGAGTCTGAGAGTGAGAGTGAGGATCGGAGAGAGAGTGTCAGAGTGACAGTGAGGATAGGAGAGAGAGTGTGAGATTGAGAGTGAGCTTGAGATAGAGAGTTTGAGTGTGAGCGTGAGGATGGGAGAGAGAGTGTGAGAGTGAGAGTGAGGATGGGAGAGAGTGTGTGAGAGTGAGAGTGCGGATGGGAGAGAATATGAGAGTGACAGCGAGGATGGGAGAGAGAGTGTGAGAGTGAGAGTGAGGATGGGAGAAAGTGTGAGAGTGGAGGTTCGAATGGGAGAGGCTGTGAGGGTGAGAGTGCGGATGGGAGAGAGTGTTAGAGTGAGAGTGAGGATATGAGAGTGTGAGAATGAGAGTGAGGATGGGAGAGAGAGTGTGAGAATGAGAGTGAGGATGGGAGAGGGAGTGTGAGAGTGAGATTGAGGATGGGAGAGAGAGTGTGATAGTGAGAATGGGAGACAGTGTGATATGGATGTGCGGTTGGGAGAGAGAGTGAGAGTGAAAGTGAGGATGGGGAGAGGGTGTGAGAGTGAGTATGGGAGACAGTGTGAGAGTGAGAGTGGGGAGGGGAGAGAGTGTGAGAGTGAGAGTGAGGATGGGAGAGAGAGTGTGAGAGTGAGAGTGAGGATGGGAGAGAGTGTAAGAGTGAGAGTGAGGATGGGAGAGAGTGTGAGAGTGAGATTGAGAGTGAGGATGGGGAGAGAGTGTGAGAGTGAGAGTGAGGATGGGAGAGAGAGTGTGAGAGTGAGAATGGGAGAGAGTGTGAGAGTGGAAGTGCGAATGGGAGAGAGTGTGAGGGTGAGAGTGCGGATGGGAGAGAGTGTGAGAGTGAGAGTGAGAGTGCGAATGAGATAGGAGAGAGAATGGTTGAGTGTGAGTGAGGATCGGAGAGAGAGTGTGTGAATGAGAGTGATGATGGGAGAGAGAGTGTGAGAGTGAGAGTGAGGATGGGAGAGAGTGTGAGAGTGAGAGTGAGGATGGGAGTGAGTGTGTGAGAGTGAACGTGATGATGGGAGAGAGAGTGTGATAGTGAGAGTGAGGATGGGAGAGAGAGTGTGAGAGTGAGAATGGGAGACAGTGTGAGAGTGGATGTGCGGTTGGGAGAGAGAGTGAGAGTGAGAGTGAGGATGGGAGAGAGAGTGAGAATGGGAGAGACAGTGTGAGGGTGAGAGTGAGGATGGGAGAGAGAGTGTAATAGTGAAAGTGAGGATGGGAGAGAAAGAGTGAGAGTGATAATGTGAGAGAGTGTGAGTGTGAGAGTGAGAGTTAGAGTGAGGATGGGAGAGATAGTGTGACAGTGAGAGTGAGGATGGGAGAGAGATTGTAAGAGTGAGAGTGCGAATGGGAGAGAGTGTGAGAGTGAGAGTGCGAATGAGTATGGGATAGAGAGTGTGAGAGTGAGAGGGAGGATCGGAGAGAGAGTGTGAGAGTGAGAGTGAGAGTGCGGATGGGAGAGAGTGTGAGAGTGAGAATGAGGATGGGGGAGAGAGTGTGAGAGAGATAGTGAGGTTGGGGGAGAGAGTGTGAGAATGAAACTGCGGATGGGAGAGAGTGTGAGAGTGAGATTGAGGATGGGTGAAAGAGTGTGAGAGTGAGAGTGCGAATGGGAGAGAGTGTGAGAGTGAGAGTGAATGTGACGATGGGATAGAGAGTGTGAGAGTGAGAGTGATGATGGGAGAGAGTGTGTGAGAGTGAGAGTGCAGATGGGAGAGAGTGTGAGAGTGACAGCGAGAATGGGAGAGAGAGTGTGAGAGTGAGAGTGAGGGTGGGAGAGAGTGTGAGATTGAGAATGACGATGGGGAGAGAGTTTGAGAATCAAACTGCGGATGGGAGAGAGTGTGGGAGTGAGAGTGAGAGTGAGGATTGGAGGGAGAGTGTGAGATTGAGAGCGAGGTTTGGGAGGGAGTGTGAGAGTGAGAGTGAGGATGGGCGAGAGAGTGTGAGAGTGAGACAGAGGATGGGAGAGAGTGTGTGAGAGTGAGAGTGAGAATGATCGTGAGTGTGGGATTGAGGATGGGAGAGAGATTGTGTGAGTGAGAGGAAGGATGGACAGAGAGTGTGAGAGTGATAGTGAGGATGGGAAAGAGATTGTGAGAGTGAGAGTAAGGATGGAGAGAGAGTGTGAGAGTGAGAGTGAGGATGAGAGAGAGTGTGGGATTTGAGGATGGGAGAGAGAGTGTGAGAGTGAGAGTGAGAATGGGAGAGAGTGTGTGAGAGTGAGAGTGAGAATGTGAGTGAGTGTGGCAGTGAGGATGGGAGAGAGAGTGCGAGAGTGAGAGTGATGATGGGAGAGAGTGTGTGAGGGTGAGAGTGAGAATGGGAGAGAGAGCGTGAGATTGAGAGTGAGGATGGGAGAGAGTGTAAAAGTGAGAGTGATGATGGGCGAGAGTGTGACAGTGAGAGTGAGGATGGGAGAGAGAGTGTGAGAGTGAGAGTGAGGATGGTGAGAGAGTGTGAGAGTGAGAGAGAGGATGGTGAGAGAGTGTGAGTGTGATAGTAGGAATGGGAGGGAGTGTGAGAGTCAGAGTTTGAGTGAAGATGGGAGAGAGAGTGTGAGAGTGAGAGTGATGATGGGCGAGAGAGTGTGAGAGTGAGAGTGAGAGTGAGGATGGGAGAGAGAGATTGAGAGTGACAGTGAGGATGGGGGAGAGAGTGAGAATGGGAGGGAGAGTGAGAGAGTGAGAGTAAGGATGGGAGAGTGAGTGCGAGAGTGAGAGTGAGGATGGGAGAGAGAGTATGAGAGTGAGAGTGAGGATGGGAGAGAGAGTGAGAATGGGAGAGAGATTATGAGAGTGACAGTGAGGATGGGAGCGAGAGTGTGAGAGTGAGAGTGAGGATGGGAGAGAGAGCGTGAGAGTGACAGTGCGGAGGGGAGAGAATGTGTGAGTGAGAGTGAGGATAGGGGAGAGTGTGTGAGAATGAGAGAGTGGATGGGGACAGAGTGTGAGAGTGAGAGTGAGAATGTAAGGGAGTGTGAGAGTCAGAGTGAGAGTGAGGATTTGGGGGAGAGAGTGTGAGAGTGAGGGTGATGATGGGCGAGAGAGTGTGAGAGTGAGAGTGAGAGTTAGGATGGGAGAGAGTGTGCGAGAGTGAGAGTGAGAGTAAGGATGGGAGAGAAAGTTCGAGGTTGAGAGTGAGGATGGGCGAGAGAGCGTGAGAGCGAGAATGAGAGTGAGGATGGGAGAGAGTTCGTGAGAGTGAGAGTGAGGATGGGAGATAGAGTGTGAGAGTGAGAGTGAGTATGGGAGAGCATGTGTGAGAGTGACAGTGAGGATGGGAGAGAGAGTGTGAGAGTGAGAGTGAGAATGGGAGAGAGAGTGAGAGTGAGGATGCTAGAGAGATTGTGAGAGTGAGAGTCAGGATAGGAGAGAGAGTGTGAGAGTGAGAGTGAGGATGGGAGAGAGAGCGTGCGAGTGAGAGTGCGGATGGGAGCGAGAGTGTAAGAGTGAGAGTGAGGATGGGAGAGAGAGGGTGAGAGTGAGAGTGCGAATGGGAGAGAGTTTGTGAGTGAGAGTGAGGATAGAGGAGAGAGTGTGAGAATGAGAGAGAGGATGGGAAGAGAGTGTGACAGTAAGAGTAAAGATGGGAGAGAGAGTTTGAGAGTGAGAGTGATGATGGGCGAGAGAGTGTGATAGTGAGAGTGAGAGTGAGGATGGGAGAGAGTGTGCGAGAGTGAGAGTGAGGATGGGAGAGAGAGTTTGATTTTGAGAGTGGGGATGGGCGAGAGAGTGTGAGAGCGAGAATGAGAGTGAGGATGGGAGAGAGTTTGTGAGAGTGAGAGTGAGGATGGGAGAGCGTATGTGAGAGTGACAATGAGGATGGGAGAGGGAGTGTGATAGTGATAGTGAGAATGAGGAATGGGTGAGAGAGTGTTAGAGTGAGAGTGAGGATGGGAGAGAGAGTGTGGGAGTGAGGGTGAGTATGGGAGAGCGTGTTGTGAGTGAGAGTGAGAGTGGGAGTGAGTGTGGGAGTGAGGATGGGAGAGAGAGTGTGAGAGTGAGACTGAGGATGGGAGAGAGTGTGTGAGAGTGATAGTGAGAATGGAAGTGAGTGTGGGATTGAGGATTGGAGAGATATTGTGAGAGTGAGAGTAAGGATGGAGAGAGAGTGTGAGAGTAAGGATGGGAGAGAGTGTGGGATTGAGGGTGGGAGAGAGCGTGTGAGAGTGAAAGTGAGAATGGGAGAGAGTGTGTGAGAGTGAGAGTGAGAATGGCAGTGAGTGTGGGAGTGCGGATGGGAGAGAAAGTGTGAGAGTGATAGTGAGGATGGGAGAGAGAGAGTATGAGAGTGAGAGTGAGGATGGGAGAGAGTGTGTGAGGGTGAGAGTGAGAATGGGAGAGAGAGCGTGAGATTGAGAGTGAGGATGGGAGAGAGAGTAAGAGTGAGAGTGCGGATGGTTGAGAGAGTGTGTGAGTGAGAGTGAGGATGGGAGAGAGAGTTTGTGAGT
The DNA here is from genome assembly GCF_037043375.1 of Chiloscyllium plagiosum. Lineage (NCBI taxonomy): Eukaryota > Metazoa > Chordata > Chondrichthyes > Orectolobiformes > Hemiscylliidae > Chiloscyllium > Chiloscyllium plagiosum. The sequence goes on from NW_028270180.1 coordinate 28,241,762, forward strand.
TAGAGTGAGAGTGAGGATGGGAGAGAGAGTGTGAGAATGAGAGTGCGGATGGGACAGAGTGTGTGAGTGAGAGTGAGGATTTGAGAGAGAGTGTGAGGGTGAGAGTGCGGATGGGAGAGAGTGTGAGAGTGAGAGTGCGAATGAGATAGGAGAGAGAATGGTTGATTGTGAGTGAGGATCGGAGAGAGAGTGTGTGAATGAGAGTGATGATGGGAGAGAGAGTGTGAGAGTGAGAGTGAGGATGGGAGAGAGTGTGAGAGTGAGAGTGAGGATGGGAGTGAGTGTGTGAGAGTGAACGTGATGATGGGAGAGAGAGTGTGATAGTGAGAGTGAGAGTGAGGATGGGAGAGAGAGTGTGAGAGTGAGAATGGGAGACAGTGTGAGAGTGGATGTGCGGTTGGGAGAGAGAGTGAGAGTGAGAGTGAGGATGGGAGAGAGAGTGAGAATGGGAGAGACAGTGTGAGGGTGAGAGTGAGGATGGGAGAGAGAGTGTAATAGTGAAAGTGAGGATGGGAGAGAAAGAGTGAGAGTGATAATGTGAGAGAGTGTGAGTGTGAGAGTGAGAGTTAGAGTGAGGATGGGAGAGATAGTGTGACAGTGAGAGTGAGGATGGGAGAGAGATTGTAAGAGTGAGAGTGCGAATGGGAGAGAGTGTGAGAGTGAGAGTGCGAATGAGTATGGGATAGAGAGTGTGAGAGTGAGAGGGAGGATCGGAGAGAGAGTGTGAGAGTGAGAGTGAGAGTGCGGATGGGAGAGAGTGTGAGAGTGAGAATGAGGATGGGGGAGAGAGTGTGAGAGAGATAGTGAGGTTGGGGGAGAGAGTGTGAGAATGAAACTGCGGATGGGAGAGAGTGTGAGAGTGAGATTGAGGATGGGTGAAAGAGTGTGAGAGTGAGAGTGCGAATGGGAGAGAGTGTGAGAGTGAGAGTGAATGTGACGATGGGATAGAGAGTGTGAGAGTGAGAGTGATGATGGGAGAGAGTGTGTGAGAGTGAGAGTGCAGATGGGAGAGAGTGTGAGAGTGACAGCGAGAATGGGAGAGAGAGTGTGAGAGTGAGAGTGAGGGTGGGAGAGAGTGTGAGATTGAGAATGACGATGGGGAGAGAGTTTGAGAATCAAACTGCGGATGGGAGAGAGTGTGGGAGTGAGAGTGAGAGTGAGGATGGGAGGGAGAGTGTGAGATTGAGAGCGAGGTTTGGGAGGGAGTGTGAGAGTGAGAGTGAGGATGGGCGAGAGAGTGTGAGAGTGAGACAGAGGATGGGAGAGAGTGTGTGAGAGTGAGAGTGAGAATGATCGTGAGTGTGGGATTGAGGATGGGAGAGAGATTGTGTGAGTGAGAGGAAGGATGGACAGAGAGTGTGAGAGTGATAGTGAGGATGGGAAAGAGATTGTGAGAGTGAGAGTAAGGATGGAGAGAGAGTGTGAGAGTGAGAGTGAGGATGAGAGAGAGTGTGGGATTTGAGGATGGGAGAGAGAGTGTGAGAGTGAGAGTGAGAATGGGAGAGAGTGTGTGAGAGTGAGAGTGAGAATGTGAGTGAGTGTGGCAGTGAGGATGGGAGAGAGAGTGCGAGAGTGAGAGTGATGATGGGAGAGAGTGTGTGAGGGTGAGAGTGAGAATGGGAGAGAGAGCGTGAGATTGAGAGTGAGGATGGGAGAGAGTGTAAAAGTGAGAGTGATGATGGGCGAGAGTGTGACAGTGAGAGTGAGGATGGGAGAGAGAGTGTGAGAGTGAGAGTGAGGATGGTGAGAGAGTGTGAGAGTGAGAGAGAGGATGGTGAGAGAGTGTGAGTGTGATAGTAGGAATGGGAGGGAGTGTGAGAGTCAGAGTTTGAGTGAAGATGGGAGAGAGAGTGTGAGAGTGAGAGTGATGATGGGCGAGAGAGTGTGAGAGTGAGAGTGAGAGTGAGGATGGGAGAGAGAGATTGAGAGTGACAGTGAGGATGGGGGAGAGAGTGAGAATGGGAGGGAGAGTGAGAGAGTGAGAGTAAGGATGGGAGAGTGAGTGCGAGAGTGAGAGTGAGGATGGGAGAGAGAGTATGAGAGTGAGAGTGAGGATGGGAGAGAGAGTGAGAATGGGAGAGAGATTATGAGAGTGACAGTGAGGATGGGAGCGAGAGTGTGAGAGTGAGAGTGAGGATGGGGAGAGAATGTGTGAGTGAGAGTGAGGATAGGGGAGAGTGTGTGAGAATGAGAGAGTGGATGGGGACAGAGTGTGAGAGTGAGAGTGAGAATGTAAGGGAGTGTGAGAGTCAGAGTGAGAGTGAGGATTTGGGGGAGAGAGTGTGAGAGTGAGAGTGAGAGTTAGGATGGGAGAGAGTGTGCGAGAGTGAGAGTGAGAGTAAGGATGGGAGAGAAAGTTCGAGGTTGAGAGTGAGGATGGGCGAGAGAGCGTGAGAGCGAGAATGAGAGTGAGGATGGGAGAGAGTTCGTGAGAGTGAGAGTGAGGATGGGAGATAGAGTGTGAGAGTGAGAGTGAGTATGGGAGAGCGTGTGTGAGAGTGACAGTGAGGATGGGAGAGAGAGTGTGAGAGTGAGAGTGAGAATGGGAGAGAGAGTGAGAGTGAGGATGCTAGAGAGATTGTGAGAGTGAGAGTCAGGATAGGAGAGAGAGTGTGAGAGTGAGAGTGAGGATGGGAGAGAGAGCGTGCGAGTGAGAGTGCGGATGGGAGCGAGAGTGTAAGAGTGAGAGTGAGGATGGGAGAGAGAGGGTGAGAGTGAGAGTGCGAATGGGAGAGAGTTTGTGAGTGAGAGTGAAGATAGAGGAGAGAGTGTGAGAATGAGAGAGAGGATGGGAAGAGAGTGTGACAGTAAGAGTAAAGATGGGAGAGAGAGTTTGAGAGTGAGAGTGATGATGGGCGAGAGAGTGTGATAGTGAGAGTGAGAGTGAGGATGGGAGAGAGTGGGCGAGAGTCAGAGTGAGGATGGGAGAGAGAGTTTGATTTTGAGAGTGGGGATGGGCGAGAGAGTGTGAGAGCGAGAATGAGAGTGAGGATGGGAGAGAGTTTGTGAGAGTGAGAGTGAGGATGGGAGAGCGTATGTGAGAGTGACAATGAGGATGGGAGAGGGAGTGTGATAGTGATAGTGAGAATGAGGAATGGGTGAGAGAGTGTTAGAGTGAGAGTGAGGATGGGAGAGAGAGTGTGGGAGTGAGGGTGAGTATGGGAGAGCGTGTTGTGAGTGAGAGTGAGAGTGGGAGTGAGTGTGGGAGTGAGGATGGGAGAGAGAGTGTGAGAGTGAGACTGAGGATGGGAGAGAGTGTGTGAGAGTGATAGTGAGAATGGAAGTGAGTGTGGGATTGAGGATGGGAGAGATATTCTGAGAGTGAGAGTAAGGATGGAGAGAGAGTGTGAGAGTAAGGATGGGAGAGAGTGTGGGATTGAGGGTGGGAGAGAGCGTGTGAGAGTGAAAGTGAGAATGGGAGAGAGTGTGTGAGAGTGAGAGTGAGAATGGCAGTGAGTGTGGGAGTGCGGATGGGAGAGAAAGTGTGAGAGTGATAGTGAGGATGGGAGAGAGAGAGTATGAGAGTGAGAGTGAGGATGGGAGAGAGTGTGTGAGGGTGAGAGTGAGAATGGGAGTGAGAGCGTGAGATTGAGAGTGAGGATGGGAGAGAGAGTAAGAGTGAGAGTGCGGATGGTTGAGAGAGTGTGTGAGTGAGAGTGAGGATGGGAGAGAGAGTTTGTGAGTTAGAGTGAGAGTGAGGATGGGAGAGAGAGTGTGAGAATGAGAGTGCGGATGGGACAGAGTGTGTGAGTGAGAGTGAGGATTTGAGAGAGAGTGTGAGAGTGAGAGTGCGAATGGGAGAGAGTGTGAGAGTGAGAGTGACGATGGGGAGAGAGTGTGAGAGTGAGAGTGAGGATGGGATAGAGTGTGTGAGAGTGAGAGTGTGGCTAGGGGAGAGAGTGTGAGAGTGAGAGAGTGGATGGGGAGAGAGTGTGAGAGTGAGAGTAAGAATGGGAGGGAGTGTGAGAGTGAGAGTGAGGATGGGAGAGTGTGTGAGAGTGAGAGTGAGGATAGGCGAGAGAGTGTGAGAGTGAGAGTGAGGATGGGAGAGAGAGTTTGACTGTGAGAGTGAGGAAGGGCGAGAGAGTGTGAGAGTGAGAGTGTGAGTGAGGTTGTGAGAGAGTGTGTGAGAGTGAGACTGAGGTTGCGGGAGGGAGTGTGAGAGTGGGAGTGAGGATGGGAGAGAAAGTGTGAGAGTGAGAGTGCGAATGGGAGAGAGTGTGAGAGTGAGAGTGTGGATGGGACAGAGAGTGTGAGAATGAGAATGGGAGAGAGTGTGTGAGAGTAGGAGTGCGGATGGGAGAGAGTGTGAGAGTGAGGGTGAGGATTGGAGAAATAGTGTGAGAGTGAGAGTGAGAATGGGAGAGAGAGCGTGAGAGTGAGAGTGATGATAGGGGAGAGAGTGTGAGAGTGAGAGAGAGGATGGGGAGAGAGTGTGAGAGTGAGAGTAAGAATGGGAGGGAGTGTGAGAGTCAGAGTGAGAGTGAAGATGGGAGAGAGAGTGTGAGAGTGAGAGTGATGATGGGCGAGAGAGTGTGAGAGTGAGAGTGAGAGTGCGGATGGGAGAGAGTGTATGAGAGTGAGAGTGAGAGTGAGGATGGGAGAGAGTGTGTGAGTGAGAGTGAGAGTGAGGATGGGAGAGAGTGTGTGAGTGAGAGTGAGGATAGGGGAGAGAGTGTGAGAGTGAGGGAGAGGATGGGGAGATTGTGTGAGACTGAGAGTAAGAATGGGAGGGAGTGTGAGAGTCAGAGTGAGAGTGAGGATGGGAGAGAGAGTGTGAGAGTGAGAGTGATGATGGGCGAGAGAGTGTGAGAGTGAGAGTGAGAGAGAGGATGGGAGAGAGTATGCGAGAGTGAGAATGAGAGTGAGGATGGGAGAGAGTTTGAGGTTGAGACTGAGGATGGGCGAGAGAGTGTGAGAGCGAGAGTGAGAGTGAGGATGGGAGAGAGTTTGTGAGTGTGAGAGTGAGGATGGGAGAGAATGTGGGAGTGAGGATGCGAGAGCGAGTGTGAGAGTGAGAGTCAGGATGGGAGAGAGAGTGTGAGAGTGAGAGTGAGGATGGAAGAGAGAGCGTGAGAGTGAGAGTGCGGATGGGAGCGAGAGTGTGAGAGTGAGAGTGAGGATGGGAGAGAGAGCGTGAGAGTCTGAGTGCGGGTAGGGGAGAGAGTGTGAGAGTGAGAGAGGATGGGGAGAGAGTGTGAGAGTGAGAGTAAGAATGGGAGGGAGTGTGTGAGTCAGAGTGAGAGTGAGGATGGGAGAGAGTTTGCGAGTGTGAGAGTGAGAGTGAGGATGGGAGCGAGAGTGTGAGAGTGAGAGTGAGGATGGGAGAGAGAGCGTGAGAATGAGAGTGCGGATGGGAGAGAGTGTGTGAGTGAGAGTGAGGACGGAAGAGAGTGTGAGAGTGAGAGTGAGGATGGAGGAGAGAGTGTGACAGTGAGAGTGAGGATGGGGAGAGAGTGTGAGAGTGAGAGTAAGAATGGGAGGGAGTGTGAGAGTCAGAGTGAGAGTGAGGATGGGAGAGAGTGTGCGAGTGTGAGAGTGAGAGGGAGTTTGGGAGAGAGCGTGAGAGTGAGAGTGCGGATGGGAGAGAGTGTGTGAGTGAGAGTGAGAATGGGAGAGAGTGTGAGAGTGGCAGTGAGGATAGGGGAGAGAGTGTGACAGTGAGAGTGAGGATGGGAGAGAGTGTGTGAGTGAGAGTGAGGATGGGGAGAGAGTGTGAGAGTGAGAGTGAGGATGGGGAGAGAGTGTAAGAGTGAAAATAAGAATGGGATGGAGTGTGAGAATGTGTGAGTGAGAGTGAGGATCGGAGAAAGAGTGTGTGAATGAGAGTGAGGATGGGAGAGAGAGTGTGAGAGTGAGAGTGAGGATGGGCGAGAGTGTGTGAGAGTGAGAGTGAGGATGGGAGAGAGTGTGTGATAGTGAGAGTGAGAGTGAGAATGGGAGAGAGATTTTGAGGGTGAGAGTGAGGATGGTAGAGAGTGTGTGAGAGTGAGAGTGAGAGTGAGGATGGGGAGAGAGTTTGAGGGTGTGAGTGAGGATGTGCGAGAGAGTGTGAGAGTGAGAGTGAGGATGGGAGAGAGTGTGTGAGAGTGAGAGTGAGGATGGGGCGAGAGTGTGAGAGTGAGAGTGAGGATGGGAGAGAGAGTTTGAGAGTGAGAGTGAGAATGGGAGATAGAGTGTGGGAGTGAGAGTGAGGATGGGGGATAGTGTGTGAGAGTGCGAGTGAGAGTGAGATTGAGGATGGGAGAGTGTGTGTGAGAGTGAGAGTGAGGATGGGAGAGAGAGTCTGAGGGCGAGAATGAGGATGAGCGAGAAAGTGTGAGAGTGAGAGTGAGAGTGAGGGTTGGAGAGAGTGTGTGAGAGTGCGAGTGAGGATGGGGAGAGAGCGTGAGAGTGAGAGTGAGGATCGGAGAGAGCGTGTGAGGGTGAGAGTGTGGATGGGAGAGAGAGTGTGAGAGTAGAAGTGAGGATGGGAGAGAGTGTGGGAGTGACCGTGAGGATGGCAGAGAGTGTGAGAGAGAGGATGAGGACGGGAGAGAGAGTGTGAGAGTGAGAGTGCGAATGGGAGAGAGTGTGAGGGTGAGAGTGAGGATGGGAGAGAGAGGGTGAGAGTGACAATGAGGATGGGAGAGAAGTGTGAGTGTGAGAGTGAGGATGGGAGAGAGAGTCTGAGAGTGAGAATGGGAGAGAGTGTGAGAGTGAGAGGGAGGATGGGAGGGAGAGCTTGTGAGAGTGACGGTGAGGATGGGAGAGAGTGTGTGAGTGAGAGTGAGGATGCAAGAGAGTGTGAGAGTGAGAGTGAGGATGGGAGAGAGAGAGTGAGAGTGAGGATGGGAGAGAGTGTGTGAGTGCGAGTGAGGATAGGGGAGTGAGTGTGAGAGTGAGAGAGAGGATGGGGAGAGAGTGTGAGAGTGATAGTAAGAATGGGAGGGAGTGTGAGAGTGAGAGTGACGATGGGAGAGAGAGTGTGAGAGTGAGAATGAGAATGGGAGTGAGTGTGGGAGTGAGCATGGGAGAGAGATTGTGAGAGTGAGAGTGAGAATGGGAGAGAGTGTGGGAGTGAGGATGGGAGAGAGAGTGTGAGAGTGAGAGTGAGAATGGGGAGAGAGTGTGAGAGTGAGAGGGAGGATGGGAGAGAGAGTGTGAGAGTGTGAGTGAGGATGGGAGAGAGAGTGTGAGAGTGAGAGTGAGAACGGGAGAGAGTGTGGGAATGAGAATGGGACAGAGAGTGTGAGAGTGAGAGTGAGAATGGGAGAGAGAGTGTGAGAGTAGAAGTGAGGATTGGAGAGAGTGTGAGAGTGACAGTGAGGATGGGACAGAGAGTGTGAGAGTGAGAGTGAGGATGGGAGAGATAGTGTAAGAGTGAAAGTGAGCATGGGAGAGAAAGAGTGAGAGTGATAATGTGAGAGAGTGTGAGTGTGAGAGTGAGAGTTAGAGTGAGGATGGGAGAGATAGTGTGACAGTGAGAGTGAGGATGGGAGAGAGATTGTAAGATTGAGAGTGCGAATGGGAGAGAGTGTGTGAGAGTAGAAGTGAGGATTGGAGAGAGTGTGAGAGTGACAGTGAGGATGGGACAGAGAGTGTGAGAGTGAGAGTGAGGATGGGAGAGATAGTGTAAGAGTGAAAGTGAGCATGGGAGAGAAAGAGTGAGAGTGATAATGTGAGAGAGTGTGAGTGTGAGAGTGAGAGTTAGAGTGAGGATGGGAGAGATAGTGTGACAGTGAGAGTGAGGATGGGAGAGAGATTGTAAGATTGAGAGTGCGAATGGGAGTGAGTGTGAGAGTGAGAGTGAGGATGGGAGAGAGAGTGTGAGAGTGAGAGTGAGGATGGGAGAGAGTGTGAGAGTGAGAGTGAGGATCGGAGAGAGAGTGTGAGCGTGAGAGTGAGAGTACGGATGGGAGTGAGTGTGAGAGTGCGAATGAGGATGGGGAGAGAGTGTGAGAGTGATAGTGAGGTTGGGGGAGAGAGTGTGAGAATGAAACTGCGGATGGGAGAGAGTATGAGAGTGAGAGTGAGGATGGGGAGAGAGTGTGAGAGTGAGAGAGCGAATGGGAATGAGTGTGAGAGTGAGAGTGAGCGTGAGGATGGGAGAGAGAGTGTGAGAGTGAGAGTGAGGATGGGAGAGAGTGTGTGAGTGTGAGAGTGCGGATGGGAGAGAGTGTGAGAGTGACAGCGAGGATGGGATGGCGAGTGTGAGAGTGAGAGCCAGGATGGGAGCGAGTGTGAGAGTGGAGGTTCGAATGGGAGAGGCTGTGAGGGTGAGAGTGCGGATGGGAGAGAGTGTGAGAGTGAGAGTGACGATATGAGAGTGTGAGAATGAGAGTGAGGATGGGACAGAGAGTGTGAGAATGAGAGTGAGGATGGGAGAGGGAGTGTGAGAGTGAGAGTGAGGATGGGTGAGAGAGTGTGAGAGTGAGAACTGGAGACAGTGTGAGAGTGGATGTGCGGTTGGGAGAGAGAGTGAGAGTGAAAGTGAGGATGGGGAGAGAGTGTGAGAGTGAGAGTGAGTATGGGAGAGAGTGTGAGAGTGAGAGTGAGGAGGGGAGAGAGTGTGAGAGTGAGAGTGAGGATGGGGGAGAGAGTGTGAGAGTGAGAGTGAGGATGGGAGAGAGAGTGTGAGATTGAGAATGGGAGAGAGTGTGAGAGTGGAAGTGCGAATGGGAGAGAGTGTGAGGGTGAGAGTGCGGATGGGAGTGAGTGTGAGAGTGAGAGTGCGAATGGGATTTAGTGAGAAAGTGAGAGTGAGGATGGGAGAGAGTGTGAGAGTCAGAGTGAGAATGAGGTAGGAGAGAGAATGTGTGAGTGAGAGTGAGGATCGGAGAGAGAGTGTGTGAATGAGAGTGAAGATGGGAGAGAGAGTGTGAGAGTGAGAGTGAGGATGGGAGAGAGTGTGAGAGTGAGAGTGAGGATGGGAGAGAGTGTGTGATAGGGAGAGTGAGAGTGAGGATCGGAGTGAGTGTGTGAGAGTGAACGTGATGATGGGAGATATATTGAGAGAGTGAGAGTGACAGTGAGGATGGGAGAGAGATTGTGAGAGTGAGGGATTGAGAATGGGAGAGAGAGTGTGATAGTGAGAGTGAGAGTGAGAATGGGAGAGAGAGGATGAGCGAGAGTGTGCATGGGAGAGAGAGTGTGAGAGTGAGGATGCGGAGAGAGTGTGAGAGTGAGTGTGAGAATGGGAGAGAGTGTGAGAGTGAGGATGGAGAGAGTGTGAGAGTGAGAGTGAGGATGGGGAGAGAGTGTGAGAATGAGAGTGAGGATGGGAGAGAGATTGTGAGAGTGAGAGTGAGGATCGGAGAGAGAGTGTGAGCGTGAGAGTGAGAGTACGGATGGGAGAGAGTGTGTGAGTGCGAATGAGGATGGGGAGAGAGTGTGAGAGTGATAGTGATGTTGGGGGAGAGAGTGTGAGAATGAAACTGCGGATGGGAGAGAGGATGAGAGTGAGAGTGAGGATGGGGGAGAGAGTGTGAGAGTGAGAGAGCGAATGGGAATGAGTGTGAGAGTGAGAGTGAGCGTGAGGATGGGAGAGAGAGTGTGAGAGTGAGAGTGAGGATGGGAGAGAGTGTGTGAGTGTGAGAGTGCGGATGGGAGAGAGTGTGAGAGTGACAGCGAGGATGGGAGAGCGAGTGTGAGAGTCAGGATGGGAGCGAGTGTGAGAGTGGAGGTTCGAATGGGAGAGGCTGTGAGGGTGAGAGTGCGGATGGGAGAGAGTGTGAGAGTGAGAGTGACGATATGAGAGTGTGAGAATGAGAGTGAGGATGGGACAGAGAGTGTGACAATGAGAGTGAGGATGGGAGAGGGAGTGTGAGAGTGAGAGTGAGGTTGGGGGAGAGAGTGTGAGAATGAAACTGCGAATGGGAGAGAGTATGAGAGTGAGAGTGAGGATGGGGGAGAGAGTGTGAGAGTGAGAGAGCGAATGGGAATGAGTGTGAGAGTGAGAGTGAGCGTGAGGATGGGAGAGAGAGTGTGAGAGTGAGAGTTAGGAAGGGAGAGAGTGTGTGAGTGTGAGAGTGCGGATGGGAGAGAGTGTGAGAGTGACAGCGAGGATGGGAGAGCGAGTGTGAGAGTGAGAGTCAGGATGGGAGCGAGTGTGAGAGTGGAGGTTCGAATGGGAGAGGCTTTGAGGGTGAGAGTGCGGATGGGAGATTGTGAGAGTGAGAGTGACGATATGAGAGTGTGAGAATGAGAGTGAGGATGGGACAGAGTGTGAGAATGAGAGTGAGGATGGGAGAGGGAGTGTGAGAGTGAGAGTGAGGATGGGAGAGAGAGTGTGAGAGTGAGAACTGGAGTCAGTGTGAGAGTGGATGTGCGGTTGGGAGAGAGAGTGAGAGTGAAAGTGAGGATGGGGAGAGAGTGTGAGAGTGAGAGTGAGTATGGGAGAGAGTGTGAGAGTGAGAGTGAGGAGGGGAGAGAGTGTGAGAGTGAGAGTGAGGATGGGGGAGAGAGTGTGAGAGTGAGAGTGAGGATGGGAGAGAGAGTGTGAGATTGAGAATGGGAGAGAGTGTGAGAGTGGAAGTGCGAATGGGAGAGAGTGTGAGGGTGAGAGTGCGGATTGGAGAGAGTGTGAGAGTGAGAGTGCGAATGGGATTTAGTGAGAAAGTGAGAGTGAGGATGGGAGAGAGTGTGAGAGTGAGAGTGAGAATGAGGTAGGAGAGAGAATGTGTGAGTGAGAGTGAGGATCGGAGAGAGAGTGTGTGAATGCGAGTGAAGATGGGAGAGACAGTGTGAGAGTGAGAGTGAGGATGGGAGAGAGTGTGAGAGTGAGAGTGAGGATGGGAGAGAGAGTGTGATAGTGAGAGTGAGAGTGAGGATCGGAGTGAGTGTGTGAGAGTGAACGTGATGATGGGAGATATATTGAGAGAGTGAGAGTGACAGTGAGGATGGGAGAGAGATTGTGAGAGTGAGATTGAGAATGGGAGAGAGAGTGTGATAGTGAGAGTGAGAGTGAGAATGGGAGAGAGAGGATGAGCGAGAGTGTGCATGGGAGAGAGAGTGTGAGAGTGAGAGTGAGGATGCGGAGAGAGTGTGAGAGTGAGTGTGAGAATGGGAGAGAGTGTTAGAGTGAGGATGGAGAGAGTGTGAGAGTGAGAGTGAGGATGGGGAGAGAGTGTGAGAGTGAGAATGGGACAGAGTGTGAGAGTGGAGGTTCGAATGGGAGAGGCTGTGTGGGTGAGAGTGCGGATGGGAGACGGTGTGAGAGTGAGAGTGAGGATATGAGAGTTTGAGAATGAGAGTGAGGATGGGAGAAGGAGTGTGAGAGTGAGAGTGAGGATGGGAGAGAGAGTGTGAGAGTGAGAATGGGAGACAGTGTGAGAGTGGATGTGCGGTTGGGAGAGAGAGTGAGAGTGAGGATGGGAGAGAGAGTGTGAGGGTGAGAGTGAGGATGGGAGAGAGAGTGTGAGAGTGAGAGAGAGGATGGAAGAGAGATTGTCAGAGTGACAGTGAGGATAGGAGAGAGAGTGTAAGATTGAGAGTGAGCTTGGGATAGAGAGTTTGAGTGTGAGCGTGAGGATGGGAGAGAGAGTGTGAGAGTGAGAGTGAGGATGGGAGATAGTGTGTGAGAGTGAGAGTGCGAATGGGACTTAGTGAGAAAGTGAGAGTGAGGATGGGAGAGAGTGTGAGAGTGAGAGTGAGAATGAGGTAGGAGAGAGAATGTGTGAGTGAGAGTGAGGATCGGAGAGAGAGTGTGTGAATGAGAGTGAGGATGGGAGAGAGAGTGTGAGAGTGAGAGTAAGGATGGGAGAGAGTGTGAGAGTGAGAGTGAGGATGGGAGAGAGAGTGTGATAGTGAGAGTGAGAGTGAGGATCTGAGTGAGTGTGTGAGAGTGAACGTGATGATGGGAGATATATTGAGAGAGTGAGAGTGACAGTGAGGATGGGAGAGAGATGATGAAAGTGAGATTGAGAATGGGAGAGAGAGTGTGATAGTGAGAGTGAGTGTGAGGCTGGGAGAGAGAGGATGAGCGAGAGTGTTCATGGGAGAGAGAGTGTGAGAGTGAGAGTAAGGATGCGGAGAGAGTGTGAGAGTGAGAGTGAGTATGGGAGAGAGTGTGAGAGTGAGAGTGAGAGTGAGGATGGAGAGAGTGTGAGAGTGAGAGTGAGGATGGGGTGAGAGTGTGAGAAAGAGAGTGAGGAAGGGAGAGAGATTGTGAGAGTGAGAATGGGAGAGAGTGTGAGAGTGGAGGTTAGAATGGGAGAGGCTGTGTGGGTGAGAGTGCGGATGGGAGACAGTGTGAGAGTGAGAGTGAGGATATGAGAGTTTGAGAATGAGAGTGAGGATGGGAGGGAGAGTGTGAGAATGAGAGTGAGGATGGGAGAAGGAGTGTGAGAGTGAGAGTGAGGATGGGAGAGAGAGTGTGAGAGTGAGAATGGGAGACAGTGTGAGAGTGGATGTGCGGTTGGGAGAGAGAGTGAGAGTGAGAGTGAGGATGGGAGAGAGAGTGTGAGGGTGAGAGTGAGGATGGGAGAGAGAGTGTGAGAGTGAGAGTGAGGATGGGAGAGAGAGTGTCACAGTGACAGTGAGGATAGGAGAGAGAGTGTGAGATTGAGAGTGAGCTTGGGATAGAGAGTTTGAGTGTGAGCGTGAGGAAGTGAGAGAGAGAGTGAGAGTGAGAGTGAGGATGGGAGAGAGTGTGTGAGAGTGAGAGTGCGAATGGGAGAGAGTGTGAGAGTGACAGTGAGGATGGGAGAGGGAATGTGAGATGACAGTGAGGATGGGAGAGAGAGTGTGAGAGTGAGAGTCAGTATGGGAGAGAGTGTGAGAGTGAGAGTGAGGAGGGGAGAGAGTGTGAGAGTGAGAGTGAGGATGGAAGAGAGAGTGTGAGATTGAGAATGGGAGAGAGTGTGAGAGTGGAAGTGCGAATGGGAGAGAGTGTGAGGGTGAGAGTGCGGATGGGTGAGAGTGTGAGAGTGAGAGTGCGAATGGGACTTAGTGAGAAAGTGAGAGTGAGGATGGGAGAGAGTGTGAGAGTGAGAGTGAGGATGGGAGAGAGTGTGAGAGTGAGAGTGAGGATGGGAGAGAGAGTGTGATAGTGAGAGTAAGAGTGAGGATGGGAGTGAGTGTGTGAGAGTGAACGTGATGATGGGAGATATATTGAGAGAGTGAGAGTGACAGTGAGGATGGGAGAGAGATGATGAGAGTGAGATTGAGAATGGGAGAGAGAGTGTGTTAGTGAGATTGAGTGTGAGGCTGGGAGAGAGAGGATGAGCGAGAGTGTTCATGGGAGAGAGAGTGTGAGAGTGAGAGTAAGGATGCGGAGAGAGAGTGAGAGTGAGTATGGGAGAGAGTGTGAGAGTGAGAGTGAGGATGGAGAGAGTGTGAGAGTGAGAGTGAGGATGGGGAGAGAGTGTGAGAAAGAGAGTGAGGAAGGGAGAGAGATTGTGAGAGTGAGAATGGGAGAGAGTGTGAGAGTGGAGGTTCGAATGGGAGAGGCTGTGTGGGTGAGAGTGCGGATGGGAGACAGTGTGAGAGTGAGAGTGAGGATATGAGAGTTTGAGAATGAGAGTGAGGATGGGAAGGAGAGTGTGAGAATGAGAGTGATGATGGGAGTAGGAGTGTGAGAGTGAGAGTGAGGATGGGAGAGAGAGTGTGAGAGTGAGAATGGGAGACAGTGTGAGAGTGGATGTGCGGTTGGGAGAGAGAGTGAGAGTGAGAGTGAGGATGGGAGAGAGAGTGTGAGGGTGAGAGTGAGGATGGGAGAGAGAGTGTGAGAGTGAGAGTGAGGATGGGAGAGAGAGTGTCACAGTGACAGTGAGGATAGGAGAGAGAGTGTGAGATTGAGAGTGAGCTTGGGATTGAGAGCTTGAGTGTGAGCGTGAGGAAGTGAGAGAGAGTGTGAGAGTGAGAGTGAGGATGGGAGAGAGAGTGTGTGAGAGTGAGAGTGCGAATGGGAGAGAGTGTGAGAGTGACAGTGAGGATGGGAGAGGGAATGTGAGAGTGACAGTGAGGATGGGAGAGAGAGTGTGAGAGTGAGAGTGAGTATGGGAGAGAGTGTGAGAGTGAGAGTGAGGAGGGGAGAGAGTGTGAGAGTGAGAGTGAGGATGGGAGAGAGAGTGTGAGATTGAGAATGGGAGAGAGTGTGAGAGTGGAAGTGCGAATGGGAGAGAGTGTGAGGGTGAGAGTGCGGATGGGTGAGAGTGTGAGAGTGAGAGTGCGAATGGGACTTAGTGAGAAAGTGAGAGTGAGGATGGGAGAGAGTGTGAGAGTGAGAGTGAGAATGAGGTAGGAGAGAGAATGTGTGAGTGAGAGTGAGGATCGGAGAGAGAGTGTGTGAATGAGAGTGAGGATGGGAGAGAGAGTGTGAGAGTGAGAGTGAGGATGGGAGAGAGTGTGAGAGTGGGAGTGAGGATGGGAGAGAGAGTGTGATTGTGAGAGTGAGAGTGAGGATCGGAGTGAGTGTGAGAGTGAACGTGATGATGGGAGATATATTGAGAGAGTGAGAGTGACAGTGAGGATGGGAGAGAGATGATGAGAGTGAGATTGAGAATGGGAGAGAGAGTGCGATAGTGAGTGTGAGTGTGAGGATGGGAGAGAGAGGATGAGCGAGAGTGTTCATGGGAAAGAGAGTGTGAGAGTGAGAGGAAGGATGCGGAGAGAGTGTGAGAGTGAGAGTGAGAATGGGAGAGAGTGTGAGAGTGAGAGTGAGAATGGAGAGAGTGTGAGAGTGAGAGTGAGGATGGGGAGAGAGTGTGAGAATGAGAGTGAGGGTGGGGAGAGAGTGTGAGAATGAGAGTGAGGATGGGAGAGAGATTGTGAGAGTGAGAATGCGAGAGAGTGTGAGAGTGCAGGTTCGAATGGGAGAGGCTGTGTGGGTGAGTGTGCGGATGGGAGACAGTGTGAGAGTGAGAGTGAGGATATGAGAGTTTGAGAATGAGAGTGAGGATGCGAGAGAGAGTGTGAGAATGAGAGTGAGGATGGGAGAAGGAGTGTGAGAGTGAGAGTGAGGATGGGAGAGAGAGTGTGAGAGTGAGAATGGGAGACAGTGTGAGAGTGGATGTGCGGTTGGGAGAGAGAGTGAGAGTGAAAGTGAGGATAGGGAGAGAGTGTGAGAGTGAGAGTGAGGATGGGAGAGAGTGTGTGAGAGTGAGAGTGAGGATGGGCGAGAGAGTGTCAGAGTGACAGTGAGGATAGGAGAGAGAGTGTGAGATTGAGAGTGAGCTTGGGATAGAGAGTTTGAGTGTGAGCGTGAGGATGGGAGAGAGAGTGTGAGAGTGAGAGTGAGGATGGGAGAGAGTGTGTGAGAGTGAGAGTGCGGATGGGAGAGAGTGTGAGAGTGACAGTGAGGATGGGAGAGGGAATGTGAGAGTCACAGTGAGGAGGGGAGAGAGAGTGTGAGAGTGAGAGTGAGTATGGGAGAGAGTGTGAGAGTGAGAGTGAGGAGGGGAGAGAGTGTGAGAGTGAGGATGGGAGAGAGTGTGAGATTGAGAGTGAGGATGGGAGAGAGAGTGTCAGAGTGACAGTGAGGATAGGAGAGAGAGTGTGAGATTGAGAGGGAGCTTGGGATAGAGAGTTTGAGTGTGAGCGTGAGGAAGGGAGAGAGAGAGTGTGAGAGTGAGAGTGAGGATGGGAGAGAGTGTGTGAGAGTGAGAGTGCGGATGGGAGAGAGTGTGAGAGTGACAGTGAGGATGGGAGAGGGAATGTGAGAGTGACAGTGAGGATGGGAGAGAGAGTGTGAGAGTGAGAGTGAGTATGGGAGAGAGTGTGAGAGTGAGAGTCAGGAGGGGAGAGAGTGTGAGAGTGAGAGTGAGGATGGGGAGAGAGTGTGAGAGTGAGAGTGAGGATGGGAGAGAGAGTGTGAGATTGAGAATGGGAGAGAGTGTGAGAGTGGAAGTGCGAATGGGAGAGAGTGTGAGGGTGAGAGTGCGGATGGGTGAGAGTGTGAGAGTGAGAGTGCGAATGGGAGTTAGTGAGAAAGTGAGAGTGAGGATGGGAGAGAGTGTGAGAGTGAGAGTGAGAATGAGGTCGGAGAGAGAATGTGTGAGTGAGAGTGAGGATCGGAGAGAGAGTGTGTGAATGAGAGTGAGGATGGGAGAGAGAGTGTGAGAGTGAGAGTGAGGATGGGAGAGAGTGTGAGAGCGAGAGTGAGGATGGGAGAGAGTGTGTGATTGTGAGAGTGAGAGTGAAGATGGGAGTGAGTGTGTGAGAGTGAACGTGATGATGGGAGATATATTGAGAGAGTGAGAGTGACAGTGAGGATGGGAGAGAGATGATGAGAGTGAGATTGAGAATGGGAAAGAGAGTGTGATAGTGAGAGTGAGTGTGATGATGGGAGAGAGAGGATGAGCGAGAGTGTTCATGTGAGAGAGAGTGTGAGAGTGAGAGTAAGGATGCGGAAAGAGTGCGAGAGTGAGAGTGAGAATGGGAGAGAGTGTGAGAGTGAGAGAGAGGATGGAGAGAGTGTGAGAGTGAGGGTGAGGATGGGGAGAGAGTATGAGAATGAGAGTGAGGATGGGAGAGAGATTGTGAGAGTGAGAATGGGAGAGAGTGTGAGAGTGGAGGTTCGAATGGGAGAGGCTGTGTGGGTGAGAGTGCGGATGGGAGACAGTGTGAGAGTGAGAGTGAGGATATGAGAGTTTGAGAATGAGAGTGAGGATGGGAGAGAGAGTGTGAGAATGAGAGTGAGGATGGGAGAAGGAGTGTGAGAGTGAGAGTGAGGATGGGTGAGAGTGTGTGAGAGTGAGAATGGGAGACAGTGTGAGAGTGGATGTGCGGTTGGGAGAGAGAGTGAGAGTGAGAGTGAGGATGGGAGAGAGAGTGTGAGGGTGCGAGTGAAAATGGGAGAGAGTGTGTGAGGGTGAGAATGAGAATGGGAGAGAGAGTGCGGGACTGAGAGTGAGAATGGGAGAGAGTGTTAGAGTGAGAGTGAGAGCGAGAATGGGAGAGAGAGTGTGAGAGTGAGAGTGAGAATGGGAGAGAGTGTGAGAGTTAGAGTGAGAATGGGAGAGAGTGTGAGAGTGAGAGTGAGGATGGGAGAGAGAGTGTGAGGGTGAGAGTGAGGATGGGAGAGAGAGTGTGAGAGTGAGAGTGAGGATGGGTGAGAGAGTGCCACAGTGACAGTGAGGATAGGAGAGAGAGTGTGAGATTGAGAGTGAGCTTGGGATAGAGAGTTTGAGTGTGAGCGTGAGGAAGTGAGAGAGAGTGTGAGAGTGAGAGGGAGGATGGAAGAGAGTGTGTGAGAGTGAGAGTGCGGATGGGAGAGAGTGTGAGAGTGACAGTGAGGATGGGAGAGGGAATGTGAGAGTGACAGTGAGGATGGGAGAGAGAGTGTGAGAGTGAGAGTGAGTAT
Organism: Chiloscyllium plagiosum; assembly: GCF_037043375.1. Classification (NCBI taxonomy): domain Eukaryota; kingdom Metazoa; phylum Chordata; class Chondrichthyes; order Orectolobiformes; family Hemiscylliidae; genus Chiloscyllium; species Chiloscyllium plagiosum. The sequence continues at coordinate 28,259,046 of NW_028270180.1, forward strand.
GGGAGAGAGTGTGAGAGTGAGAGTGAGGAGGGGAGAGAGTGTGAGAGTGAGAGTGAGGATGGGAGAGAGAGTGTGAGATTGAGAATGGGATAGAGTGTGAGAGTGGAGGTGCGAATGGGAGAGAGTGTGAGGGTAAGAGTGCGGATGGGTGAGAGTGTGAGAGTGAGAGTGCGAATGGGACTTAGTGAGAAAGTGAGAGTGAGGATGGGAGAGAGTGTGAGAGTGAGAGTGAGAATGAGGTAGGAGAGAGAATGTGTGAGTGAGAGTGAGTATCGGAGAGAGAGTGTGTGAATGAGAGTGAGGATGGGAGAGAGAGTGTGAGAGTGAGAGTGAGGATGGGAGAGAGTGTGAGAGTGAGAGTGAGGATGGGAGAGAGAGTGTGATTGTGAGAGTGAGAGTGAGGATCGGAGTGAGTGTGTGAGAGTGAACGTGATGATGGGAGATATATTGAGAGAGTGAGAGTGACAGTGAGGATGGGAGTGAGATGATGAGAGTGAGATTGAGAATGGGAGAGAGAGTGTGATAGTGAGAGTGAGTGTGAGGATGGGAGAGAGAGGATGAGCGAGAGTGTTCATGGGAGAGAGAGTGTGAGAGTGAGAGTAAGGATGCGGAGAGAGTGTGAGAGTGAGAGTGAGGATGGAGAGAATGTGAGAGTGAGAGTGAGGATGGGGAGAGAGTGTAAGAATGAGAGTGAGGATGGGGTGAGAGTGTGAGAATGAGAGTGAGGATGGGAGAGAGATTGTGAGAGTGAGAATGGGAGAGAGTGTGAGCGTGGAGGTTCGAATGGGAGAGGCTGTGTGGGTGAGTGTGCGGATGGGAGACAGTGTGAGAGTGAGAGTGAGGATGGGAGACAGTGTGAGAGTGGATGTGCGGTTGGGAGAGAGAGTGAGGATGGGAGAGAGAGTGTGAGGGTGAGAGTGAGGATGGGAGAGAGAGTGTGAGAGTGAGAGTGAGGATGGGGAGAGAGTGTGAGAGTGAGAGTGAGGAGGGGAGAGAGTGTGAGAGTGAGAATGGGAGAGAGTGTGAGAGTGGAAGTGCGAATGGGAGAGAGTGTGAGGGTGAGAGTGCGGATGGGTGTGAGAGTGAGAGTGCGAATGGGACTTAGTGAGAAAGTGAGAGTGAGGAATGGTAGAGAGTGTGAGAGTGAGAGTGAGAATGAGGTAGGAGAGAGAATGTGTGAGTGAGAGTGAGGATCGGAGAAAGAGTGTGTGAATGAGAGTGAGGATGGGAGAGAGAGTGTGAGAGTGAGAGTGAGGATGGGAGAGAGTGTGAGAGTGAGAGTGAGGATGGGAGAGAGTGTGTGATTGTGAGAGTGAGAGTGAGGATGGGAGAGAGAGTGTGAGAGTGAGAATGGGAGACAGTGTGAGAGTGGATGTGCGGTTGGGAGAGAGAGTGAGGATGGGAGAGAGAGTGTGAGGGTGAGAGTGAGGATGGGAGAGAGAGTGTGAGAGTGAGAGTGAGGATAGGAGAGAGAGTGTGAGATTGAGAGTGAGCTTGGGATAGAGAGTTTGAGTGTGAGCGTGAGGAAGGGAGAGAGAGTGTGAGAGTGAGAGTGAGGAAGGGAGAGAGTGTGTGAGAGTGAGAGTGCGGATGGGAGAGTGTGTGAGAGTGACAGTGTGGATGGGAGAGGGAATGTGAGAGTGACAGTGAGGATGGGAGAGAGAGTGTGAGAGTGAGAGTGAGTATGGGAGAGAGTATGAGAGTGAGAGTGAGGAGGGGAGAGAGTGTGAGAGTGAGAGTGAGGATGGGGAGAGAGTGTGAGAGTGAGAGTGAGGATGGGAAAGAGAGTGTCAGAGTGACAGTGAGGATAGGAGAGAGAGTGTGAAATTGAGAGTGAGCTTGGGATAGAGAGTTTGAGTGTGAGCGTGAGGAAGGGAGAGAGAGAGTGTGAGAGTGAGAGTGAGGATGGGAGAGAGTGTGTGAGAGTACGGATGGGAGAGAGTGTGAGAGTGACAGTGAGGATGGGAGAGGGAATGTGAGAGTGACAGTGAGGATGGGAGAGAGAGTGTGAGAGTGAGAGTGAGTATGGGAGAGGGTGTGAGAGTGAGAGTGAGGAGGGGAGAGAGTGTGAGAGTGAGAGTGAGGATGGGGAGAGAGTGTGAGAGTGAGAGTGAGGATGGGAGAGAGAGTGTGAGATTGAGAATGGGAGAGAGTGTGAGAGTGGAAGTGCGAATGGGAGAGAGTGTGAGGGTGAGAGTGCGGATGGGTGTGAGAGTGAGAGTGCGAATGGGACTTAGTGAGAAAGTGAGAGTGAGGATGGGAGAGAGTGTGAGAGTGAGAGTGAGAATGAGGTAGGAGAGAGAATGTGTGAGTGAGAGTGAGGATCGGAGAAAGAGTGTGTGAATGAGAGTGAGGATGGGAGAGAGAGTGTGAGAGTGAGAGTGAGGATGGGAGAGAGTGTGAGAGTGAGAGTGAGGATGGGAGAGAGTGTGTGATTGTGAGAGTGAGAGTGAGGATGGGAGTGAGTGTGTGACAGTGAACGTGATGATGGGAGATATATTGAGAGAGTGAGAGTGACAGTGAGGATGCGAGAGAGATGATGAGAGTGAGATTGAGAATGGGAGAGAGAGTGTGATAGTGAGAGATGGGTGTGAGGCTGGGAGAGAGAGGATGAGCGAGAGTGTTCATGGGTGAGAGAGTGTGAGAGTGAGAGTAAGGATGGAGAGAGTGTGAGAGTGAGAGTGAGGATGGGGAGAGAGTGTAAGAATGAGAGTGAGGATGGGAGAGAGATTGTGAGAGTGAGAATGGGAGAGAGTGTGAGCGTGGAGGTTCGAATGGCAGAGGCTGTGTGGGTGAGAGTGCGGATGGGAGACAGTGTGAGAGTGAGAGTGAGGATATGAGAGTTTGTGAATGAGAGTGAGGATGCGAGAGAGAGTGTGAGAATGAGAGTGAGGATGGGAGAAGGAGTGTGAGAGTGAGAGTGAGGATGGGAGAGAGAGTGTGAGAGTGAGAATGGGAGACAGTGTGAGAGTGGATGTGCGGTTGGGACAGAGAGTGAGAGTGAGAGTGAGGATGGGAGAGAGAGTGTGAGGGTGAGAGTGAGGATGGGAGAGAGAGTGTGAGAGTGAGAGTGAGGATGGGCGAGAGAGTGTCAGAGTGACAGTGAGGATAGGAGAGAGAGTGTGAGATTGAGAGTGAGCTTGGGATAGAGAGTTTGAGTGTGAGCGTGAGGATGGGAGAGAGAGTGTGAGAGTGAGAGTGAGGATGGGAGAGAGTGTGTGAGAGTGAGAGTGCGGATGGGAGAGAGTGTGAGAGTGACAGTGAGGATGGGAGAGGGAATGTGAGAGTGACAGTGAGGATGGGAGAGAGAGTGTGAGAGTGAGAGTGAGTATGGGAGAGAGTGTGAGAGTGAGAGTGAGGAGGGGAGAGAGTGTGAGAGTGAGAGTGAGGATGGGGAGAGAGTGTGAGAGTGAGAGTGAGGATGGGAGAGAGAGTGTGAGATTGAGAATGGGAGAGAGTGTGAGAGTGGAAGTGCGAATGGGAGAGAGTGTGAGGGTGCGAGTGCGGATGGGTGAGAGTGTGAGAGTGAGAGTGAGGATGGGAGAGAGTGTGTGAGAGTGAGAGTGCGGATGGGAGAGAGTGTGAGAGTGACAGTGAGGATGGGAGAGGGAATGTGAGAGTGACAGTGAGGATGGGAGAGAGAGTGTGAGAGTGAGAGTGAGTATGGGAGAGAGTGTGAGAATGAGAGTGAGGAGGGGAGAGAGTGTGAGAGTGAGAGTGAGGATGGGGAGAGAGTGTGAGAGTGAGAGTGAGGATGGGAGAGAGAGTGTGAGATTGAGAATGGGAGAGAGTGTGAGAGTGGAAGTGCGAATGGGAGAGAGTGTGAGGGTGAGAGTGCGGATGGGAGACAGTGTGAGAGTGAGAGTGAGGATATGAGAGTTTGAGAATGAGAGTGAGGATGGGAGAGAGAGTGTGAGAATGAGAGTGAGAGTGAGGATGGGAGAGATAGTGTGAGAGTGAGAGTGAGGATGGGAGAAGGAGTGTGAGAGTGAGAGTGAGGATGGGAGAGAGAGTGTGAGGGTAAGAATGTGAGACAGTGTGAGAGTGGATGTGCGGTTGGGAGAGAGAGTGAGAGTGAGAGTGAGGATGGGAGAGAGAGTGTGAGGGTGAGAGTGAGGATGGGAGAGAGAGTGTGAGAGTGAGAGTGAGGATGGGAGAGAGAGAGTGTCAGAGTGACAGTGAGGATAGGAGAGAGAGTGTGAGATTGAGAGTGAGGATGGGAGAGAGTGTGTGAGAGTGAGAGTGCGGATGGGAGAGAATATGAGAGTGACAGCGAGGATGGGAGAGAGAGTGTGAGAGTGAGAGTGAGGATGGGAGAGAGTGTGAGAATGGAGGTTCGAATGGGAGAGGCTGTGAGGGTGAGAGTGCGGATGGGAGAGAGTGTGAGAGTGAGAGTGAGGATATGAGAGTGTGAGAATGAGAGTGAGGATGGGAGAGAGAGTGTGAGAATGAGAGTGAGGATGGGAGAGTGAGTGTGAGAGTGAGAGTGAGGATGGGAGAGAGAGTGTGATAGTGAGAATGGAAGACAGCATGAGAGTGGATGTGCGGTTGGGAGAGAGAGTGAGAGTGGGAGTGAAGGTGGGGAGAGTGTGTGAGAGTGAGAGTGAGGAGGGGAGAGAGTGTGAGAGTGAGTGTGAGGATGGGGAGAGAGTGTGAGAGTGAGAGTGAGGATGGGAGAGAGAGTGTGAGAGTGAGAGTGAGGATGGGAGAGAGTGGAAGAGTGAGAGTGAGGATGGGAGAGAGTGTGATAGTGAGATTGAGAGTGAGGATGGGGAGAGAGTGTGAGAGTGAGAGTGAGGATGGGAGAGAGAGTGTGAGAGTGAGAATGGGAGAGAGTGTGAGAGTGGAAGTGCGAATGGGAGAGAGTGTGAGGGTGAGAGTGCGAATGGGAGAGAGTGTGAGAGTGAGTGTGCGAATGGGAGTTAGTGAGAAAGTGAGAGCGAGGATGGGAGTGAGTGTGAGAGTGAGTGTGAGAATGAGATAGGAGAGAGAATGGTTGAGTGAGAGTGAGGATCGGAGAGAGAGTGTGTGAATGAGAGTGAGGATGGGAGAGAGAGTGTGAGAGTGAGAATGGGAGACAGTGTGAGAGTGGATGTGCGGTTGGGAGAGAGAGTGAGAGTGAGTGTGAGGATGGCAGAGAGAGTGTGAGGGTGAGAGTGAGGATGGGAGAGAGAGTGTGAGAGTGAGAGTGAGGATGGGAGAGAGAGAGTTAGAGTGACAGTGAGGATAGGAGAGAGAGTGTGAGATTGAGAATGAGCTTGGGATAGAGAGTTTGAGTGTGAGAGTGAGGATGGGAGAGAGAGTGAGAATGGGAGAGACAGTGTGAGAGTGAGAGTGAGGATGGGAGAGAGAGTGTAAGAGTGAAAGTGAGGATGGGAGAGAAAGAGTGAGAGTGATAATGTGAGAGAGTGTGAGTGTGAGAGTGAGAGTTAGAGTGAGGATGGGAGAGACAGTGTGACAGTGAGAGTGAGGATGGGAGAGAGATTGTAAGAGTGAGAGTGCGAATGGGAGAGAGTGTGAGAGTGAGAGTGCGAATGAGTATGGGATAGAGAGTGTGAGAGTGAGAGTGAGGATGGGAGAGAGTGTGAGAGTGAGAGGGAGGATCGGAGAGAGAGTGTGAGAGTGAGAGTGAGAGTGCGGATGGGAGAGAGTGTGAGAGTGAGAATGAGGATGGGGAGAGAGTGTGAGAGAGATAGAGGTTGGGGGAGAGAGTGTGAGAATGAAACTGCGGATGGGAGAGAGTGTGAGAGTGAGAGTGAGGATGGGTGAAAGAGTGTGAGAGTGAGAGTGCGAATGGGAGAGAGTGTGAGAGTGAGAGTGAGAGTGACGATGGGATAGAGAGTGTGAGAGTGAGAGTGATGATGGGAGAGAGTGTGTGAGAGTGAGAGAGCGGATGGGAGAGAGTGTGAGAGTGACAGCGAGAATGGGGGAGAGAGTATGAGAGTGAGAGTGAGGATGGGAGAGAGTGTGAGATTGAGAATGACGATGGGGAGAGAGTATGAGAATCAAACTGCGGATGGGAGAGAGTGTGAGACTGAGAGTGAGAGTGAGGATGGGAGAGAGAGTGTGAGATTGAGAATGAGGATGGGGAGAGAGTATGAGAATGAAACTGCGGGTGGGAGAGAGTGTGAGAGTGAGAGTGAGAGTGAGGATGGGAGAGAGAGTGTGAGATTGAGAGCGAGGTTTGGGAGGGAGTGTGAGAGTGAGAGTGAGGATGGGAGAGAGAGTGTGAGAGTGAGAGTGAGGATGGGGAGACAGTGTGAGAGTGAGAGTGAGGATGGGAGAGAGAGTGTGAGATTGAGAATGGGATAGAGTGTGATAGTGAGAGTGAGTGTGAGGATGGGAGAGAGAGGATGAGCGAGAGTGTTCATGGGAGAGAGAGTGTGAGAGTGAGAGTAAGGATGCGGAGAGAGTGTGAGAGTGAGAGTGAGAATGGGAGAGAGTGTGAGAGTGAGAGTGAGGATGGGAGAGAGATGATGAGAGTGAGATTGAGAATGGGAGAGAGAGTGTGATAGTGAGAGTGAGTGTGAGGATGGGAGAGAGAGGATGAGCGAGAGTGTTCATGGGAGAGAGAGTGTGAGAGTGAGAGTAAGGATGCGGAGAGAGTGTGAGAGTGAGAGTGAGAATGGGAGAGAGTGTGAGAGTGAGAGTGAGGATGGAGAGAGTGTGAGAGTGAGAGTGAGGATGGGGAGGGAGTGTGAGAATGAGAGTGAGGATGGGAGAGAGATTGTGAGAGTGAGAATGGGAGAGAGTGTGAGAGTGGAGGTTCGAATGGGAGAGGCTGCGAGGATGAGAGTGCGGATGGGAGACAGTGTGAGAGTGAGAGTGAGGATATGAGAGTGTGAGAATGAGTGTGAGAGTGAGGATGGGAGAGAGAGTGTGAGAGTGAGAATGGGAGACAGTGTGAGAGTGGATGTGCGGTTGGGAGAGAGAGTGAGAGTGAGAGTGAGGATGGGAGAGAGAGTGTGAGGGTGAGAGTGAGGATGGGAGAGAGAGTCTGAGAGTGAGAGTGAGGATGGGAGAGAGAGTGTGAGATTGAGAGTGAGCTTGAGATAGAGAGTTTGAGTGTGAGCGTGAGGATGGGAGAGAGAGTGTGAGAGTGAGAGTGAGAGTGAGGATGGGAGAGAGTGTGTGAGAGTGAGAGTGCGGATGGGAGAGAATATATGAGTGACAGCGAGGATGGGAGAGAGAGTGTGAGAGTGAGAGTGAGGATGGGAGAGAGTGTGAGAGTGGAGTTTCGAATGGGAGAGCCTGTGAGGGTGAGAGTGCGGATGGGAGAGAGTGTGAGAGTGAGAGTGAGGATGGGAGAGGGAGTGTGAGAGTGAGAGTGAGGATGGGAGAGAGAGTGTGATAGTGAGAATGGGAGACAGTGTGAGAGTGGATGTGCGGTTGGGAGAGAGAGTGAGAGTGAGAGTGAGGATGGGGAGAGGGTGTGAGAGTGAGAGTGAGTATGGGAGAGAGTGTGAGAGTGAGAGTGAGGGGGGAGAGAGTGTGAGAGTGAGAGTGAGGATGGGGAGAGAGTGTGAGAGTGAGGATGGGAGAGAGAGTGTGAGAGTGAGAGTGAGGATGGGAGAGAGTGGAAGAGTGAGAGTGAGGATGGGAGAGAGTGTGAGAGTGAGAGTGAGGATGGGAGAGAGAGTGTGAGAGTGAGAATGGGAGAGAGTGTGAGAGTGGAAGTGCGAATGGTAGAGAGTGTGAGGGTGAGAGTGCGGATGGGAGAGAGTGTGAGAGTGAGAGTGCGAATGGGAGTTAGTGAGAACGTGAGAGGGAGGATGGGAGTGAGTGTGGGAGTGAGTGTGAGAATGAGATAGGAGAGAGAATGGTTGAGTGAGAGTGAGGATCGGAGAGAGAGTGTGTGAATGAGAGTGATGATGGGAGAGAGAGTGTGAGAGTGAGGATGGGAGAGAGTGTGAGAGTGAGAGTGAGGATGGGAGTGAGTGTGTGAGAGTGAACGTGATGATGGGAGAGAGAGTGTGATAGTGAGAGTGAGAGTAAGGATGGGAGAGAGAGTGTGAGAGTGAGAATGGGAGACAGTGTGAGAGTGGATGTGCGGTTGGGAGAGAGAGTGAGAGTGAGGATGGGAGAGAGAGTGTGAGGGTGAGAGTCAGGATTGGAGAAAGAGTGTGAGAGTGAGAGTGAGGATGGGAGAGAGAGTGTTAGAGTGACAATGAGGATAGGAGAGAGAGTGTGAGATTGAGAGTGAGCTTGGGATAGAGAGTTTGAGTGTGAGAGTGAGGATGGGAGAGAGAGTGAGAATGGGAGAGACAGTGTGAGAGTGAGAGTGAGGATGGGAGAGAGAGTGTAATAGTGAAAGTGAGGATGGGAGAGAAAGAGTGAGAGTGATAATGTGAGAGAGTGTGAGTGTGAGAGTGAGAGTTAGAGTGAGGATGGGAGAGAGAGTGTGAGATTGAGAGCGAGGTTTGGGAGGGAGTGTGAGAGTGAGAGTGAGGATGGGAGAGAGAGTGTGAGAGTGAGAGTGAGTATGGGAGAGAGTGTGGGAGTGAGAGTGAGGAGGGGAGAGAGTGTGAGAGTGAGAGTGAGGATGGGGATAGAGTGTGAGAGTGAGAGTGAGAGTGAGGATGGGAGAGAGAGTGTGAGATTGAGAGCGAGGTTTGGGAGGGAGTGTGAGAGTGAGAGTGAGGATGGGAGAGAGAGTGTGAGAGTGAGAGTGAGTATGGGCGAGAGTGTGAGAGTGAGAGTGAGTATGGGAGAGAGTGTGAGAGTGAGAGTGAGGAGGGGAGAGAGTGTGAGAGTGAGAGTGAGGATGGGGAGAGAGTGTGAGAGTGAGAGTGAGGATGGGAGAGAGAGTGTGAGATTGAGAATGGGAGAGAGTGTGAGAGTGGAAGTGCGAATGGGAGAGAGTGTGAGGGTGAGAGTGCGGATGGGTGAGAGTGTGAGAGTGAGAGTGCGAATGGGAGTTAGTGAGAAAGTGAGAGTGAGGATGGGAGAGAGTGTGAGAGTGAGAGTGAGAATGAGGTAGGAGAGAGAATGTGTGAGTGAGAGTGAGGATCGGAGAGAGAGTGTGTGAATGAGAGTGAAGATGGGAGAGAGAGTGTGAGAGTGAGAGTGAGGATGGGAGAGAGTGTGAGAGTGAGAGTGAGGATGGGAGAGAGAGTGTGATAGTGAGAGTGAGAGTGAGGATGGGAGTGAGTGTGTGAGACTGAACGTGATGATAGGGAGATATATTGAGAGAGTGAGAGTGACAGTGAGGATGGGAGAAAGATGATGAGAGTGAGATTGAGAATGGGAGAGAGAGTGTGATAGTGAGAGTGAGTGTGAGGATGGGAGAGAGAGGATGAGCGAGAGTGTTCATGGGAGAGAGAGTGTGAGAGTGAGAGTAAGGATGCGGAGAGAGTGTGAGAGTGAGAGTGAGAATGGGAGAGAGTGTGAGAGTGAGAGTGAGGATGGAGAGAGTGTGAGAGTGAGAGTGAGGATGGGGAGAGAGTGTGAGAATGAGAGTGAGGATGGGAGAGAGATTGTGAGAGTGAGAGTGAGGATGGGAGTGAGAGTGTAATAGTGAAAGTGAGGATGGGAGAGAAAGAGTGAGAGTGATAATGTGAGAGAGTGTGAGTGTGAGAGTGAGAGTTAGAGTGAGGATGGGAGAGATAGTGTGACAGTGAGAGTGAGGATGGGAGAGAGATTGTAAGAGTGAGAGTGCGAATGGGAGAGAGTGTGAGAGTGAGAGTGCGAATGAGTATGGGATAGAGAGTGTGAGAGTGAGAGGGAGGATCGGAGAGAGAGTGTGAGAGTGAGAGTGAGAGTGCGAATGGGAGAGAGTGAGAGAGTGAGAATGGGGATGGGGGAGAGAGTGTGAGAGAGATAGTGAGGTTGGGGGAGAGAGTGTGAGAATGAAACTGCGGATGGGAGAGAGTGTGAGAGTGAGAGTGAGGATGGGTGAAAGAGTGTGAGAGTGAGAGTGCGAATGGGAGAGAGTGTGAGAGTGAGAGTGAGAGTGAGAGTGACGATGGGATAGAGAGTGTGAGAGTGAGAGTGATGATGGGAGAGAGTGTGTGAGAGTGAGAGTGCGGATGGGAGGGAGTGTGAGAGTGACAGCGAGAATGGGAGAGAGAGTGTGAGAGTGAGAGTGAGGATGGGAGAGAGTGTGAGATTGAGAATGACGATGGGGAGACAGTATGAGAATCAAACTGCGGATGGGAGATAGTGTGAGAGTGAGAGTGGGAGTGAGGATGGGAGAGAGAGTGTGAGATTGAGAGCGAGGTTTGGGAGGGAGTGTGAGAGTGAGAGTGAGGATGGGCGTGAGAGTGTGAGAGTGAGACAGAGGGTGGGAGAGAGTGTGTGAGAGTTAGAGTGAGAATGATAGTGAGTGTGGGATTGAGGATGGGAGAGAGATTGTGTGAGTGAGAGGAAGGATGGAGAGAGAGTGTGAGAGTGAGAGTGAGGATGGGAAAGAGATTGTGAGAGTGAGAGTAAGGATGGAGAGAGAGTGTGAGAGTGAGAGTGAGGATGGGAGAGAGTGTGGGATTTGAGGATGGGAGAGAGTGTAAAAGTGAGAGTGAGGATGGGCGAGAGTGTCAGAGTGTTTGAGAGTGTTTGTGAGGATAGGGGAGAGATTGTGAGAGTGAGAGAGAGGATGGTGAGAGAGTGTGAGAGTGATAGTAGGAATGGGAGGGAGTGTGAGAGTCGGAGTTTGAGTGAAGATGGGAGAGAGAGTGTGAGAGTGAGAGTGATGATGGGCGAGAGAGTGTGAGAGTGAGAGTGAGGATGGGAGAGAGAGATTGAGAGTGACAGTGAGGATGGGGGAGAGAGTGAGAATGGGAGAGAGAGTGAGAGTAAGGATGGGAGAGTGAGTGCGAGAGTGAGAGTGAGGATGGGAGAGAGAGTATGAGAGTGAGAGTGAGGATGGAAGAGAGAGTGAGAATGGGAGAGAGATTCTGAGAGTGACAGTGAGGATGGGAGCGAGAGTGTGAGAGTGAGAGTGAGGATGGGAGAGAGAGCGTGAGAGTGGACAGTGCGGATGGGAGAGAATGTGTGAGTGAGAGTGAGGATAGGGGAGAGTGTGTGAGAATGAGAGAGAGGATGGGGACAGAGTGTGAGAGTGAGAGTGAGAATGTAAGGGAGTGTGAGAGTCAGAGTGAGAGTGAGGATTTGGGGGAGAGAGTGTGAGAGTGAGGGTGATGATGGGCGAGAGAGTGTGAGAGTGAGAGTGAGAGTGAGGATGGGAGAGAGTGTGCGAGAGTGAGAGTGAGAGTGAGGATGGGAGAGAAAGTTCGTGGTGAGAGTGAGAGTGATGATGGGCGAGAGAGTGTGAGAGTGAGAGTGAGAGTGCGGATGGGAGAGAGTGTATGAGAGTGAGAGTGAGAGTGAGGATGGGAGAGAGTGTGTGAGTGAGCGTGAGGATAGGGGAGAGAGTGTGGGAGAGAGAGTGTGAGAGTGAGAGTAAGGATGGAGAGAGAGTGTGAGAGTGAGGTTGGGAGAGAGTGTGGGATTGAGGGTGGGAGAGAGCGTGTGAGAGTGAACGTGAGAATGGGAGAGAGTGTGTGAGAGTGAGAGTGAGAATGGGAGTGACTGAGGGAGTGCGGATTGGAGAGAAAGTGTGAGAGTGATAGTGAGGATGGGAGAGAGAGAGTATGAGAGTGAGAGTGAGGATGGGAGAGAGTGTGTGAGGGTGAGAGTGAGAATGGTAGAGAGTGTGTGAGAGTCAGAGTGAGAATGGGAGTGAGTGTGGGGTTGAGGATGGGAGAGAGTGTGTGAGATTGAGAGTGAGGATGGGAGATAGTGTGAGAGTGAGAGGAGACTGAGTATGGGAGAGAGAGTGTGAGAGTAGAAGTGAGGATGGGAGAGAAAGTGAGAGTGACAGTGAGGATGGGAGCGATTGTGATAGTTACAGTGTGGATGTGAGAGAGTGTGGGAGTGAGGATGCGGGAGAGAGTGTGAGAGTGAGAGTCAGGATGGGAGAGAGAGTATGAGAGTGAGAGTGAGGATGGGAGAGAGAGCATGAGAATTGGAAAGGCAGTGATGGGCAATGGCTGCGCGCAGAGGGTGGTACGTTTCTGGAACAAGTTGCCACGCTCACTCACACACTCTCTCCCATCCTCACTCTCACTCTCACTCTCATACACTCTCTCCCATCCGCACTCTCACTCTCACTCTCACACTATCTCCCATCCGCAGTTTGATTCTCATACTGTCTCCCCATCGTCATTCTCAATCTCACACTCTCTCCCATCCTCACTCTCACTCTCACACTCTCTCTCCCATTCTCGCTGTCACTCTCACACTCCCTCCCATCCGCACTCTCACTCTCACACACTCTCTCCCATCATCACTCTCACTCTCACACTCTCTATCCCATCGTCACTCTCACTCTCACTCTCACTCTCACACTCTCTCCCATTCGCACTCTCACTCTCACACTCTTTCACCCATCCTCACTCTCACTCTCACACTCTCTCCCATCCGCAGTTTCATTCTCACACTCTCTCCCCCAACCTCACTATCTCTCTCACACTCTCTCCCCCATCCCCATTCTCACTCTCTCACTCTCTCCCATTCGCACTCTCACTCTCACTCTCACACTCTCTCGCCCATCATCACTCTCACTCTCACCTCGAACTTTCTCTCCCATCCTCACTCTCACTCTCACTCTCGCACACTCTCTCCCATCCTCACTCTCACTCTCACTCTCACACTCTCTCACCCATCTTCACTCAAACTCCGACTCTCACACTCCCTCCCATTCCTACTATCACTCTCACACTCTCACACTATTTCTCCAATCCTCACCCTCACTTTCACACTCTCTCCCATCCGCACTCTCACTCTCACACACTCTCTCCCATTCTCACTCTCACACTCTCTGTCCCATCCACACTCTCACTCTCACACTCTCTCCCATCCTCATTTCTGCTCTCACACTCTCTCTCCCATCCGCACTCTGTTCTCTCTCTCACGCTCTCTCCCATCCTCACTGTCACTCTCACACTCTCTCACATCCTCACTTCTACTCTCACACTCTCTCTCCCATCCTCACTCTCACTCTCACACGCTCTCTCCCACCCTCAACCCCACACTCACTCCCACTCTCACTCTCACTCTCACATACTCTCTCCCATTCTCACTCACAATCTCACACTCTCTCTCCCATCCTCACTCCCACACTCTCTCCCATTCTCAATCTCACTCTCACACTCTCTCTCCCATCCTCACTCTCACTCTCACACTCTCTCTCCCATCCTCACTCCCACTCTCACACTCCCTCCCGCAACCTCAGTCTCACTCTCACACACTCTCTCACAACCTCACTCACACTCTCACTCTCACACTCTCTCGCCCATCCTCACTCTCACCCTCAAACTCTCTCTCCCATCCTCACTCTCACTCTCACACTCTCTCGCCTATCCTCACTCTCACACACTCTCCCATCCTCACTCTCACTCTCAGTCTCACACTCCCTCCCATTCTTACTCTCACTCTCACACACTCTCCCCATCCACTCTCTCACTCTCACACTCTCTCCCCTAGCCACACTCTCACACTCACACACTCTATCCCATCCTCACTCTCACTCTCACACTCTCTACCCATCGTCACTCTCACTCTCACACTCTCTCCCATTCGCACTCTCACTCTCACACTCTCTCTCAAATCCTCACTCTCACACTCTGTCCCATCCGCACTCTCATTCTCACACTCTCTCTCCCATCCTCACTCTCACTCTAACTCTCAAACTCTCTCTCCCATCCTCACTCTCACTCTCACACACTCTCTCAACCATCCACACTCTCACTCTTACTCTCTCTCCCATCCTCACTCTCAATCTCACGCTCTCTCTCCCATTCTCACTCTCACCCTCACACACTCTCTCCCATCCTCACTCTCACTCTCATACTCTCTCTCTCCCATCCTCACTATCACTCTCACACTTTTTCTCCCATCCGCACTCCCACACTCACTCCCATTCTCACTCTCACTCTCACACACTCTCTCCCATTCTCACTTTCACTCTGACACGCTCTCTCCCACCCTCAATCCCACACTCTCTCCCAACCTCACTCTCACACTCTCTCTCCATCCTTACTCTCACTCTCAGAATATCTCTCCCATCCTCAATCCCACACTCACTTCCATTCTCACTTTCACTCTCACACACTCTCTCCCATCCTGAGTCTCACTCTCACACTCTCTCTCCCATCCTCACTCCCACACTCACTCCCACTCTCACTCTCACTCACACACACGCTCTCCCATCCTCACTCTCACTCTCACACTCTCTCTCCCATCCTCACTCTCACTCTCACTATTACACTCTCTCGCCCATCATTACTCTCACTCTCACACTCTCTTTCCCATCCTCACTCTCACTCAGACTCTCAAACTCCCTCCCAATCTTACTCTCACTCTCACACTCTCTCCCCATCCTCTCTCTCACTCTCACGGTCTCTCCTCTATCCTCACTCTCACTCACACACTCACTCCCTTCCGCACTCTCACTCTCACGCTCTCTCTCCCATCCTCACTCTCACTCTCACACTCTCACTCCCATCCGCACTCTCACTCTCATGCTCTCTCTCCCATCCTCACTCTCACTCTCACACTCTCTCTCCCATCCTGACTCTCACTCTCACACTTTCTCTCGCATCCTCACTCCCACACTCTCTCTCATCCACACTGTAACTATAACAATCGCTCCCATCCTCACTGTCACTCTCACTTTCTCTCCCATCCTCACTTCTACTCTCACACTCTCTCTCCCATCCTCACTCTCCTCTCACTCTCACACTATCTCCCATACTCACTCTCAATCTCACACACTCTCTCCCATCCTCAACTCCACACTCACTCCCATTCTCACTCTGACTCTCACACACTCTCTACCATTCTCACTCTCACCCTCACACACTCTCTCCCATCCTCACTCTCACTCTCATACTCTCTCTCTCCCATCCTCACTATCACTCTCACACATTCTCTCCCATCCGCACTCTCACACTCACTCCCATTCTCACTCTCACACTCACACACTCTCTCCAATTCTCACGTTCACTCTCACACGCTCTCTCCCACCCTCAATCCCACACTCTCTCCCAACCTCACTCTCACACGCTCTCTCCATCCTTACTCTCACTCTCACACTCTCTCTCCCATCCTCGCTCTCACTCTCACATTCTCTCATCCATCCGCACTCTCACACTTACTCTCTCTCCCATCCTCACTCTCATTCTCACACTCTGTCTCCATTCTCACTCTCACTCTCACACTCTCTCTCCCATCCTCAGTCTCACTCTAACACTCTCTCTTCCATCCTCACTCCCACACTCACTCCCTGTCTCACTCTCACTCACACACACGCTCTCACATCCTCACTCTCACTCGCACACTCTCTGGCCCATCCTCACTCTCACTCTCACACTCTCTCTCCCATCCTCACTCTCACTCTCACTCTCACACTCCCTCCCATTCTTACTCTCACTCTCACACTCTCGCCCCATCCTATCTCTCACTCTCACACTCACTCCCCTATCCTCACTCTCACTCACACACTATCACCCATCCTCACTCTCACTCTCACACTCTCTCCCCATCCGCACTCTCACTCTCACACTCTCTCTCTCCCATCCTCACTCTCACTCTGACGCTCTCTCTCCCATTCCTCATTCTAACTTTCACTATCACACTCCCTCTCCCATCCTCATTGTCACTCTCACATACGCTCTCCCATCCTCACTCTCACTCTCACAAACTCTCTCCCATCCTCACTCTCATTCTCGCTCTCACACTCTCTCGCCCATCCCCACTCTCAAAATCAAACTCTCTCTCCCATCCTCACTCTCACTCTCGCACACTCTCTCCCATCCTCACTCTCACTCTCACACTCTCTCGCCCATCATCACTCTCACTCTCAAACTCTCTCTCCCATCTTTACTCTTACTGTCACACTCTCTTCCCATCCTCTCTCTCATTCTCACACTCTCTCCTCTATCCTCACTCTCACTCACAAACTCTCTCCCATTCGCACTCTCACTCTCACCCTCTCTCTCCCATCCTCACTCTCACTCTTACACTCTCGCTCCCATCCGCACTCTCACTCTCACGCTCTCTCTCCCATCCTCACTCTCACTCTCCCAATCTCTCTCCTATCCTGACTCTCACTCTCACAATCTCTCTAGCATCCACACTCTCACTCTCTCTCTCCCATTCTCACTCTCACACTCTCTCTCCCATCCTCACTGTCACTCTCACACACGCTCTCCCATACTCACTCTCACTCTCACACTCTATCTCCATCCTCACTCTCACTCTCACTCGAGTGAGAGAGAGGATGGGAGAGAGTATGCGAGAGTGAGAATGAGAGTGAGGATGGGAGAGAGTTTGAGGTTGAGACTGAGGATGGTCGAGAGAGTGTGAGAGCGAGAGTGAGAGTGAGGATGGGAGAGAGTTTGTGAGTGTGAGAGTGAGGATGGGCGAGAGAGTGTGAGTGTGAGAGTGAGGATGGGAAGCGTGTGTGAGAGTGACAGTGAGGATGGGAGAGAGAGTGTGGGAGTGAGATTGAGAATGGGAGAGAATGTGGGAGTGAGGATGCGAGAGCGAGTGTGAGAGTGAGGGTCAGGATGGGAGAGAGAGTGTGAGAGTGAGAGTGAGGATGGAAGAGAGAGCGTGAGAGTGAGAGTGCGGATGGGAGAGAGTGTGAGAGTGAGGGTGAGGATTGGAGAAATAGTGTGAGTGTGAGAGTGAGAATGGGAGAGAGAGTGTGAGAGTGAGAGTGATGATAGGGGAGAGAGTGTGAGAGTGAGAGAGAGGATGGGGAGAGAGTGTGAGAGTGAGAGTAAGAATGGGAGGGAGTGTGAGAGTCAGAGTGAGAGTGAAGATGGGAGAGAGAGTGTGAGAGTGAGAGTGATGATGGGCGAGAGAGTGTGAGAGTGAGAGTGAGAGTGGGGATGGGAGAGAATGTATGAGAGTGAGAGTGAGATTGAGGATGGGAGAGAGTGTGTGAGTGAGAGTGAGGATAGGGGAGAGAGTGTGAGAGTGAGGGAGAGGATGGGGAGAGTGTGTGAGAGTGAGAGTGAGAATGGGAGAGAATGTGGGAGGGAGGATGCGAGAGCGAGTGTGAGAGTGAGAGTCAGGATGGGAGAGAGAGTGTGAGAGTGAGAGTGAGGATGGAAGAGAGAGCGTGAGAGTGAGAGTGCGGATGGGAGAGAGAGCGTGAGAGTGTGAGTGCGGGTAGGGGAGAGAGTGTGAGAGTGAGAGAGGATGGGGAGAGAGTGTGAGAGTGAGAGTAAGAATGGGAGGGAGTGTGTGAGTCAGAGTGAGAGTGAGGATGGGAGAGAGTTTGCGAGTGTGAGAGTGAGAGTGTGGATGGGAGCGAGAGTGTGAGAGTGAGAGTGAGGATGGGAGAGAGAGCGTGAGAATGAGAGTGCGGATGGGAGAGAGTGTGTGAGTGAGAGTGAGGACGGAGGAGAGTGTGAGAGTGAGAGTGAGGATGGGGGAGAGAGTGTGACAGTGAGAGTGAGGATGGGAGAGAGAGTGAGAGTGAGAGTGTGAGTGAGGATGGGAGAGAGTGTTAGTGTGAGAATGAGGATGGGAGAGAGAGTGTGAGGGTTAGAGTGAGGATGGGAGAGAGAGTGTGAGAGTGAGAGTGAGGATGGGAGAGAGAGTGAGAGTGAGAGTGTGAGTGAGGATGGGAGAGAGTGTGTGAGGTGAGAGTGAGAATTGGGAGACAGAGTTTGAGAGTGAGAGTTAGAATGGGAGAGTGTGTATGAGAGTAAGAATGTGAGAGAGAGTGTGAGGGTGAGAGTAAGAATGGGAGAGAGAGTGTGAGAGTGAGAGTGCTTATGGGAGAGACTGTGAGAGCGAGAGTGTGAATGAGAATGGGAGAGAGAGTGTGAGAGTGAGAGTGAGAATGGAAGAGAGTTTGTGAGAGTGAGGATGGGAGAGAGAGTGTGAGAGTGAGGATGGGAGAGAGAGTGTGAGAGTGAGAGTGCGAATGGGAGAGAGTCTGAGAGTGAGAGTGAGAATGAGAATGGGAGAGAGACTGTGAGAGTTAGAGTGAGAATGGGAAAGAGTGTGTGAGAGTGAGAGTGCGGATGGGAGAGAATGTGTGCTTGAAAGTGAGGATGGGGAGAGAGTGTGAGAGTGAGAGAGAGGATGGGGGAGAGCGTGTGATAGTGAGAGTGAGGATGGGAGAGAGAGTGTCAGTGTGAGAGTGAGGATGGTAGAGAGAGTGTGAGAGTGACAGTGAGAGTGAGGATGGTAGAGAGTTTGTGAGGGTGAGAGTGAGAATGGGAGAGAGAGTTTGAGAGTGAGAGTGAGGATGGTATAGAGTGTTAGAGTGAGAATGAGGATGGAGAGAGAGTTTGAGGATGAGAGTGAGGATGGGAGAGAGAGTGTGAGAGTGAGAGTGAGGATGGGAGAGAGAGTGAGAGTGAGAGTGTGAGTGAGGATGGGAGAGAGTGTTAGAGTGAGAATGAGGATGGGAGAGAGAGGGTGGGAGTGACAGTGAGGATGGGAGAGAGAGTGTGAGAGTGAGGATGGGAGAGAGTGTGAGAGTGAGAGTGAGGATGGGAGAGAGTGTGTGAGATTGAGGATGGGAGAGAGAGTGTGAGAGTGAGAGTGAGGATGGGAGAGAGAGTGTGAGAGTGAGGATGGGAGAGAGTGTGTGAGTGAGAATGAGGATGGGAGAGAGTGTGAGAGTGAGAGTGAGGTTGGGGAGAGAGTGTGAGTGTGAGAGTGTGGATGGGAGAGAGTATGTGAGTGAGAGTGAGGATGGGGAGAGAGTGTGAGAGCGAGCGTGAGGATGGGGGAGAGAGTGTGATAGTGAGAGTGAGGATGGGAGAGAATGTGTGCTTGAAAGTGAGGATGGGGAGAGAGTGTGAGAGTGAGAGAGAGGATGGGGGAGAGCGTGTGATAGTGAGAGTGAGGATGGGAGAGAGAGTGTCAGTGTGAGAGTGAGGATGGTAGATAGAGTGTGAGAGTGACAGTGAGAGTGAGGATGGTAGAGAGTGTGTGAGGGTGAGAGTGAGAATGGGAGAGAGAGTTTGATAGTGAGAATGAGGATGGTATAGAGTGTTAGAGTGAGAATGAGGATGGAGAGAGAGTGTGAGGGTGAGAGTGAGGATGGGAGAGAGAGTGAGAGTGAGAGTGTGAGTGAGGATGGGAAAGAGTGTTAGAGTGAGAATGAGGATGGGAGAGAGAGTGTGAGGGTGAGAGTGAGGATGGGAGAGAGAGTGTGAGAGTGAGAGTGAGGATGGGAGAGAGAGTGAGAGTCAGAGTGTGAGTGAGGATGGGAGAGAGTGTGTGAGAGTGAGAGTGAGAATGGGGAGACAGAGTTTGAGAGTGAGAGTGAGAATGGGAGAGTGTGTATGAGAGTAAGAATGTGAGAGAGAGTGTGAGGGTGAGAGTAAGAATGGGAGAGAGAGTGTGAGAGTGAGGATGGGAGAGAGAGTGTGAGAGTGAGAGTGAGAATGGGAGAGAGTGTGTGAGAGTGTGGGAGTAAGGATGGGAGAGAGAGTGTGAGAGTGAGAGTGATGATGGGAGCGAGAGTGTGAGAGTGAGAGTGAGGATGGGAGAGAGAGCGTGAGAATGAGAGTGCGGATGGGAGAGAGTGTGTGAGTGAGAGTGAGGACGGAGGAGAGTGTGAGAGTGAGAGTGAGGATGGGGGAGAGAGTGTGACAGTGAGAGTGAGGATGGGAGAGAGAGTGAGAGTGAGAGTGTGAGTGAGGATGGGAGAGAGTGTTAGTGTGAGAATGAGGATGGGAGAGAGAGTGTGAGGGTTAGAGTGAGGATGGGAGAGAGAGTGTGAGAGTGAGAGTGAGGATGGGAGAGAGAGTGAGAGTGAGAGTGTGAGTGAGGACGGGAGAGAGTGTGTGAGGTGAGAGTGAGAATTGGGAGACAGAGTTTGAGAGTGAGAGTGAGAATGGGAGAGTGTGTATGAGAGTAAGAATGTGAGAGAGAGTGTGAGGGTGAGAGTAAGAATGGGAGAGAGAGTGTGAGAGTGAGAGTGCTTATGGGAGAGAGTGTGAGAGCGAGAGTGTGAATGAGAATGGGAGAGAGAGTGTGAGAGTGAGAGTGAGAATGGAAGAGAGTTTGTGAGAGTGAGGATGGGAGAGAGAGTGTGAGAGTGAGGATGGGAGAGAGAGTGTGAGAGTGAGAGTGCGAATGGGAGAGAGTCTGAGAGTGAGAGTGAGAATGAGAATGGGAGAGAGACTGTGAGAGTTAGAGTGAGAATGGGAAAGAGTGTGTGAGAGTGAGAGTGCGGATGGGAGAGAATGTGTGCTTGAAAGTGAGGATGGGGAGAGAGTGTGAGAGTGAGAGAGAGAATGGGGAGAGCGTGTGATAGTGAGAGTGAGGATGGGAGAGAGAGTGTCAGTGTGAGAGTGAGGATGGTAGAGAGAGTGTGAGAGTGACAGTGAGAGTGAGGATGGTAGAGAGTTTGTGAGGGTGAGAGTGAGAATGGGAGAGAGAGTTTGAGAGTGAGAGTGAGGATGGTATAGAGTGTTAGAGTGAGAATGAGGATGGAGAGAGAGTTTGAGGATGAGAGTGAGGATGGGAGAGAGAGTGTGAGAGTGAGAGTGAGGATGGGAGAGAGAGTGAGAGTGAGAGTGTGAGTGAGGATGGGAGAGAGTGTTAGAGTGAGAATGAGGATGGGAGAGAGAGGGTGGGAGTGACAGTGAGGATGGGAGAGAGAGTGTGAGAGTGAGGATGGGAGAGAGTGTGTGAGTGAGAATGAGGATGGGAGAGAGTGTGAGAGTGAGAGTGAGGTTGGGGAGAGAGTGTGAGTGTGAGAGTGTGGATGGGAGAGAGTATGTGAGTGAGAGTGAGGATGGGGAGAGAGTGTGAGAGCGAGCGTGAGGATGGGGGAGAGAGTGTGATAGTGAGAGTGAGGATGGGAGAGAATGTGTGCTTGAAAGTGAGGATGGGGAGAGAGTGTGAGAGTGAGAGAGAGGATGGGGGAGAGCGTGTGATAGTGAGAGTGAGGATGGGAGAGAGAGTGTCAGTGTGAGAGTGAGGATGGTAGATAGAGTGTGAGAGTGACAGTGAGAGTGAGGATGGTAGAGAGTGTGTGAGGGTGAGAGTGAGAATGGGAGAGAGAGTGTGAGAGTGAGAGTGAGGATGGGAGAGAGAGTGAGAGTGAGAGTGTGAGTGAGGATGGGAGAGAGTGTTAGAGTGAGAATGAGGATGGGAGAGAGAGTGTGAGGGTGAGAGTGAGGATGGGAGAGAGAGTGTGAGAGTGAGAGTGAGGATGGGAGAGAGAGTGAGAGTCAGAGTGTGAGTGAGGATGGGAGAGAGTGTGTGAGAGTGAGAGTGAGAATGGGGAGACAGAGTTTGAGAGTGAGAGTGAGAATGGGAGAGTGTGTATGAGAGTAAGAATGTGAGAGAGAGTGTGAGGGTGAGAGTAAGAATGGGAGAGAGAGTGTGAGAGTGAGGATGGGAGAGAGAGTGTGAGAGTGAGAGTGAGAATGGGAGAGAGTGTGTGAGAGTGTGGGAGTAAGGATGGGAGAGAGAGTGTGAGAGTGAGAGTGATGATGGGCGTGAGAGAGGATGGGAGAGAGTATGCGAGAGTGAGAATGAGAGTGAGGATGGGAGAGAGTTTGAGGTTGAGACTGAGGATGGTCGAGAGAGTGTGAGAGCGAGAGTGAGAGTGAGGATGGGAGAGAGTTTGTGAGTGTGAGAGTGAGGATGGGCGAGAGAGTGTGAGTGTGAGAGTGAGGATGGGAAGCGTGTGTGAGAGTGACAGTGAGGATGGGAGAGAGAGTGTGAGAGTGAGAGTGAGAATGAGAGAGAATGTGGGAGTGAGGATGCGAGAGCGAGTGTGAGAGTGAGAGTCAGGATGGGAGAGAGAGTGTGAGAGTGACAGTGAGGATGGAAGAGAGAGCGTGAGAGTGAGAGTGCGGATGGGAGAGAGTGTGAGAGTGAGGGTGAGGATTGGAGAAATAGTGTGAGAGTGAGAGTGAGAATGGGAGAGAGAGTGTGAGAGTGAGAGTGAGGATGGAAGAGAGAGCGTGAGAGTGAGAGTGTGGATGGGAGCGAGAGTGTGAGAGAGAGAGTGAGGATGGGAGAGAGAGCGTGAGAGTGCGGGTGCGGGTAGGGGAGAGAGTGTGAGAGTGAGAGAGGATGGGGAGAGAGTGTGAGAGTGAGAGTAAGAATGGGAGGGAGTGTGTGAGTCAGAGTGAAAGTGAGGATGGCAGAGAGTTTGCGAGTGTGAGAGTGAGAGTGCGGATGGGAGCGAGAGTGTGAGAGTGAGAGTGAGGATGGGAGAGAGAGCGTGAGAATGAGAGTGCGGATGGGAGAGAGTGTGTGAGTGAGAGTGAGGACGGAAGAGAGTGTGAGAGTGAGAGTGAAGAAGGGGGAGAGAGTGTGACAGTGAGAGTGAGGATGGGGAGAGAGTGTGAGAGTGAGAGTAAGAATGGGAGGGAGTGTGAGAGTCAGAGTGAGAGTGAGGATGGGAGAGAGTGTGCGAGTGTGAGAGTGAGAGGGAGTTTGGGAGAGAGCGTGAGAGTGAGAGTGCGGATGGGAGAGATTTTGTGAGTGGGAGTGAGGATGGGAGAGAGTTTGAGAGTGAGGTTCGGGGAATGAGTGTGATAGTGAGAGTGAGGATGGGAGAGAGTGTGAGAGTGTGAGTGATGATAGGGGAGAGAGTGTGAGAGTGAGAGAGAGGATGGGGAGAGTGTGTGAGACTGAGAGTAAGAATGGGAGGGAGTGTGAGAGTCAGAGTGAGAGTGAGGATGGGAGAGAGAGTGTGAGAGTGAGAGTGATGATGGGCGAGAGAGTGTGAGAGTGAGAGTGAGAGTGCGGATGGGAGAGAGTGTATGAGAGTGAGAGTGAGAGTGAGGTTGGGAGAGAGTGTGTGAGTGAGAGTGAGGATAGGGGAGAGAGTGTGAGAGTGAGGGAGAGGATGGGGAGAGTGTGTGAGACTGAGAGTAAGAATGGGAGGGAGTGTGAGAGTCAGAGTGAGAGTGAGGATGGGAGAGAGAGTGTGAGAGTGAGAGTGAGAGAGAGGATGGGAGAGAGTTTGCGAGAGTGAGAATGAGAGTGAGGATGGGAGAGAGTTTGTGAGTGTGAGAGTGAGGATGGGCGAGAGAGTGTGAGTGTGAGAGTGAGGATGGGAAGCGTGTGTGAGAGTGACAGTGAGGATGGGAGAGAGAGTGTGAGAGTGAGAGTGAGGATGGAAGAGAGAGTGTGAGAGTGAGAGTGTGGATGGGAGCGAGAGTGTGAGAGTGAGAGTGAGGATGGGAGAGAGAGCGTGAGAGTGTGAGTGCGGGTAGGGGAGAGAGTGTGAGAGTGAGAGAGGATGGGGAGAGAGTGTGAGAGTGAGAGTAAGAATGGGAGGGAGTGTGGGAGTCAGAGTGAAAGTGAGGATGGGAGAGAGTTTGCGAGTGTGAGAGTGAGAGTGCGGATGGGAGCGAGAGTGTGAGAGTGAGAGTGAGGATGGGAGAGAGAGCGTGAGAGTGAGAGTGAGGTTGGGAGAGAGTGTGTGAGTGAGAGTGAGGATAGGGGAGAGAGAGTGTGAAAGTGAGGGAGAGGATGGGGAGAGTGTGTGAGACTGAGAGTAAGAATGGGAGGGAGTGTGAGAGTCAGAGTGAGAGTGAGGATGGGAGAGAGAGTGTGAGAGTGAGAGTGAGAGAGAGGATGGGAGAGAGTATGCGAGAGTGAGAATGAGAGTGAGGATGGGAGAGATTTTGTGAGAGTGAGAGTGAGGATGGGGGAGAGAGTGTGACAGTGAGAGTGAGGATGGGGAGAGAGTGTGAGAGTGAGAGTAAGAATGGGAGGGAGTGTGAGAGTCAGAGTGAGAGTGAGGATGGGAGAGAGTGTGCGAGTGTGAGAGTGAGAGGGAGTTTGGGAGAGAGCGTGAGAGTGAGAGTGCGGATGGGAGAGATTGTGTGAGTGGGAGTGAGGATGGGAGAGAGTTTGAATGTGAGGATCGGGGAATGAGTGTGATAGTGAGAGTGAGGATGGGAGAGAGTGTGAGAGTGTGAGAAATGATAGGCGAGAGAGTGTGAGAGTGAGAGAGAGGATGGAGAGAGTGTGTGAGACTGAGAGTAAGAATGGGAGGGAGTGTGAGAGTCAGAGTGAGAGTGAGGATGGGAGAGAGAGTGTGAGAGTGAGAGTGATGATGGGCGAGAGAGTGTGAGAGTGAGAGTGAGAGTGCGGATGGGTGAGAGTGTATGAGAGTGAGAGTGAGGATGGGAGAGAGTGTGTGAGAGTGAGGATAGGGGAGAGAGTGTGAGAGTGAGGGAGAGGTTGGGGAGAGTGTGTGAGACTGAGAGTAAGAATGGGAGGGAGTGTGAGAGACAGAGTGAGAGTGAGGATGGGAGAGAGTGTGCGAGTGTGAGAGTGAGAGGGAGTTTGGGAGAGAGCGTGAGAGTGAGAGTGCAGATGGGAGAGATTGTGTGAGTGGGAGTGAGGATGGGAGAAAGTTTGAGAGTGAGGATCGGGGAATGAGTGTGATAGTGAGAGTGAGGATGGGAGAGAGTGTGAGAGTGTGAGTGATGATAGGGGAGAGAGTGGGATTGTGAGAGAGAGGATGGGGAGAGTGTGTGAGACTGAGAGTAAGAACGGGAGGGAGTGTGAGAGTCAGAGTGAGAGTGAGGATGGGAGAGAGAGAGTGTGAGAGTGAGAGTGATGATGGGCGAGAGAGTGTGAGAGTGAGAGTGAGAGAGAGGATGGGGAGAGTGTGTGAGACTGAGAGTAAGAATGGGAGGGAGTGTGAGAGTCAGAGTGAGAGTGAGGATGGGAGAGAGAGTGTGAGAGTGAGAGTGAGAGAGAGGATGGGAGAGAGTATGCGAGAGTGAGAATGAGAGTGAGGATGGGAGAGATTTTGTGAGAGTGAGAGTGAGGATGGGGGAGAGAGTGTGACAGTGAGAGTGAGGATGGGGAGAGAGTGTGAGAGTGAGAGTAAGAATGGGAGGGAGTGTGGGAGTCAGAGTGAGAGTGAGGATGGGAGAGAGTGTGCGAGTGTGAGAGTGAGAGGGAGTTTGGGAGAGAGCGTGAGAGTGAGAGTGCGGATGGGAGAGATTGTGTGAGTGGGAGTGAGGATGGGAGAGAGTTTGAATGTGAGGATCGGGGAATGAGTGTGATAGTGAGAGTGAGGATGGGAGAGAGTGTGAGAGTGTGAGAAATGATAGGCGAGAGAGTGTGAGAGTGAGAGAGAGGATGGAGAGAGTGTGTGAGACTGAGAGTAAGAATGGGAGGGAGTGTGAGAGTCAGAGTGAGAGTGAGGATGGGAGAGAGAGTGTGAGAGTGAGAGTGATGATGGGCGAGAGAGTGTGAGAGTGAGAGTGAGAGTGCGGATGGGTGAGAGTGTATGAGAGTGAGAGTGAGGATGGGAGAGAGTGTGTGAGAGTGAGGATAGGGGAGAGAGTGTGAGAGTGAGGGAGAGGTTGGGGAGAGTGTGTGAGACTGAGAGTAAGAATGGGAGGGAGTGTGAGAGACAGAGTGAGAGTGAGGATGGGAGAGAGTGTGCGAGTGTGAGAGTGAGAGGGAGTTTGGGAGAGAGCGTGAGAGTGAGAGTGCAGATGGGAGAGATTGTGTGAGTGGGAGTGAGGATGGGAGAGAGTTTGAGAGTGAGGATCGGGGAATGAGTGTGATAGTGAGAGTGAGGATGGGAGAGAGTGTGAGAGTGTGAGTGATGATAGGGGAGAGAGTGGGATTGTGAGAGAGAGGATGGAGAGAGTGTGTGAGACTGAGAGTAAGAACGGGAGGGAGTGTGAGAGTCAGAGTGAGAGTGAGGATGGGAGAGAGAGTGTGAGAGTGAGAGTGATGATGGGCGAGAGAGTGTGAGAGTGAGAGTGAGAGTGCGGATGGGAGAGAGTGTATGAGAGTGAGAGTGAGAGTGAGGTTGGGAGAGAGTGTGTGAGTGAGAGTGAGGATAGGGGAGAGAGTGTGAGAGTGAGGGAGAGGATGGGGAGAGTGTGTGAGACTGAGAGTAAGAATGGGAGGGAGTGTGAGAGTCAGAGTGAGAGTGAGGATGGGAGAGAAAGTGTGAGAGTGAGAGTGATGATGGGCGAGAGATTGTGAGAGTGAGAGTGAGAGAGAGGATGGGAGAGAGTATGCGAGAGTGAGAATGAGAGTGAGGATGGGAGAGAGTTTGTGAGTGTGAGAGTGAGGATGGGCGAGAGAGTGTGAGTGTGAGAGTGAGGATGGGAAGCGTGTGTGAGAGTGACAGTGAGGATGGGAGAGAGAGTGTGAGAGTGAGAGTGAGAATGGGAGAGAATGTGGGAGTGAGGATGCGAGAGCGAGTGTGAGAGTGAGAGTCAGGATGGGAGAGAGAGTGTGAGAGTGAGAGTGAGGATGGAAGAGAGAGCGTGAGAGTGAGAGTGCGGATGGGAGCGAGAGTGTGAGAGTGAGAGTGAGGATGGGAGAGAGAGCGTGAGAGTGTGAGTGCGGGTAGGGGAGAGAGTGTGAGAGTGAGAGAGGATGGGGAGAGAGTGTGAAAGTGAGAGTAAGAATGGGAGGGAGTGTGTGAGTCAGAGTGAGAGTGAGGATGGGAGAGAGTTTGCGAGTGTGAGAGTGAGAGTGCGGATGGGAGCGAGAGTGTGAGAGTGAGAGTGAGGATGGAAGAGAGAGCGTGAGAATGAGAGTGCGGATGGGAGAGAGTGTGTGAGTGAGAGTGAGGACGGAAGAGAGTGTGAGAGTGAGAGTGAGGATGGGGGAGAGAGTGTGACAGTGAGAGTGAGGATGGGAGAGAGAGTGAGAGTGAGAGTGTGAGTGAGGATGGGAGAGAGTGTTAGAGTGAGAATGAGGATGGGAGAGAGAGTGTGAGGGTGAGAGTGAGGATGGGAGAGAGAGTGTGAGAGTGAGAGTGAGGATGGGAGAGTGTGTGTGAGGGTGAGAGTGAGAATTGGGAGACAGAGTTTGAGAGTGAGAGTGAGAATGGGAGAGTGTGTATGAGAGTAAGAATGTGAGAGAGAGTGTGAGGGTGAGAGTAAGAATGGGAGAGAGAGTGTGAGAGTGAGGGTGCTTATGGGAGAGACTGTGAGAGCGAGAGTGTGAATGAGAATGGGAGAGAGAGTGTGAGAGTGAGAGTGAGAATGGAAGAGAGTTTGTGAGAGTGAGGATGGGAGAGAGAGTGTGAGAGTGAGAGTGAGGATGGGAGAGAGAGTGTGAGAGTGAGAGTGCGAATGGGAGAGAGTCTGAGAGTGAGAGTGAGAATGAGAATGGGAGAGAGACTGTGAGAGTTAGAGTGAGAATGGGAAAGAGTGTGTGAGAGTGAGAGTGCGGATGGGAGAGAGTGTGAGATTGAGAGTGAGGATGGGAGAGAGAGGGTGGGAGTGACAGTGAGGATGGGAGAGAGAGTGTGAGAGTGAGGATGGGAGAGAGTGTGAGAGTGAGAGTGAGGATGGGAGAGAGTGTGTGAGATTGAGGATGGGAGAGAGAGTGTGAGAGTGTGAGTGAGGATGGGAGAGAGAGTGTGAGAGTGAGGATGGGAGAGAGTGTGTGAGTGAGAATGAGGATGGGAGAGAGTGCGAGAGTGAGAGTGAGGTTGGGGAGAGAGTGTGAGTGTGAGAGTGTGGATGGGAGAGAGTATGTGAGTGAGAGTGAGGATGGGGAGAGAGTGTGAGAGCGAGCGTGAGGATGGGGGAGAGAGTGTGATAGTGAGAGTGAGGATGGGAGAGAATGTGTGCTTGAAAGTGAGGATGGGGAGAGAGTGTGAGAGTGAGAGAGAGGATGGGGGAGAGCGTGTGATAGTGAGAGTGAGGATGGGAGAGAGAGTGTCAGTGTGAGAGTGAGGATGGTAGAGAGAGTGTGAGAGTGACAGTGAGAGTGAGGATGGTAGAGAGTGTGTGAGGGTGAGAGTGAGAATGGGAGAGAGAGTTTGAGAGTGAGAGTGAGGATGGTATAGAGTGTTAGAGTGAGAATGAGGATGGAGAGAGAGTGTGAGGGTGAGAGTGAGGATGGGAGAGAGAGTGTGAGAGTGAGAGTGAGGATGGGAGAGAGAGTGAGAGTGAGAGTGTGAGTGAGGATGGGAGAGAGTGTTAGAGTGAGAATGAGGATGGGAGAGAGAGTGTGAGGGTGAGAGTGAGGATGGGAGAGAGAGTGTGAGAGTGAGGATGGGAGAGAGAGTGAGAGTCAGAGTGTGAGTGAGGATGGGAGAGAGTGTGTGAGAGTGAGAGTGAGAATGGGAGAGTGTGTATGAGAGTAAGAATGTGAGAGAGAGTGTGAGGGTGAGAGTAAGAATGGGAGAGAGAGTGTGAGTGTGAGGATGGGAGAGAGAGTGTGAGAGTGAGAGTGAGAATGGGAGAGAGTGTGTGAGAGTGTGGGAGTAAGGATGGGCGAGAGAGTGTGAGAGTGTGAGTGAGAACGAGAGAGAGTGAGTGAGAGTGGGAGTGAGGATGGGTGAGAGTTTGTGAGAGTGAGGATGGGAGGGAGAGTGTGAGTGTGAGAGTGAGAATGAGAATGGGAGAGAGAGTGTGAGAGTGAGAGTAAGAGTGAGAATGGGAGAGAGTGTGTGAGAGTGAGAGTGAGAATGGGAGAGAAAGTGTGTGAGTGAGAATGGGAGAGAGTGTGAGAGTGAGAGTGAGGATGGGAGAGAGAGAGTGA
The DNA here is from genome assembly GCF_037043375.1 of Chiloscyllium plagiosum. Lineage (NCBI taxonomy): Eukaryota > Metazoa > Chordata > Chondrichthyes > Orectolobiformes > Hemiscylliidae > Chiloscyllium > Chiloscyllium plagiosum. Next base: position 28,287,540 of record NW_028270180.1, read on the forward strand.
GAGTGCGTATAGGAGAGACTGTGAGAGTGAGAGTTAGAATGAGAATTAGAGAGTGTGAGAGTGAGAGTGAGAACGGGAGAGACTGTGTGAGAGTGAGAGTGAGGGTGGGAGAGAAAATGTGAGTGAGAATGGGAGAGAGTGTGAGAGTGAGAGTGACGATGGGAGAAACAGGGTGAGAATGACAGTGAGGATGGGAGAGAGTGTGTGAGTGAGGATGGGGAGAGAGTGTGTGAGTGAGAGTGAGGATGGGAGAGAGTGTGTGAGAGAGAGTGAGGAAGGGGAGAGAGTGTGAGAGTGAGAGAGAGGCTGGGGAGAGAGTGTGAGAGTGAGAGAAAGAATGGGAGGGAGTGTGAGAATGAGTGTGAGAGTGAGGATGGGAGAGAGAGTATGTGAGTGAGAGTGAGAATGGGAGAGAGTGTGTGAGTGAGAGTGAGGATGGGAGAGAGAGCGTGAGAGTGAGAGTGCGGATGGGAGAGACTGTGTGAGAGAGAGTGAGGTTTTGGGAGAGAGGGTGAGAGTGAGAGTGCGTATGGGAGAGACTGTGAGAGCGAGAGTGAGAATGAGAATGGGAGAGAGAGTGTGAGAGTGAGAGCGAGAATGGAAGAGAGTTTGTGAGAGTGAGGATGGGAGAGAGAGTGTGAGAGTGAGAGTGAGGATGGGAGAGAGAGTGTGAGAGTGAAAGTGCGAATGGGAGAGAGTCTAAGAGTGAGAGTGAGAATGAGAATGGGAGAGAGAGTGTGAGAGTAAGAGTGAGAATGGGAGAGAGTGTGTGAGAGTGAGAGTGCGGATGGGAGAGAGTGTGAGATTGAGAGTGAGGATGGGAGAGAGTGGGTGGGAGTGAGGATGGGAGAGAGAGAGTGTGAGAGTGAGAGTGAGGATGGGAGAGAGAGTGTGAGAGTGAGAGTGAGGATGGGAGAGAGTGTGTGAGTCAGAATGAGAATGAGAATGGGAGAGAGTGTGAGTGTGAGAGTGAGGATGGGGAGAGAGTGTGAGTGTGAGAGTGTGGATAGGAGAGAGTATGTGAGTGAGAGTGAGGATAGGGGAGAGAGTGTGAGAGCGAGCGTGAGGATGGGGAGATAATGTGATAGTGAGAGTGAGGATGGGAGAGAGTGTGTGACTGAAAGTGAGGACGGGGGCGAGAGTGTGAGAGTGAGAGAGAGGATGGGGGAGAGAGTGTGAGAATGGCAGTGAGGATGGGAGAGAGTGTGTGACTGAAAGTGAGGACGGGGGCGAGAGTGTGAGAGTGAGAGAGAGGATGGGGGAGAGAGTGTGAGAATGGCAGTGAGGATGGGAGAGAGTGTGTGAGGGAGGATGGGGGAGAGAGTGTGATAGTGAGAGTGAGGATGGGAGAGAGTGTGTGAGTGAGAGTGAGGATGGGGGAGAGAGTTTGAGAGTGAGAGAGAGGATGGGAAGAGAGTGTGAGAGTGAGAGTAAGAATCGGAGGGAGTGTGAGAATGTGTGTGAGAGTGAGGATGTGAGAGAGAGTGTGTGAGTGAGAGCGAGAATGGGAGTGATTGTGAGAGTGAGAGTGCAGATGGGAGAGACTGTGTGAGTGAGAGTGAGGATTTGAGAGAGTGAGGATGGGAGAGAGAGTGTGAGAGTGAGAGTGCGAATGGGAGAGAGTGTGAGTGAGAGTGAGGATTTGGGAGAGAGTGTGAGAGTGAGCGTGCTTATGGGAGAGACTGTGAGAGCGAGAGTGAGAATGAGAATGGGAGAGAGAGTGTGAGAGTGAGAGTGAGAATGGAAGAGAGTTTGTGAGAGTGAGGATGGGTGAGAGAGTGTGAGAGTGAGAGTGAGGATGGGAGAGAGAGTGTGAGAGTGAGAGTGCGAATGGGAGAGAGTCTGAGAGTGAGAGTGAGAATGAGAATGGGAGAGAGAGTGTGAGAGTAAGAGTGAGAATGGGAGAGAGTGTGTGAGAGTGAGAGTGCGGATGGGAGAGAGTGTGAGATTGAGAGTGAGGATGGGAGAGAGTGGGTGGGAGTGACAGTGAGGATGGGAGAGAGAGTGTGAGAGTGAGAGTGAGGATGGGAGAGAGAGTGTGAGAGTGAGGATGGGAGAGAGAGTGTGAGAGTGAGAGTGAGGATGGGAGAGAGAGTGTGAGAGCGAGAGTGAGGATGGGAGAGAGTGTGTGAGTCAGAATGAGAATGGGAGAGAGTGTGAGTGTGAGAGTGAGGATGGGGAGAGAGTGTGAGTGTGAGAGTGTGGATAGGAGAGAGTATGTGAGTGAGAGTGAGGATAGGGGAGAGAGTGTGAGAGCGAGCGTGAGGATGGGGAGAGAATGTGATAGTGAGAGTGAGGATGGGAGAGAGTGTGTGACTGAAAGTGAGGACGAGGGCGAGAGTGTGAGAGTGAGAGAGAGGATGGGGGAGAGAGTGTGAGAATGGCAGTGAGGATGGGAGAGAGTGTGTGAGGGAGGATGGGGGAGAGAGTGTGATAGTGAGAGTGAGGATGGGAGAGAGTGTGTGAGTGAGAGTGAGGATGGGGGAGAGAGTTTGAGAGTGAGAGAGAGGATGGGAAGAGAGTGTGAGAGTGAGAGTAAGAATCGGAGGGAGTGTGAGAATGTGTGTGAGAGTGAGGATGTGAGAGAGAGTGTGTGAGTGAGAGTGAGAATGGGAGTGATTGTGAGAGTGAGAGTGCAGATGGGAGAGACTGTGTGAGTGAGAGTGAGGATTTGGGAGAGAGTGTGAGAGTGAGAGTGCGTGTGGGAGAGACTGTGAGAGTGAGAGTGTGAATGAGAATGGGATCGGGAGTGTGAGAGTGAGAGTGAGAATGGGAGAGAGTGAGTGAGAGTGAGAGTGAGGATGGGAGAGAGAGTGTGAGAGTGAGAGTGCGGATGGGAGAGAGTGTGAGATTGAGAGTGAGGATGGGAGAGAGAGGGTGGGAGTGACAGTGAGGATGGGAGAGAGAGTGTGAGAGTGAGAGTGAGGATGGGAGAGAGAGTGTGAGAGTGAGGATGGGAGAGAGTGTGAGAATGAGAGTGAGGATGGGAGAGAGAGTGTGAGAGTGAGAGTGAGGATGGGAGAGAGTGTGTGAGTGAGAATGAGGATGGGAGAGAGTGTGAGAGTGAGAGTGAGGATGGGGAGAGAGTGTGAGTGTGAGAGTGTGGATAGGAGAGAGTATGTGAGTGAGAGTGAGGATAGGGGAGAGAGTGTGAGAGCGAGCGTGAGGATGGGGGAGAGAGTGTGATAGTGAGAGTGAGGATGGGAGAGAGTGTGTGATTGAAAGTGAGGATGGGGAGAGAGTGTGAGAGTGAGAGAGAGGATGGGGAGAGAGTGTGAGAGTGAGAGAGAGGATGGGGAGAGAGTGTGAGAATGGCAGTGAGGATGGGAGAGAGTGTGTGAGTGAGGATGGGGAGAGAGTGTGAGTCAGAATGAGAATGGGAGAGAGTGTGAGTGTGAGAGTGAGGATGGGGAGAGAGTGTGAGTGTGAGAGTGTGGATAGGAGAGAGTATGTGAGTGAGAGTGAGGATAGGGGAGAGAGTGTGAGAGCGAGCGTGAGGATGGGGAGAGAATGTGATAGTGAGAGTGAGGATGGGAGAGAGTGTGTGACTGAAAGTGAGGACGGGGGCGAGAGTGTGAGAGTGAGAGAGAGGATGGGGGAGAGAGTGTGAGAATGGCAGTGAGGATGGGAGAGAGTGTGTGACTGAAAGTGAGGACGGGGGCGAGAGTGTGAGAGTGAGAGAGAGGATGGGGGAGAGAGTGTGAGAATGGCAGTGAGGATGGGAGAGAGTGTGTGAGGGAGGATGGGGGAGAGAGTGTGATAGTGAGAGTGAGGATGGGAGAGAGTGTGTGAGTGAGAGTGAGGATGGGGGAGAGAGTTTGAGAGTGAGAGAGAGGATGGGAAGAGAGTGTGAGAGTGAGAGTAAGAATCGGAGGGAGTGTGAGAATGTGTGTGAGAGTGAGGATGTGAGAGAGAGTGTGTGAGTGAGAGTGAGAATGGGAGTGATTGTGAGAGTGAGAGTGCAGATGGGAGAGACTGTGTGAGTGAGAGTGAGGATTTGGGAGAGTGAGGATGGGAGAGAGAGTGTGAGAGTGAGAGTGCGAATGGGAGAGAGAGTGAGTGAGAGTGAGGATGGGAGAGAGTGTGTGACTGAAAGTGAGGACGGGGGCGAGAGTGTGAGAGTGAGAGAGAGGATGGGGGAGAGAGTGTGAGAATGGCAGTGAGGATGGGAGAGAGTGTGTGAGGGAGGATGGGGGAGAGAGTGTGATAGTGAGAGTGAGGATGGGAGAGAGTGTGTGAGTGAGAGTGAGGATGGGGGAGAGAGTTTGAGAGTGAGAGAGAGGATGGGAAGAGAGTGTGAGAGTGAGAGTAAGAATCGGAGGGAGTGTGAGAATGTGTGTGAGAGTGAGGATGTGAGAGAGAGTGTGTGAGTGAGAGTGAGAATGGGAGTGATTGTGAGAGTGAGAGTGCAGATGGGAGAGACTGTGTGAGTGAGAGTGAGGATTTGGGAGAGAGTGTGAGAGTGAGAGTGCGTGTGGGAGAGACTGTGAGAGTGAGAGTGTGAATGAGAATGGGATAGGGAGTGTGAGAGTGAGAGTGAGAATGGGAGAGAGTGAGTGAGAGTGAGAGTGAGGATGGGAGAGAGAGTGTGAGAGTGAGAGTGCGGATGGGAGAGAGTGTGAGATTGAGAGTGAGGATGGGAGAGAGAGGGTGGGAGTGACAGTGAGGATGGGAGAGAGAGTGTGAGAGTGAGAGTGAGGATGGGAGAGAGAGTGTGAGAGTGAGGATGGGAGAGAGTGTGAGAATGAGAGTGAGGATGGGAGAGAGAGTGTGAGAGTGAGAGTGAGGATGGGAGAGAGTGTGTGAGTGAGAATGAGGATGGGAGAGAGTGTGAGAGTGAGAGTGAGGATGGGGAGAGAGTGTGAGTGTGAGAGTGTGGATAGGAGAGAGTATGTGAGTGAGAGTGAGGATAGGGGAGAGAGTGTGAGAGCGAGCGTGAGGATGGGGGAGAGAGTGTGATAGTGAGAGTGAGGATGGGAGAGAGTGTGTGATTGAAAGTGAGGATGGGGAGAGAGTGTGAGAGTGAGAGAGAGGATGGGGAGAGAGTGTGAGAATGGCAGTGAGGATGGGAGAGAGTGTGTGAGTGAGGATGGGGGAGAGAGTGTGATAGTGAGAGTGAGGATGGGAGAGAGTGTGTGAGTGAGAGTGAGGATGGGGGAAAGAGTTTGAGAGTCAGAGAGAGGATGGGAAGAGAGTGTGAGAGTGAGAGGAAGAATCGGAGGGAATGTGAGAATGTGTGTGAGAGTGAAGATATGAGAGAGAGTGTGTGAGTGAGAGTGAGAATGGGAGAGAGTGTGTGAGTGAGTGTGTGTGTGAGAGTGAGATTGGGAGTGATTTTGAGAGTGAGAGTGCAGATGGGAGAGACTGTGTGAGTGAGAGTGAGGATTTGGGAGAGAGTGTGAGAGTGAGAGAGCGTCTGGGAGAGACTGTGAGAGTGAGAGTGTGAATGAGAATGGGAGAGAGAGTGTGAGAGTGAGAGTGAGAATGGAAGAGAGTTTGTGAGAGTGAGAGAGAGGATGGGAGAGAGAGTGAGAGTGAGATTGAGAGTGATGATGGGAGAGAGAGTGTGAGACTGGCAGTGTGGATGGGAGAGAGAGTGTGAAATGGAGAGTGAGAGTGAGGATGATAGAGAGAGTGTGAGAGTGAGAGTGAGAATGGGAGAGGGTGTGTGAGAGTGAGAGTGAGAATGGGAGAGAGTGTGTGTGTGAGAGTGAGAGTGAGGATGTGAGAGAGTGTGAGAGTGAGAGTGTGAATGGGAGAGAGTGTGAGTGAGAGTGAGGATTTGGGAGAGTGTGTGAGAGTGAGAGTGCTTATGGGAGAGACTGTGAGAGCGAGAGGGTGAATGTGAATGGGAGAGAGAGTGTGAGAGTGAGAGTGAGAATGGAAGAGAGATTGTGAGAGTGAGAGTGAGGATGGGAGAGAGAGTGAGAGTGTGATTGAGAGTGATGATGGGAGAGAGAGTGTGAGACTGGCAGTGTGGATGGGAGAGAGAGTGTGAAATGGAGAGTGAGAGTGAGGATGATAGAGAGAGAGTGAGAGAGAGAGTGACATTGCGGATGGGAGAGACTGTGAGAGTGAGGATGGAAGAGAGAGTGTGAGAATGTCAGTGAGGATTGGAGAGAGTGTGAGAGTGACAGTGAGGATGGGAGAGAGAAGGTGGGAGTGACAGTGAGGATGTGAGAGAGAGTGTGAGAGTTAGAGTGAGGATGGGAGAGAGAGTGTGAGAGTGAGGATGGGAGAGAGTGTGAGAGTGAGAGTGAGGATGGGAGAGAGAGTGTGAGATTGAGGACGGGAGAGAGAGTGTGATAGTGAGAGTGAGGATGGGAGAGAGTGTGTGATTGAAAGTGAGGATGGGGGAGTGAGTGTGAGAGTGAGAGAGAGGTTGGGGAGAGAGTGTGACAGTGAGAGTAAGAATGGGAGGGAGTGTGAGAGTGAGAGTGAGAGTGAGGATGGGAGAGAGAGTGTGAGAGTGAGAGTGAGGATGGGCGAGAGAGTGTGTGAGAGAGAGTGAGGATGGGAGAGTGTGTGTGAGAGTGAGAGTGAGAATGGGATAGAGACAGTGTGAGAGTGAGAGTGAGGATGGGAGAGAGTGTGGGAGTGAGGATGGGAGAGAGAGTGTGAGATTGAGAGTGAGGATGAGAACGAGTGTGAGAGTGAGAGTGAGAATGGATGAGAGTGTGTGAGATTGTGAGTGTGGATGGGAGAGCGTGTGAGAGTGAGAGTGAGAATGGGAGAGAGAGTGTGAGAGTGAGCATGAGGATGAGAGCGAGTGTGAGAGTGAGAGTGAGAAGGGAAGAGAGTGTGAGAGTGAGAGTGACAGTGAGGATGGGAGAGAGTGTGAGAGTGAGAGTGAGAAGTGAAGAGAGTGAGAGTGAGAGTGAGAGTGAGAGTGAGGATGCGAGAGAGTGTGAGAGTGAGACGGGAAGAGAGTGTGAGATTAAAGTGTGAATGAGAGAGAGTGTGAGAGTGAGGATGGCAGAGAGAGTGTGAGAGTGAGAGAGAGATTGAGGATCGGAGAGAGAGATTGAGAGTGACAGTGAGGATGGGAGAGCGTGTGTGAGAGTGAGAGTGAGAATGGGATTGAGTGTGGGAGTGAGGATGGGAGAGAGAGAGTGAGAGTGAGGATGGGAGAGAGAGTGTGAGAGTGAGATTGAGAAAGGAAGAGAGTGTGGGATTGAGGGTGGGAGAGAGTGTGAGAGTGAGAGTGAGAATGGGTGTGAGTTGGGAGTGAGGATGGGAGAGAGAGTGTGAGAGTGAGGGTAAGGATGGGAGAGTGAATGTGAGAGTGAGATGGAGGATGGGAGAGAATGTGGGAGTGAGGATGGGAAAGAGAGTGTGAGAAAGAGAATGGGACAGAGTGTGTGAGAGTGAGAGTGACTATGTGAGTGAGTGTGGGAGTGAGGATGGGACAGAGAGCGTGAGAGTGAGAGTGAGGATGGGTGAGAGTGTGAGAGTGAGAGTGAGGATGGGACAGAGAGTGTGAGAGTGAGAGTGAGGATGGGACAGAGAGTGTGAGAGTGAGAGTGAGGATGGGAGAGAGTGTGAGAGTGAGGATGGGGGACAGTGTGAGAGTGAGAGGGCGAATGGGAGATTGTGTGAGAGTGAGAGTGCGAATGAGAATGAGTTTGGGAGACAGAGAGTGAGAGTGAGAGTGAGGATGGGAGAGAGTGTGAGAGTGAGAGTGAGAATGGGAGTGAGTGTGTGAGGGTGAGAGTGAGAATGGGAGAGAGAGCGTGAGAGTGAGAGTGAGGATGGGAGAGAGTGAGAGAGTGAGAGTGTGGATGGGAGAGAGTGTGAGAGTGAGAGTGAGGATGGGAGAGAGAGTGTGAGAGTGAGAGTGAGGATGGGAAAGAGTGTGAGAGTGAGCGTGAGAGTGAGGATGGGAGAGAGAGTGTGAGAGTGAGAGTGAGAGTTAGGATGGGAGAGTGAGTGTGAGAGTGAGAGTGAGGATGGCAGAGAGAGTGTGAGAGTGAGAGTGAGGATGGACGAGAGAGTGTGCGAGTGAGAGTGAGGATGGGCGAGTGAGTTTGAGACTGAGAGTGAGGATGGGAGAGAGTGTCTGAGAGTGAGGGTGGGAGAGAGAATGTGAGAGTGAGAGTGAGAATGGGAGTGAGTGTGGGAGTGAGTATGGGAGCGAGAGAGTGAGAGTTAGAGTGAGGATGGGAGAGAGTGTGTGAGGGTGAGAGTAAGAGTGAGGATGGGTGAGAGAGTGTGAGAGTGACAGTGAGGATGTGAGAGAGAGTGTGAGAGCAGGGTTGAGGATGGGAGAGAGTTTGTAAGAGTGAGAGGCAGGATGGGAGAGAGAGAGTGTGAGAGTGAGAGTGAGAATCGGAGCGAGAGTGTAAGAGTGAGAGTGAGAGTGAGGATGGGAGTGAGTGTGTGAGAGTGTGAGTGAGGATGGGAGAGAGAGTTTGAGAGTGAGAGTGAGAATGGGAGTGAGTGTGTGAGGGTGAGAGTGAGAATGGGAGAGAGAGAGTGTGAGAGTGAGGATGGGAGAGAGAGTGCGAGAATGAGAGTGAGGGTGGTAGAGTGTGTGAGAGTGAGAAGAGAATGAGAGAGAGTGTGAGAGTGAGAGTGAGAGTGAGGATGGGAGAGAGAGTGTGAGTGACAGTGAGGATGGGAGAGAGTGTGAGAGTGGGAGTGAGGATGGGCGAGAGAGTGTGAGAGTGAGAGTGAGGATGGGAGAGACTGTGTGAGAGTGAGAGTGAGAGTTAGGATAGGAGAGAGAGTGTGTGAGTGAGAGTGAGAATGGAAGAGAAAGTGTGAGAGTGAGAGTGAGGATGGGAGAGAGAGTGTGAGAGTTAGAGAGAGTGAGGATGTGAGAGAGTGTGTAAGAGTGAGAGTGAGGATGGGAGAGAATGTGTGAGAGTGAGAGTGAGGATGGGAGAGAGTGTGTGAGGGTGACAGTGAGGATATGAGAGAGAGTGTGAGAGTGAGAGTGAGGATGGGAGAGAATGTGTGAGAGTGAGTGTGAGAATGGGAGAGAGAGTGTGAGTGTTAGAGAGAGTGAGGATGTGAGAGAGTGGGCAAGAGAGAGAGTGAGGATGGGAGAGAATGTGTGAGATTGAGAGTGAGGATGGGAGAGAGAGTGTGAGAGTGAGAGTGAGAGTGAGGATTGGAGAGAGTGTGTGAGTTTGACAGTGAGGATATGAGAGAGAGTGTGAGAGTGAGAGTGAGAATGGGAGAGAGAGTGTGAGAGTGAGAGTGAGAATGGGAGTGAGTGTGCGAGTGAGGATGGTAGCGAGAGTGTGGGAGTTAGAGTGAGGATGGGAGAGAGTGTGTGAGGGTGAGAGTGAGAATGGGAGAGAGAGCGTGAGAGTGAGAGTGAGGATGGGTGAGAGATTGTGAGAGTGACAGTAAGGATGAGAGTGAGAGTGTGAGAGGAGGACTGAGGATGGGAGAGAGTGTGAGTGTGAGAGTGAGGATGGGGGAGAGAGTGTGAGAGTGAGAGTAAGAATGGGACAGAGTGTGAGAGTGAGAGTGTGGATGGGGGAGAGAGTGTGAGAGTGAGAGTGTGGATGGGGGAGAGAGTGTGAGAGTGAGAGTAAGAATGGGACAGAGTGTGAGAGTGAGAGTGTGGATGGGGAGAGAGAGTGTGACAGTGAGAGTGAGTATGTCAGAAAGAGTGTGAGAGTGAGAGTGAGGATGGGTGAGAGAGTGTGCGAGTGAGAGTGAGGATGGGCGAGTGAGTGTGAGAGTGAGAGTGAGGATGGGAGAGAGAGTCTGAGAGTGAGAATGGGAGAGAGTGTGAGCGTGAGAGTGAGAGTGAGGATGGGAGGCATTGTGTGAGCGGTAGAGTGAGGATGGGAGAGAGAGTGTGTGAGTGAGAGTGAGGATGGGAGAGAGTGTGTAAGAGTGTGAGTGAGGATGGGAGAGAGTGTGAGACTAACAGTGTGGATGGGAGAGAGAGTGTGAGAGAGAGTTTGAGAGTGAGGATGGGAGTGAGTGTGTGAGAGTGAGAGTGAGGATGGGAGAGAGAGTTTGAGAGTGAGAGTGCGAAAGGGAGTGAGTGTGTGAGAGTGAGAATGAGAATGGGAGCGAGAGCATGAGAGTGAGAGTGAGGATGGGCGAGAGTGTACGAGAATGAGAGTGAGGGTGGTGGAGTGTGTGAGAGTGAGAATGAGAATGAGAGAGAGTGTGAGAGTGAGTGAGAGTGAGGATGGGAGAGAGAGCGTGAGAGTGACTGTGAGGAGGGAAAGTGTGTGAGTGACAGTGAGAATGGGAGAGAGTGTGAGAGTGAGAGTGAGGATGGGAGAGAGAGTGTGAGAGTGAGAGTGAGGATTGGAAAGAGTGTGAGAGTGAGAGTGAGAGTGAGGATGGGAGAGAGAGTGTGAGAGTGAGAGTTAGGATGGGAGAGTTAGTGTGAGAGTGCGGGTGGGAGAGAGTATGAGAGTGAGAGTGAGGATGGGAGAGAGTGTGAGAGTGAGAGTGAGAATGGGAGAGAGTGTCAGAGTGACAGTGAAGAGCGAGAGTGTGGGAGTGAGAGTGAGAATGGGAGAGAGTGTGTGAGGGTGAGAGTGAGAAGGGGAGAGAGAGCGTGAGAGTGAGAGTGAGGATGGGTGAGAGAGTGTGAGAGTGACAGTGAGGATGTGAGAGAGAGTGTGAGAGTAGGGTTGAGGATGGGAGAGAGTGTGAGTGTGAGAGTGAGGATGGGAGAGAGTGTGTGAGTGAGAGTGAGAATGGGAGTGAGTGTGGGAGTGAGGATGGTAGCGAGAGTGTGGGAGTTAGAGTGAGGATGGGAGACAGTGTGTGAGGGTGAGAGTGAGAATGGGAGAGAGAGCGAGAGAGTGAGAGTGAGAGTGAGGATGGGTGAGAGATTGTGAGAGTGACAGTAAGGATGTGAGAGAGAGTGTGAGAGGAGGATTGAGGATGGGAGAGTGTGTGAGTGTGAGAGTGAGGATGGGAGAGAGTGTGTGAGTGAGAGTGCGGGTGGGAGAGAGTGTGAGAGTGAGAGTGAGGATGGGGAGAGAGTGTGTGAGTGAGAGTGAGTATGGCAGAAAGAGTGTGAGAGTGAGAGTGAGGATGGGGGAGAGAGTGTGCGAGTGAGAGTGAGGATGGGCGAGTGAGTGTGAGAGTGAGAGTGAGGATGGGAGAGAGAGTGTGAGAGTGAGAGTGAGGATGGGAGAGAGTGTGTGAAAGTGAGAGTGAGGATGGGAGAGAGTGTGAGAGTGAGGATGGGAGAGAGTGTGTAAGAGTGAGAGTCAGGATGGGAGAGAGAGTGTGAGAGTGAGAGTGAGAATCGGAGCGAGAGTGTGAGAGTGAAAGTGAGAGTGAGGATGGGAGTGAGTGTGTGAGAGTGAGAGTGAGGATGGGAGAGAGAGTTTGAGAGTGAGAGTGAGAAAGGGAGTGAGTGTGTGAGGGTGAGAATGAGAATGGGAGCGAGAGCGTGAGAGTGAGAGTGAGGATGGGAGAGAGTGTACGAGAATGAGAGTGAGGGTGGTAGAGTGTGGGAGAGTGAGAATGAGAATGAGAGAGAGTGTGAGAGTGAGAGTGAGAGTGAGAGTGAGGATGGGAGAGAGAATGTGAGAGTGACTGTGAGGAGGGAAAAAGTGTGAGTGACAGTGAGAATGGGAGAGAGTGTGAGAGTGAGAGTGAGGATGGGAGAGAGAGTGTGAGAGTGAGAGTGAGGATGGGAAAGAGTGTGAGAGTGAGAGTGAGAGTGAGGATGGGAGAGAGAGTGTGAGAGTGAGAGTGAGAGTTAGGATGGGAGAGTGAGTGTGAGTGTGAGAGTGCGGGTGGGAGAGAGTGTGAGAGTGAGAGTGAGTATGGGAGAGAGAGTGAGAGAGTGAGAGTGAGAATGGGAGAGAGTGTCAGAGTGACAGTGAAGAGAGAGTGTGGGAGTGAGAGTGAGAATGGGAGAGAATGTGTGAGAGTGAGTGTGAGGATGGGAGAGAGAGTGTGAGAGTTAGAGAGAGTGAGGATGTGAGAGAGTGTGCAAGAGTGAGAGTGAGAATGGGAGACAATGTGTGAGAGTGAGAGTGAGGATGGGAGAGAGAGTGTGAGAGTGAGAGTGAGGATGGGAGAGTGTGTGAGAGTGACAGTGAGGATATGAGAGAGAGTGTAAGAGTGAGAGTGAGAATGGGAGAGAGAGTGTGAGAGTGAGAGTGAGAATGGGAGTGAGTGTGGGAGTGTGGATGGTAGCGAGAGTGTGGGAGTTAGAGTGAGGATGGGAGACAGTGTGTGAGGGTGAGAGTGAGAATGGGAGAGAGAGCGTGAGAGTGAGAGTGAGAGTGAGGATGGGTGAGAGATTGTGAGAGTGACAGTAAGGATGTGAGAGAGAGTGTGAGAGGAGGATTGAGGATGGGAGAGTGTGTGAGTGTGAGAGTGAGGATGAGAGAGAGTGTGTGAGTGAGAGTGCGGGTGGGAGAGAGTGTGAGAGTGAGAGTGAGGATGGGGAGAGAGTGTGCGAGTGAGAGTGAGGATGGGCGAGTGAGTGTGAGAGTGAGAGTGAGGATGGGAGAGAGAGTCTGAGAGTGAGGATGGGAGAGAGTGTGAGCGTGAGAGTGAGAGTGAGAGTGAGGATGGGAGAGATTGTGTGAGAGGGAGAGTGAGGATGGGAGAGAGAGTGTGAGAGTGAGAGTGAGGATGGGAGAGAGTGTGTGAAAGTGAGAGTGAGGATGGGAGAGAGTGTGAGAGTGAGAGTGAGGATGGGAGAGAGAGTGTGAGAGTGAGAGTGAGGATGGGAAAGAGTGTGAGAGTGAGAGGGAGAGTGAGGATGGGAGAGAGAGTGTGAGAGTGAGAGTGAGAGTTAGGATGGGAGAGTGAACGTGAGTGTGAGAGTGCGGGTGGGAGAGAGTGTGAGAGTGAGAGTGAGGATGGGAGAGAGAGTGTGAGAGTGAGAGTGTGGATGGGAGAGACTGTGAGAGTGAGAGTGAGAGTGAGGATGGGGGAGAGAGTGTGAGAGTGAGAGTGAGGATGGGAAAGAGTGTGAGAGTGAGAGTGAGAGTGAGGATGGGAGAGAGAGTGTGAGAGTGAGAGTTAGGATTGGAGAGTGAGTGTGAGTGTGAGAGTGCGGGTGGGAGAGAGTGTGAGAGTGAAAGTGAGGATGGGAGAGAGAGTGTGAGAGTGAGAGTGTGGATGGGAGAGAGTGTGAGAGTGAGAGTGAGAATGAGGATGGGAGAGAGAGTGTGAGAGTGAGAGTGAGGATGAGAAAGAGTGTGAGAGTGAGAGTGAGAATGGGAGAGAGTGTCAGAGTGACAGTGAAGTGAGAGAGTGTGGGAGTGAGAGTGAGAATGGGAGAGAATGTGTGAGAGTTATAGAGAGTGAGGATGTGAGAGAGAGTGTAAGAGTGAGAGTGAGGATGGGAGAGAATGTGTGAGAGTGAGAATGAGGATGGGAGAGAGAGTGTGAGAGTGAGAGTGAGGATATGAGAGAGAGTGTGAGAGTGAGAGTGAGAATGGGAGAGAGAATGTGAGAGTGAGAGTGAGAATGGGAGTGAGTGTGGGAGTGAGGATGGGAGCGAGAGTGTTAGAGTTAGAGTGAGGATGGGAGAGAGTGTGTGAGGGTGAGAGTGAGAATTGGGGAGAGAACGAGAGAGTGAGAGTGACAGTGAGGATGGGTGAGAGAGTGTGAGAGTGACAGTGAGGATTGGAGAGAGAGCGTGAGAGTGGGAGTACGTATGGGAGAGAGTGTGAGATGGAAATTAAGGATGTGAGAGAGAGTGTGAGAGTGACAGTGAGGATGGGAGAGAGTGTGAGAGTGAGAGTGAGGATGGGGGAGAGATTGTGAGAGTGAGAGTGAGAGTGAGGATGGGAGATAGAGACTGAGAGTGAGAGTGAGGATAGGAGAGAGAGCCTGAGAGTGAGTGAGAGTGAGGATGGGAGAGTGTGAGATTGAGAATGGGAGAGAGTGTAAGAGTGAGAGTGAGGAAGGGAGAGAGTGTGAGAGAGAGAGTGAGGATGGGAGAGAGAGTGTGAGTGTGAGAGTGAGGATGGGAGAGATTGTGAGAGTGAGAGTGAGGAGGAAGAGAGTGTGAGAGTGAGGATGAGAGAGAGAGTGTGAGAGTGAGAGTGAGGATGGAGAGAGAGTGTGAGAGTGTCAGTGAGGATGGGAGAGAGAGTGTGAGAGTGAGGATGGGAGAGAGTGTGTGAGTGTAAGAATGGGAGAGAGTGTGATAGTGAGAGTGAGGATGGGAGAGAGTGTGTGAGTGTAAGAATGGGAGAGAGTGTGATAGTGAGAGTGAGGATGGGACAGAGAGTGTGAGAGTGAGAGTGAAAATGGGAGAGAGAGTGTGAGAGTGACAGTGAGAATGGAAGAGAGAGTATAATAGTGAGAGTGAGAATGAGAATGGGTGAGCAAGTGTGAGAATGAGAGTGAGTTTGGGAGAGAGAGTGTGAGAGTGAGAGTGAGGATGGGAGAGAGAGTGTGAGAGTGAGATTGCAGATGGGAGAGAGAGTGTGAGGGTTAGAGTGAGGATGGGAGAATGAGTGTGAGAATAAGAGTGAGAGTGAGGATGGGAGAGATTGTGAGAGAGAGAGTGAGGATGGGAGAGAGAGAGTGTGACTGAGAGTGTGGATGGGAGAGAGATTGTGAGAGTGAGAGTGAGGATGGGAGAATGAGTGTGAGAGTGATAGTGAGGATGGGAGCGAGAGTGTGAGAGTGACAGCGAGGATGGAAGAGAGAGTTTGAGAGAGAGAGTGAGAATTGTAGAGAGTGTATGAGAGTAAGAATGGGAGAGAGAATGTGAGAGAGCGGATGGGAGAGCGTGTGTGAGTGTGAGAGTGAGGATGGGAGAGAGTGTGAGAGTGAGAGTGAGTGTGAGGATGGGAGAAAACATGTGAGAGTGAGAGTGAGATAGAGAGAGATTGCGAAAGTCAGAGTGAGAGCGATGGGAGAGAGAGTGTGAGAGTGAGAGTGAGGATGGGAGAGAATGTGAGAGTGAGAGTGAGGAGGGAGAGAGTGTCAGAGTGAGAGTGAGGATGGGAGAGAGAGTGTGAGAGTGAGAGTGAGGATGGAGAGAGAGTGTGAGAGTGAGAGTGAGGATGGGAGAGAGTGTGTGAGTGTAAGAATGGGAGAGAGTGTGATAGTGAGGGTGAGGATGGGACAGAGAGTGTGAGAGTGAGAGTGAAAATGGGAGAGAGAGTGTGAGAGTGAGAGTGAGAATGGAAGAGAGAGTGTAATAGTGAGAGTGAGAATGAGGATGGGTGAGCGAGTGTGAGAGTGAGAGTGAGTTTGGGAGAGAGAGTGTGAGAGTGAGAGTGAGGATGGGAGAGAGAGTGTGAGAGTGAGATTGCAGATGGGAGAGAGAGTGTTAGGGTTAGAGTGAGGATGGGAGAATGAGTGTGAGAATAAGAGTGAGAGTGAGGATGGGAGAGATTGTGAGAGAGAGAGTGAGGATGGGAGAGAGAGTGTGAGAGTGAGAGTGAGGATGGGAGAAAGACTGTGTGACTGAGAGTGTGGATGGGTGAGAGATTGTGAGAGTGAGAGTGAGGATGGGAGAATGAGTGTGAGAGTGATAGTGAGGATGGGAGCGAGAGTGTGAGAGTGACAGCGAGGATGGAAGAGAGAGTGTGAGAGACAGAGTGAGAATTGTAGAGAGTGTATGAGAGTAAGAATGGGAGAGAGAGTGTGAGAGAGCGGATGGGAGAGAGTGTGAGAGTGTGAGTGAGGATGGGAGAGAGTGTGAGAGTGAGATTGAGGATGGGAGAGAGAGTGTGAGAGTGAGGATGGGAGAGAGAGTGTGAGAGTGAGAGTGAGGATGGGAGAGAGAGTGTGAAAGTGAGGATGGGAGAGAGAGTGTGAGAGTGAGGATGGGAGAGAGAGTGTGAGAGTGAGAGTGAGAGTGAGGATGGGAGATAGAGACTGAGAGTGAGAGTGAGGATGGGAGAGAGAGCCTGAGAGTGAGAGTGAGAGTGAGGATGGGAGAGAGAGTGTGAGAGTGAGAGTGAGGATGGAGAGAGAGTGTGAGAGTGTCAGTGAGGATGGGAGAGAGAGTGTGAGCTTGAGGATGGGAGAGAGTGTGTGAGTGTAAGAATGGGAGAGAGTGTGATAGTGAGAGTGAGGATGGGACAGAGAGTGTGAGAGTGAGAGTGAAAATGGGAGAGGGAGTGTGAAAGTGACAGTGAGAATGGAAGAGAGAGTGTGATAGTGAGAGTGAGAATGAGGATGTGTGAGCGAGTGTGAGAGTGAGAGTGAGTTTGGGAGAGAGAGTGTGAGAGTGAGAGTGAGGATGGGAGAGAGAGTGTGAGAGTGAGATTGCAGATGGGAGAGAGAGTGTGAGGGTAAGAGTGAGGATGGGAGAATGAATGTGAGAGTGAGATTGAGGATGGGAGAGAGAGAGTGAAAGTGAGGATGGGAGAGAGAGTGTGAGAGTGAGGATGGGAGAGAGAGTGTGAGGGTAAGAGTGAGGATGGGAGAATGAATGTGAGAGTGAGATTGAGGATGGGAGAGAGAGAGTGAAAGTGAGGATGGGAGAGAGAGTGTGAGAGTGAGGATGGGAGAGAGAGTGTGAGAGTGAGAGTGAGAGTGACGATTGGAGAGAGAGTGTAAGAGTGAGAGTGAGGATGGGAGAGTGAGAGTGAGAGTGAGGATGGGAGTGAGTATGTGCGAGTGAGAGTGAGGATGGGAGAGAGAGTGTGAGAGTGAGCGTGCGGATGGGCGAGATAGTGAGTGTGAGCGTGAGCGTGAGAATGGCTGAGAGTTTGAGAGTGAGAGTGCAGATGGGAGAGAGTGTGAGAGTGAGATTGAGAGTGAGGATGGGTGAGAGCGAGTGAGAGTAAGGATGGGAGAGAGTGTGTGAGAGTGAGAGCGCGGATGGTAGAGTGTGTGAGAGTGAGAGTGAGGATGGGAGAGAATGTGTGAGAGTGAGGATGGGAGAGAGTGTGTGAGAGTGAGAGTGCGAATGGTAGAGAGTGTGAGAGGGAGAATGTGTGAGAGTGAGAGTGTGGATGGTAGAGAGAGTGTGAGAGTGAGAGTGAGGATGGGAAAGAGTGTGAGAATGAGAGTGCCAATGGGAGAGAGTGTGAGAGTGAGGATGAGGATGGGAGAATGTGTGAGAGTGAGAGTGTGGATGGTAGAGAGAGTGTGAGAGTGAGAGTGAGGATGCGAAAGAGTGTGAGAATGAGAGTGCCAATGGGAGAGAGTGTGAGAGCAAGAGCGAGGATGGGAGAGTATGTGAGAGTGACAGCGATGGTGGGAGAGAGTGTGAGAGTGAGAGTGAGAATGAGGATGGGAGAGAGAGTGTGAGAGTGAGAATGAGCATCGTAGAGAGAGTGTGTGAATGAAAGTGAGGATGGGAGAGAGAGTGCGAGAGTAAGAGTGAGGATGGGATAGAGTGTAAGAGTGAGAGTGAGGATGGGAGAGTGAGTGTGAGAGTGAGAGTGAGAGCGAGGACGGGAGAGAGTGTGAGAGTGAGAGTGAGAATGAGGATGGGAGAGAGAGTGTGAGAGTAAGAGTGAGGATGGGAGACAGTGTGTGAGAGTGAGAGTGAGGATGGGAGAGAAAGTGTGAGAGTGAGAGTGAGAATTGGAGAGAGTGTGAGAGTGAGATTGAGAGTGAGGATGGGAGAGAGTGTGAGAGTGAGAGTGAGGATGGGAGAGAATGTGTGAGTGAGTGTGAGGATGGGACAGTGTGAGAGTGAGAGTGCGGGTGAGGATGATAGAGAGAAAGTGAGGGTGAGTGTGAGGATGGGAGAGAGAGTGTGTGAATGAAAGTGAGGATGGGAGAGAGAGTGTGAGAGTGAGAGTGAGGATGGGATAGAGTGTAAGAGTGAGAGTGAGGATGGGAGAGTGAGTGTGAGAGTGAGAGTGAGGATGGGAGAGAGTATGTGAGGGTGGGAGTGAGGACTGGAGAGAGAGTGTGAGAGTGAGAGTGAATGGGAGAGAGAGTATGAGAGTAAGAATGAGGATGGGAGAGAGTGTGAGAGTGAGTGAGGATGGGGGAGAGAGTGTGAGAGTGAGAGTGAGAGTGAGGATTGGAGAGAGAGTGTGAGGGTGAGAGTGAGGATTGGAGAGAGAGTGTCAGAGTGAGAGTGAGGATGGGAGAGAGTATGTGAGAGTGAAAGTGTGGATGGCAGAGATATTGAGAGAGTGAGAGTGACAGTGCGGATGGTAGAGAGAGTATCTGAGGGTGGGAGTGAGGATTGGAAAGAGAGTGTGAGAGTGAGAGTGAGAGTGAATGGGAGAGAGAGTATGAGAGTAAGAGTGAGGATGGGAGAGAGTGTGAGAGTGAGTGAGGATGGGGGAGAGAGTGTGAGAGTGAGAGTGAGAGTGAGGATTGGAGACAGAGTGTAAGAGTGAGAGTGAGGATGGGAGAGTGAGAGTGAGAGTGAGGATGGGAGAGAGTGTGTGAGAGTGAGAGTGAGGATGGGAGAGAGAGTGTGAGAGTGAGAGTGCGGATGGGCGTGAGAGTGAGTGTGAGAGTGAGCGTGATAATGGAAGAGTGTGTGAGAGTGAGAGTGCAGATGGGAGAGAGTGTGAGAGTGAGATTGAGAGTGAGGATGGGAGAGAGAGAGTGAGAGTGAGGATGGGAGAGAGTGTGTGAGAGTGAGAGCGCGGATGGTAGAGTGTGTGAGAGTGAGGATGGGAGAGAGTGTGTGAGAGTGAGGATGGGAGAGAGTGTGTGAGAGCGAGAGTGCGAATGGTAGAGAGTGTGAGAGTGAGAATGAGGATGGGAGAATGTGTGAGAGTGAGAGTGTGGATGGTAGAGAGAGTGTGAGAGTGAGAGTGAGGATGGGAAAGAGTGTGAGAATGAGAGTGCCAATGGGAGAGAGTGTGAGGGCAAGAGCGAGGATGGGAGAGAGTGTGAGAGTGACAGCGATGGTGGGAGAGAGTGTGAGAGTGAGAGTGAGAAAGAGGATGGGAGAGAGAGTGTGAGAGTGAGAATGAGCATCGTAGCGAGAGTGTGTGAATGAAAGTGAGGATGGGAGAGAGAGTGCGAGAGTATGAGTGAGGATGGGTTAGAGTGTAAGAGTGAGAGTGAGGATGGGAGAGTGAGTGTGAGAGTGAGAGTGAGAGCGAGGACGGGAGAGAGTGTGAGAGTGAGAGTGAGAATGAGGATGGGAGAGAGAGTGTGAGAGTGAGAGTGAGGATGGGAGACAGTGTGTGAGAGTGAGAGTGCGGATGGGAGAGAAAGTGTGAGATTGAGAGTGAGAATTGGAGAGAGATTGAGAGTGAGGATGGGAGAGAGTGTGAGAGTGAGAGTGAGAATGGAAGAGAGAGTGTAATAGTGAGTGTGAGAATGAGGATGGGTGAGCGAGTATGAGAGTGAGAGTGAGTTTGGGAGAGAGAGTGTGAGAGTGAGAGTGAGGATGGGAGAGAGAGTGTGAGAGTGAGATTGCAAATGGGAGAGAGTGTGAGGGTTAGAGTGAGGATGGGAGAATGAGTGTGAGAATAAGAGTGAGAGTGAGGATGGGAGAGATTGTGAGAGAGAGAGTGAGGATGGGAGAGAGAGTGTGAGAGTGAGAGTGAGGATGGGAGAAAGAGTGTGTGACTGAGAGTGTGGATGGGAGAGAGATTGTGAGAGTGAGAGTGAGGATGGGAGAATGAGTGTGAGAGTGATAGTGAGGATGGGAGCGAGAGTGTGAGAGTGACAGCGAGGATGGAAGAGAGAGTGTGAGAGAGAGAGTGAGAATTGTAGAGAGTGTATGAGAGTAAGAATGGGAGAGAGAGTGTGAGAGAGCGGATGGGAGAGAATGTGAGAGTGTGAGTGAGGATGGGAGAGAATGTGAGAGTGAGATTGAGGATGGGAGAGAGTGTGTGAGAGTGAGGATGGGAGAGAGAGTGTGAGAGTGAGGATGGGAGAGAGAGTGTGAGAGTGAGAGTGAGGATGGGAGAGAGAGTGTGAAAGTGAGGATGGGAGAGAGAGTGTGAGAGTGAGGATGGGAGAGAGAGTTTGAGAGTGAGAGTGAGAGTGAGGATGGGAGATAGAGACTGAGAGTGAGAGTGAGGATGGGAGAGAGAGCCTGAGAGTGAGAGTGAGAGTGATGATGGGAGAGAGTGTGAGATTGAGAATGGGAGAGAGTGTAAGAGTGAGAGTGAGGAAGGGAGAGAGTGTGAGAGAGAGAGTGAGGATGGGAGAGAGAGTGTGAGTGTGAGAGTGAGGATGGGAGAGATTGTGAGAGTGAGAGTGAGGAGGAAGAGAGTGTGAGAGTGAGAGTGAGGATGAGAGAGAGAGTGTGAGAGTGAGAGTGAGGATGGAGAGAGAGTGTGAGAGTGTCAGTGAGGATGGGAGAGAGAGTGTGAGAGTGAGGATGGGAGAGAGTGTGTGAGTGTAAGAATGGGAGAGAGTGTGATAGTGAGAGTGAGGATGGGACAGAGAGTGTGAGAGTGAGAGTGAAAATGGGAGAGGGAGTGTGAAAGTGACAGTGAGAATGGAAGAGAGAGTGTGATAGTGAGAGTGAGAATGAGGATGTGTGAGCGAGTGTGAGAGTGAGAGTGAGTTTGGGAGAGAGAGTGTGAGAGTGAGAGTGAGGATGGGAGAGAGAGTGTGAGAGTGAGATTGCAGATGGGAGAGAGAGTGTGAGAGTGAGAGTGAGGATGGGAGAGAGAGTGTGAGAGTGAGATTGCAGATGGGAGAGAGAGAGTGTTAGAGTGAGGTCGGGAGAGAGTGTGAGAGTGAGAGTGCGGGTGGGAGAGAGAGTGTGAAAGTGAGGATGGGAGAGAGAGTGTGAGAGTGAGGATGGGAGAGAGAGTGTGAGAGTGAGAGTGAGAGTGACGATTGGAGAGAGAGTGTAAGAGTGAGAGTGAGGATGGGAGAGTGAGAGTGAGAGTGAGGATGGGATAGAGTGTGTGCGAGTGAGCGTGAGGATGGGAGTGAGAGTGTGAGAGTGAGCGTGCGGATGGGCGAGATAGTGAGTGTGAGAGTGAGCGTGAGAATGGGAGAGAGTTTGAGAGTGAGAGTGCAGATGGGAGAGAGTGTGAGAGTGAGATTGAGAGTGAGGATGGGAGAGAGAGAGTGAGAGTAAGGATGGGAGAGAGTGTGTGAGAGTGAGAGCGCGGATGGGAGAGTGTGTGAGAGTGAGAGCGAGGATGGGAGAGAATGTGTGAGAGTGAGAGTGTGGATGGTAGAGAGAGTGTGAGATTGAGAGTGCGAATGTTAGAGATTGTGAGAGGGTGAATGTGTGAGAGTGAGAGTGTGGATGGTAGAGAGAGTGTGAGAGTGAGAGTGCGAATGTTAGAGATTGTGAGAGGGTGAATGTGTGAGAGTGAGAGTGTGGTTGGTAGAGAGAGTGTGAGAGTGAGAGTGAGGATGCGAAAGAGTGTGAGAATGAGAGTGCCAATGGGAGAGAGTGTGAGAGCAAGAGCGAGGATGGGAGAGTGTGTGAGAGTGACAGCGATGGTGGGAGAGAGTGTGAGAGTGAGAGTGAGAATGAGGATGGGAGAGAGAGTGTGAGAGTGAGAATGAGCATCGTAGAGAGAGTGTGTGAATGAAAGTGAGGATGGGAGAGAGAGTGCGAGAGTAAGAGTGAGGATGGGATAGAGTGTAAGAGTGAGAGTGAGGATGGGAGAGTGAGTGTGAGAGTGAGAGTGAGAGCGAGGACGGGAGAGAGTGTGAGAGTGAGAGTGAGAATGAGGATGGGAGAGAGAGTGTGAGAGTGAGAGTGAGGATGGGTGAGAAAGTGTGAGAGTGAGAGTGAGAATTGGAGAGAGTGTGAGAGTGAGATTGAGAGTGAGGATGGGAGAGAGTGTAAGAGTGAGAGTGAGGATGGGAGAGAGTGTGAGAGTGAGAGTGAGGATGGGAGAGAATGTGTGAGTGAGTGTGAGGATGGGACAGTGTGAGAGTGAGAGTGCGGGTGAGGATGATAGAGAGAAAGTGAGAGTGAGTGTGAGGATGGGAGAGAGAGTGTGTGAATGAAAGTGAGGATGGGAGAGAGAGTGTGAGAGTGAGAGTGAGGATGGGATAGAGTGTAAGAGTGAGAGTGAGGATGGGAGAGTGAGTGTGAGAGTGAGAGTGAGGATGAGAGAGAGTATGTGAGGGTGGGAGTGAGGACTGGAGAGAGAGTGTGAGAGTGAGAGTGAATGGGAGAGAGAGTATGAGAGTAAGAGTGAGGATGGGAGAGAGTGTGAGAGTGAGTGAGGATGGGGGAGAGAGTGTGAGAGTGAAAGTGTGGATGGCAGAGATATTGAGAGAGTGAGAGTGACAGTGCGGATGGTAGAGAGAGTATGTGAGGGTGGGAGTGAGGATTGGAAAGAGAGTGTGAGAGTGAGAGTGAGAGTGAATGGGAGAGAGAGTATGAGAGTAAGAGTGAGGATGGGAGAGAGTGTGAGAGTGAGTGAGGATGGGGGAGAGAGTGTGAGAGTGAGAGTGAGAGTGAGGATTGGAGACAGAGTGTAAGAGTGAGAGTGAGGATGGGACAGTGAGAGTGAGAGTGAGAGTGAGGATGGGAGAGAGTGTGTGAGAGTGAGAGTGAGGATGGGAGAGAGAGTGTGAGAGTGAGAGTGCGGATTGGAGAGAGTGAGAGAGTGAGATTGAGAGTGAGGATGGGAGAGGGAGTGTGAGACTGGCATTGTGGATGTGAGAGAGAGTGTAAAAGTGAGAGTGAGAGTGAGGATGATAGAGAGAGTGTGAGAGTGAGAGTGAGAGTGCGGATGGGAGAGAGTGTGAGAGTGAGAGTGAGGATGGGAGAAAGAGTGGTAGAGTGTCAGTGAGGATGGGCGAGAATGTGAGAGTGAGTGAGGATGGGAGAGAGTGTGAGTGTGACAGTGAGGATGGGAAAGAGAGTGTGAGAGCAGGAGAGAGGATAGGAGAGAATGTGAGAGTGAGATTGAGGATGGGAGAGAGAATGTGAGAGTGAGAGTGAGGATGCGAGAGAGAGAGTGAGCGTGAGAGTGAGGATGGGAGAGAATGTGAGAGTGAGAGTGAGAATGTGAGAGAGTGTGAGAGTGATAGTGAGAATTGGAGAGAGTGTGATAGTGAGGATGGGAGAGAGAGTGTGTGAATGAGAGTGAGGATTGGAGAGAGTGAGAGAGTGAGATTGAGAGTGAGGATGAGAGAGGGAGTGTGAGACTGGCATTGTGGATGTGAGAGAGAGTGTAAAAGTGAGAGTGAGAGTGAGGATGATAGAGAGAGTGTGAGAGTGAGAGTGAGGATGGGAGAAAGAGTGGTAGAGTGTCAGTGAGGATGGGAGAGAATGTGAGAGTGAGTGAGGATGGGAGAGAGTGTGAGTGTGACAGTGAGGATGGGAAAGAGAGTGTGAGAGTAGGAGTGAGGATAGGAGAGAATGTAAGAGTGAGATTGAGGATGGGAGAGAGAATGTGAGAGTAGGAGTGAGGGTCGGAGAGAGACTGTGGGAGTGACAGCGAGGAGGGGGGGTGTGAGAGTGACAGTGAGGATGGGAGTGAGAGGGTGAGAGTGAGAGTGAGAATGGGAGAGAGTGTGAGAGTGAGAGTGAGGATGGGGAGAGAGTGTGTGAGATTGAGAGCGAGGATTTGGGAGAGAGTGTGAGAGTGAGAGTGCGAATGGGAGAGAGTGTGAGAGTGAGAGTGCGGATGGGAGAGAGTGTCAGAGTGAGAGTGAGAGTGAGGATGGGAGAGAGAATGTGAGAGTGAGAGTGATGATGGGAGAGAGAGTGAGAGTGAGGATGGGAGAGAGTGTGAGAGAGAGAGTGAGGATGGGAGAGAGAGAGTGAGAGTGAGGATGGGAGAGAGTGTGAGAGTGAGAGTGAGAGTGGTGATGGGAGAAACAGTTTGAGAGTGAGATTGAGAATGGAGGAGGTAGTGTGAGAGTGAGAGTGACGTTGAGAGAGAGTGTGTGAGAGTGCGAATGGGAGAGAGTGTGAGAGTGAGAGTGAGAGTGAGGATGGGAGAGAGAGAGTGAGAGTGACAGTGAGAATGGGTGATACTGTGCGAGTGAGAGTGAGGATGTGAGAGAGAGTGTGAGAGTGAGGATGGAAGAGAGTGTGAGAGTGAGTGTGAGAATGAGGATGGGAGAGAGAGTGTGAGAGTGAGAGTGAGGATGGGAGAGAGAGTGTGACAGTGAAAGAGAATGGGAGAGAGAATGTGAGCGTGAGATTGAGAGTGAGGATTGGAGACAAAGTGTGAAAGTGAGAGTGAGGATGGGAGAGAGAGTGTGAGAGTGAGAGTGACGATGGGAGGGAGAGTGTGAGGGTGAGAGTGAGGATGGGAGAGAGACACTGAGAGTGACAGTGAGGATGGGAGAGAGGGTGTGAGAGTGAGAGTGAGGATGAGGAGAGAGATTGTGAGGGTGAGAGTGAGGATGGGAGAAAGACTATGAGAGTGAGAGTGAGGATGGAAGAGAGGGTGTGAGAGTGAGAGTGAGGATGGGAGAGAGAGAGTGTGAGTGAGAGCGAGCATTTGGGAGAGAGTGTGAGAGTGAGAGTGCGAATGGGAGAGACTGTGAGAGTGAGAGTGCGGATGGGAGAGAGTGTCAGAGTGAGAGTGGGAGTGAGGATGGGAGAGAGAGTTTGAGAGTGAGAGTGAGAATGGGAGAGAGTGTGAGAGTGAGAGTGTAGATGGGAGAGAGAGAGTGAGAGTGACAGTGAGGATGGGAGAGAGAGAGAGAGTGAGAGTGACAGTGAGGATGGGAGAGAGAGTGGGAAGGGGCGAGAGAGTGTGAGGGTGACAGTGAGGATGGGAGAGAGTGTGTGAGATTGAGAGCGAGGATGGGAGAGAGAGTATGAGAGTGAGAGTGACGATGGGAGGGAGAGTGTGAGAGTGAGAGTGAGGATGGGAGAGAGTGTGAGAGTGATAGTGAGGATGGGAGAGAGAGTGTGAGAGTGAGAGTGAGGATGGGAGTGAGAGAGTGAGCGTGAGAGTGAGGATGGGAGAGAATGTGAGAGTGAGAGTGAGAATGTGAGAGAGTGTGAGAGTGATAGTGAGGATGGGAGAGAGAGTGTGAGAGTGAGAGTGAGGATGGGAGAGAGAGAGTGAGCGTGAGAGTGAGGATGGGCGAGAATGTGAGAGTGAGAGTGAGAATGTGAGAGAGTGTGAGAGTGATAGTGAGAATTGGAGAGAGTGTGAGAGTGAGGATGGGAGAGAGAGTGTGTGAATGAGAGTGAGGATTGGAGAGAGTGAGAGAGTGAGATTGAGAGTGAGGATGGGAGAGGGAGTGTGAGACTGGCATTGTGGATGTGAGAGAGAGTGTGAAAGTGAGAGTGAGAGTGAGGATGATAGAGAGAGTGTGAGAGTGAGAGTGAGAGTGAGAGTGCGGATGGGAGAGAGTGTGAGAGTGAGAGTGAGGATGGGAGAAAGAGTGGTCGAGTGTCAGTGAGGATGGGAAAAAATGTGAGAGTGAGAGTGAGGATGGGAGAGAGAGTGTGAGAGTAGGAGTGAGGGTCGGAGAGAAACTGTGGGAGTGACAGCGAGGAGGGTGTGTGTGAGAGTGACAGTGAGGATGGGAGAGAGTGTGAGAGTGACAGTGAGAATGGGAGAGAGTGTGAGAGTGAGAGTGAGGATGGGAGAGAGTGTCAGAGTGAGAGTGAGAGTGAGGATGGGAGAGAGAGTGTGAGAGTGAGAGTGAGGATGGGAGAGAGAGAGTGAGAGTGAGGATGGGAGAGAGTGTGAGAGTGAGAGTGAGGATGGGAGAGAGAGAGTGAGAGTGAGGATGGGAGAGAGAGTGTGTGACTGAGAGCGAGGATTTGGGAGAGAGTGTGAGAGTGAGAGTGCGAATGGGAGAGAGTGTGAGAGTGAGAGTGCGAATGGGAGAGAGTGTCAGAGTGAGAGTGAGATTGAGGATGGGAGAGAGAGTGTGAGAGTGAGAGTGAGGATGGGAGAGAGTGCGGATGGGAGTGAGAGTGAGGATGGACGAGTGAGTGTGAGAGTGAGAGTAAGGATGGGAGAGAATGTGAGATTGAGAGTGAGGATGGGAGAGAGAGTGTGGGAGTGAGAGTGTGTATGGGAGAAAGAGAGTGAGAGTGAGGATGGGAGAGAGAGTTTGAGAGTGAGAGTGATGATCGGAGAGAGAGGGTGAGAGTGAGATTGAGGATGGAAGAGAGAGTGTGAGGGTGAGAGTGAGGATGGGAGAGAGACTCTGAGAGAGAGAGTGAGGATGGGAGAGAGGGTGTGAGAGTGAGAGTGAGGATGGGAGAGACAGTGTGAGAGTGAGATTGAGAATGGGAGAGGGAGTGTGAGAGTGAGAGTGACGTTGGGAGAGAGAGTGTGAGAGTGCGAATGGGAGAGGGAGTGAGAGTGAGAGTGAGAGTGAGGATGGGAGAGAGAGAGTGAGAGTGACAGTGAGAATGGGTGAGACTGTGATAGTGAGAGTGAGGATGTGAGAGAGAGTGTGAGTGTGAGAGTGAGGATGGGAGAGAGTGTGAGAGTGAGTGTGAGAGTGAGGATGGGAGAGAGAGTGTGAGAGTGAGAGTGAGGATGGGAGAGAGAGTGTGACAGTGAAAGAGCATGGGAGAGAGAATGTGAGAGTGAGAATGAGAGTGAGGATTGGAGACAAAATGTGAAAGTGAGAGTGAGGATGGGAGAGAGAGTGTCAGGGTGAGAGTGAAAATAGGAGAGAGTGTGAGAGTGAGAATGGGAGAGAGTGTGAGAGTGAGAGTGAGGATGGGAGGGAATGTGTGAGAGTGAGAGTCCGAATGGGAGAGTGTGAGAGTGAGAATGAGGTTGGTAGAGAGAGTGTAGGAGTGAGTAAGAATGGGAGAGAGAGTGTGAGAGTGAGAGTGAGGATGGGAGAGAGAGGGCGTGGGTGAGAGTGAGAATGGGAGAGAGAGTGAGAGTGAGAGTGAGGATGGGAGAGAGAGTGTGAGAGTGAGAGTGAGGATGGGAGAGAGAGTGTGAGAGTGAGGATGGGTGAGAGAGTGTGAGAGTGTGAGTGAAGTTGGGGAGAGAGAGTGTGAGAGTGCGAATGGGAGAGAGTTTGAGAGTGAGAGTGAGAATGGGAGAGTGTGAGAGTGAGAGTGAGAGTGAGGATGGGAGAGAGAGTGTGAGAGTCGAAGTGAGGATGGGAGAGAGTGTGAGAGTGAGAGTGAGGATGGGAGAGAGTGTGAGAGTGAGTGTGAGAGTGAGGATGGGAGAGAGAGTGTGAGAGTGAGAGTGAGGATGGGAGAGAGAGTGTGACAGTGAAAGAGAATGGGAGAGAGATTGTGAGAGTGAGAGTGAGAGTGAGGATTGGAGACAAAGTGTGAAAGTGAGAGTGAGGATGGGAGAGAGAGTGTGAGGGTGAGAGTGAGAATAGGAGAGAGTGTGAGAGTGAGAGTGAGGATGGGAGAGAGAATGTGAGAGTGATAGTCCGAATGGGAGAGTGTGAGAGTGAGAATGAGGTTGGTAGAGAGAGTGTGAGAGTGAGTAAGAATGGGAGAGAGAGTGTGAGAGTGAGGATGGGAGAGAGAGGTCGTGGGTGAGAGTGAGAATGGGAGAGAGTGTGAGATTGAGAGTGAGGATGGGAGAGAGAGTGTGAGAGTGAGAGTGAGGATGGGAGAGAGAGTGTGAGAGAGAGAGTCAGAATGGGAGAGAGAGTGTGAGAGTGAGGATGGGTGAGAGAGTGTGAGAGTGAGAGTGAAGTTGGGGAGAGAGTGTGAGAGTGAGAGTGCGAATGGGAGAGAGTGTGAGGGTGAGAGTGAGAATAGGAGAGAGTGTGAGAGTGAGAATGGGAGAGAGTGTGAGAGTGAGAGTGAGGATGGGAGAGAGAGTGTGAGAGTGATAGTCCGAATGGGAGAGTGTGAGAGTGAGAATGAGTTTGGTAGAGAGAGTGTTAGAGTGAGTAAGAATGGAAGAGAGAGTGTGAGAGTGAGAGTGAGGATGGGAGAGAGAGAGGGCGTGGGTGAGAATGAGAATGGAAGAGAGTGTGAGAGTGAGAGTGAGGATGGGAGAGAGAGTATGAGAGTGAGAGTGAGGATGGGAGAGAGAGTGTGAGAGAGAGAGTCAGAATGGGAGAGAGAGTGTGAGAGTGAGGATGGGTGAGAGAGTGTGAGAGTGTGAGTGAAGTTGGGGAGAGAGAGTGTGAGAGTGAGAATGGGAGAGAGTTTGAGAGTGAGAGTGAGAATGGGAGAGTGTGAGAGTGAGAGTGAGAGTGAGGATGGGAGAGAGAGTGTGAGAGTGAGAGTAAGGATGGGAGAGAGAGTGTGAGAATGAGAGTGAGAGTGCAGATGGGAGAGAGTGTGAGTATGAGAGTGAGAGTAAGTATGGGAGAGAGAGTGTGAGAGTGAGAGTGAGGATGGGAGAGTGTGAGAGTCAGAGTGAGGATGGGAGAGAGAGTGTGAGAGTGAGGATGGGAGAGAGTGTGAGAGTGAGAGGGACAGTGAGGATGGAAGAGAGAATGTGAGAGTGAGACTGAGATTGGGAGAGAGAGTGTGAGAGTGAGGAAAGGAGAGAGTGTGTAAGAGTGAGAGTGAGGATGGGAAGAGAGCGTGAGAGTGAGAGTGAGGATGGGAGAGAGTGAGAAAGGGAGAGTGAGAGTGAGGATGATAGAGAGATTGTTAGAGTGAGAGTGAGATTGCGGATGGGAGAGAGTGTGAGAGTGAGAGTGCGAATCGGAGAAAGTGTGAGTGAGAATCGGAGAGAGAGGGTGTGAGTGAGAGTGAGGATGGGAGAAAGAGTGTGAGAGTGAGAGTGAGCATGGGATGAAGAGCGTGAGAGTGAGAGTGAGGATGGGAGAGAGAGTGTGGGAGTGAGAGTGAGGATGGGAGAAAGAGAGTGAGAGTGAGGATGGGAGAGAGAGTGTGAGAGTGAGAGTGATGATCGGAGAGAGAGGGTGAGAGAGAGAGTTAGGATGGGAGAGAGAGTGTGAGGGTGAGAGTGAGGATGGGAGAGAGACTCTGCGAGTGAGAGTGAGGATGGGAGAGCGAGATTGTGAGGGTGAGAGTGAGGATGGGAGAGAGACTCTGAGAGTGAGAGTGAGGATGGAAGAGAGGGTGTGAGAGTGAGAGTAGGGATGGGGGAGAAAGTGTGTGAGTGAGAGCGAGCATTTGGGAGAGAGTGTGAGATTGAGAGTGCGAATGGGAGAGAGTGTGAGAGTGAGAGTGCGGATGGCAGAGAGTGTCAGAGTGAGAGTGGGAGTGAGGATGGGAGAGAGAGTGTGAGAGTGAGAGTGACGATGGGAGGGAGAGTGTGAGGGTGAGAGTGAGGATGGGAGAGAGACTCTGAGAGTAACAGTGAGGATGGGAGAGAGGTTGTGAGAGTGAGAGTGAGGATGAGGAGAGAGATTGTGAGCGTGAGAGTGAGGATGGGAGAGAGACTCTGAGAGTGTGAGTGAGGATGGAAGAGAGACTCTGAGAGTGAGAGTGAGGATGGGAGAGAGAGTGTGTGAGTGAGAGCGAGCATTTGGGAGAGAGTGTGAGAGTGAGAGTGCGAATGGGAGAGAGTGTGAGAGTGAGAGTGCGGATGGGAGAGAGTGTCAGAGTGAGAGTGGGAGTGAGGATGGGAGAGAAAGTGTGACAGTGAGAGTGACGATGGGAGGGAGAGTGTGAGAGTGAGAGTGAGGATGGGAGAGAGTGTGAGAGTGAGAGTGAGAGTGAGGATGGGAGAGAGAGTGTGAGAGTGAGAGTGAGAATGGGAGAGAGTGTGAGAGTGAGAGTGTAGATGGGAGAGAGAGAGTGAGAGTGACAGTGAGGATGAGAGAGAGAGAGTGAGAGTGACAGTGAGGATGGGAGAGAGAGTGGGAATGGGCGAGAGAGTGTGAGGGTGACAGTGAGGATGGGAGAGAGTGTGTGAGATTGAGAGCGAGGATGGGAGAGAGAGTATGAGAGTGAGAGTGACGATAGGAGGGAGAGTGTGAGAGTGAGAGTGAGGATGGGAGAGAGTGTGAGAGTGAGAGTGAGAGTGAGGATGGGAGAGAGAGTGTGAGAGTGAGAGTGAGGATGGGAGAGAGAGAGTGAGCATGAGAGTGAGGATGGGAGAGAATGTGAGAGTGAGAGTGAGAGTGAGAATGTGTGAGAGTGTGAGAGTGATAGTGAGAATTGGAGAGAGTGTGAGAGTGAGGATGGTAGAGAGAGTGTGTGAATGAGAGTGAGGATTGGAGAGAGTGAGAGAGTGAGATTGAGAGTGAGGAGGGGAGAGGGAGTGTGAGATGGGCATTGTGGATGTGAGAGAGAGTGTGAAAGTGAGAGTGAGAGTGAGGATGATAGAGAGAGAGTGAGAGTGAGAGTGCGGATGGGAGAGAGTGTGAGAGTGAGAGTGAGGATGGGAGAAAGAGTGGTAGAGTGTCAGTGAGGATGGGAGAGAATGTGAGAGTGAGAGTGAGGATGGGAGAGAGTGTGAGTGTGACAGTGAGTTTGGGAAAGAGAGTGTGAGAGTAGGAGTGAGGATAGGAGAGAATGTGAGAGTGAGATTGAGGATGGGAGAGAGAATGTGAGAGTAGGAGTGAGGGTCGGAAAGAGACTGTGGGAGTGACAGCGAGGAGGGGGTGTGTGAGAGTGACAGTGAGGATGGGAGAGAGTGTGAGAGTGATAATGAGAATGGGAGAGAGTGTGAGAAAAAGAGTGAGAGTGAGGATGGGGGAGAGTGTGTGAGAGTGAGAGTGAGGATGGGAGAGAGTGTGTGTGAGTGAGAGCGAGGATTTGGGAGAGAGTGTGAGAGTGAGAGTGCGAATGGGAGAGAGTGTGAGAGTGAGAGTGATGATGGGAGAGAGAGAGTGAGAGTGAGGATGGGAGACAGTCTGAGAGTGAGAGTGAGGATGGGAGAGAGAGAGTGAGAGTGAGGATGGGAGAGAGTGTGAGAGTGAGAGTGAGAGTGAGGATGGGAGAGACAGTGTGAGAGTGAGATTGAGAATGGGAGAGGCAGTGTGAAAGTGAGAGTGACGTTGGGAGAGAGAGTGTGAGAGTGCGAATGGGAGAGAGTGTGAGAGTGAGAGTGAGAGTGAGGATGGGAGAGAGAGAGTGAGAGTGACAGTGAGAATGGGTGAGACTGTGAGAGTGAGAGTGAGGATGTGAGAGAGAGTGTGAGAGTGAGAGTGAGGATGGGAGAGAGTGTGAGAGTGAGTGTGTGAGTGAGGATGGGAGAGAGAGTGTGAGAGTGAGAGTGAGGATGGGAGAGAGAGTGTGACAGTGAAAGAGAATGGGAGAGAGAATGTGAGAGTGAGAGTGAGGATTGGAGACAAAGTGTGAAAGTGAGAGTGAGGATGGGAGAGAGAGTGTGAGAGTGAGAATGACGATGGGAGGGAGAGTGTGAGGGTGACAGTGAGGATGGAAGAGAGACTCTGAGAGTGACAGTGAGGATGGGAGAGAGGGTGTGAGAGTGAGAGTGAGGATGAGGAGAGAGATTGTGAGGATGAGAGTGAGGATGGGAGAGAGACTCTGAGAGTGAGAGTGAGGATGGGAGAGAGAGAGTGTGAGTGAGAGCGAGCATTTGGGAGAGAGTGTGAGAGTGAGAGTGCGAATGGGAGAGAGTGTGAGAGTGAGAGTGCGGATGGGAGAGAGTGTCAGAGTGAGAGTGGGAGTGAGGATGGGAGAGAGAGTGTGAGAGTGAGAGTGACGATGGGAGGGAGAGTGTGAGAGTGAGAGTGAGGATGGGAGAGAGAGTGTGAGAGTGAGAGTGAGAATGGGAGAGAGTGTGAGAGTGAGAGTGTAGATGGGAGAGAGAGAGTGAGAGTGACAGTGAGGATGGGAGAGAGAGAGAGAGTGACAGTGAGAATGGGAGAGAGAGTGGGAATGGGCGAGAGAGTGTGAGGGTGACATTGAGGATGGGAGAGAGTGTGTGAGATTGAGAGCGAGGATGGGAGAGAGAGTATGAGAGTGAGAGTGACGATGGGAGGGAGAGTGTGAGAGTGAGAGTGAGGATGGGAGAGAGTGTGAGAGTGAGAGTGAGAGTGAGGATGGGAGAGAGAGTGTGAGAGTGAGAGTGTGGATGGGAGAGAGAGAGTGAGCGTGAGAGTGAGGATGGGAGAGAATGTGAGATTGAGAGTGAGGATGGGAGAGAGAATGTGAGAGTGAGAGTGAGAGTGAGGATTGGAGACAAAGTGTGAAAGTGAGAGTGAGGATGGGAGAGAGAGTGTGAGGGTGAGAGTGAGAATAGGAGAGAGTGTGAGAGTGAGAATTGGAGAGAGTGTGAGAGTGAGAGTGAGGATGGGAGAGAGAGTGTGAGAGTGATAGTCCGAATGGGAGAGTGTGTGAGTGAGAATGAGGATGGGAGTGAGAGTGTGAGAGTGAGTAAGAATGGGAGAGAGTGTGAGAGTGAGAGTGAGTATGGGAGAGAGGGCGAGGGTGAGAGTGAGGATGGGAGAGAGAGTGTGAGAGTGAGAGTGAGGATGGGAGGGAGAGTGTGAGAGAGAGAGAGGCAGAATGGGAGAGAGAGTGTGAGAGTGAGGATGGGTGAGAGAGTGTGAGAGTGTGAGTGAAGTTGGGGAGAGAGTGTGAGAGTGAGAGTGCGAATGGGAGAGAGTGTGAGATTGAGAGTGAGAATGGGAGAGTGTGAAAGTGAGAGTGAGAGTGAGGATGGGAGAGAGAGTGTGAGAGTGAGAGTGAGGATGGGAGAGAGAGTGTGAGAATGAGAGTGAGAGTGCAGATGGGAGAGAGTATGAGTGTGAGAGTGAGAGTAAGTATGGGAGAGAGAGTGTGAGAGTCAGAGTGAGGATGGGAGAGAGAGAGTGAGAATGGGAGAGAAAGTGTGAGAGGGACAGTGAGGATGGGAGAGAGAGTGTGAGAGTGAGAGTGAGGATGGGAGAGAGTGTGAGAGTGAGAGTGAGCATGGGATGAAGAGCGTAGGAGTGAGAGTGAGGATGGGAGAGAGTGTGAGAGTGAGAGTGTGCATGGGATGAAGAGCGTAGGAGTGAGAGTGAGGATGGGAGAGAGTGAGAAAGGGAGAGTGAGACTGTGGATGATAGAGAGAGTGTGAGAGTGAGGTTGCGGATGGGAGAGAGTGTGAGAGTGAGAGTGCGAATGGGAGAGAGTGTGAGTGAGAATCGGAGAGAGAGGGTGCGAGTGAGAGTGAGGATGGGAGAGAGAGTGTGAGTAAGGATCGGAGAGAGAAGGTGCGAGTGAGAGTGAGGATGGAAGAGAGACTGTGAGAGTGAGAGTGAGGATGGGAGAGAGAGCGTGAGAGTGAGAGTGAGCATGGGATGAAGCGCGTGAGAGTGAGATTGAGGATGGGAGAGAGAGTGTGAGGGTGAGAGTGAGGATGGGAGAGAGAGTGTGAGGGTGAGAGTGAGGATGGGAGAGAGCGTGTGAGAGTGACAGCGAGGATGGGAAAGAGAATGTGCGAGTGAGAGTGAGGTTGGGAGTGCGAGTGTAAGAGTGAGAGTGAGAATAGGAGAGAGTGTGAGAGTGAGAATGAGGATGGGAGAGAGAGTGTGAGAGTGAGAGTAAGAGTGGGGATTGGAGAGAAATTGTGATAGTGAGAGTGAGAATGGGAGAGAGTGTGAGAGTGAGAGTGAGAGTGACGATGGGAGGGAGAGTGTGAGAGTGAGAGTGAGGACGGAAGAGGGAATGTGAGAGTGAGTGAGAATGGGAGTGAGAGAGTGAGAGTGACAGTGTGAATGGGAGAGAGTGTGAGAGTGCGAGTGAGGATGCGAGAGAGATTGTGAGAGTGAGAGTGAGGATGGGAGAATGAGTGTGACAGTGAGAGTGAGAATGAGAATGGGCGAGTGTGTGTGAGAGTGAGAGTGAGAATGGGAGAGAGAGTGTGAGGGTGAGAGTGAGGATGGGAGAGAGAGTGTGAGGGTGAGAGTGAGGATGGGAGAGTGAGTGTGAGAGTGAGAGCGAGGATGAGAGAGAGTGTGAGAGTGAGAGAGAGGATGGGAGGGAGAGTGTGAGAGTGAGATTGAGAATGGGAGAGAGTGTGAGAGTGAGAATGAGGATGGGAGAGAGAGTGTGAGAGTGAGAGTGAGAGTGAGGATGGGAGAGAAAGTGTGAGAGTGAGAGTGAGTATGGGAACGATAGTGTGACAGAGAGCGTGTGGATGGGAGAGAGATTGTGAGAGTGAGAGTGCGAATGGGAGAGATTGTGAGAGTGAGAGTGAGGATGGGGGAGTGAGTGTGAGAGTGAGAGTGCGAAGGGGAGTGAGAGTGAGAGTGAGAATGAGGATGGGAGAGAGAGTGTGAGAGTGAGAGTGAGGATGGGAGAGAGTGAGAGAGTGATGATGGTGGAGAGAGTGTGAGAGTGAGAGTGCGATTGGGAGAGAGTGTGAGAGTGACAGTGACGATGGGAGAGAGTGTGAGAGTGAGAGTGAGGATGGGAGAGAGTGAGAGAGCGATGATGGTGGAGAGAGTGTGAGAGTTAGAGTGCGAATGGGAGAGAGTGTGAGAGTGATAGTCAGGATGGGAGAGAGAGTGTGAGAGTGAGAGTGATGATGGGAGCGAGTGTGAGAGTGAGAGTGAGGATGGGAGAAGAGAGTGTGAGAGTGAGAGTGAGGATGGGAGAGAGTGTGAGAGTGATGATGGAAGAGAGAGTGTGAGAGTGAGAGTGAGGATGCGGAGAGAGTGTGAGAGTGAGAGTGAGGATGGGAGAGAGAGTGAGAGTGTGAGAATGGGAGAGAGTGTGAGAGTGGAAGTGCGAATGGGAGAGAGTGAGAGATTGAGAGTGAGAATGTGAGAGAGAGTGTGAGAGTGAGAATGGGAGAGTGAGAGTGATAGTGAGGATGGGAGAGAGCGTGTGAGAGTGAGGATGGGAGAGAGAGTGTGAGAGTTAGAGTGAGAGTGAGGATGGGAGAGAGAGTGTGAGAGCGAGAGTGAGAGTGCAGATGGGAGAGAGTGTGAGGGTGAGAGTGAGGATGAGAGAGAGAATGTGAGAGTGAGAGTGACGATGGGAGAGAGAGTGTGAGAGTAACATTGAGGATGGGAGAGAGAGTGTGAGAGTGCGAGTGAGGATGGGAGAGAGAGTGTGAGAGTGAGAATGAGGATGGGAGAGAGAGTGTGAGAGTGAAAGTGAGGATGGGAGAGAGTGTGAGATTGAGAGTGAGGATGGGAGTGAAAGAGTGAGAGTGAGAATGTGAGAGAGTGGGAGAGTGAGAGTGAGAGTGAGGATGGGAGAGAGAGTGTGAGAGTGAGAGTGAGGATGGGAGAGAGAGTGTGAGAGTGAGAGTGAGGATGGGAGAGAGTGAGTGAGAGTGAGAGTGAGAATGAGGATGGGAGAGAGAGTGTGAGAATGTGAGTGACAATCGGAGAGAGAGTGTGAGAGCGATAGTGAGAGTGCGGATGGGAGACACTGTGAGTGTGAGAGTGAGAGTGAGGTTTGGCGAGAGAGTGTGAGAGTGAGAGTGAGGATTGGAGAGAATGTGTGGGAGTGAGAGTGAGGGTGGGAGAGAGCGTGTGAGGGTGAGAGTGAGAATGAGGAGGGTAGAGAGAGTGTGAGTGTGAGAGTGATGATAGGAGCGAGAGTGTGAGAGTGAGTGGGGAAGGGAGAGAGAGTGAGAGAGTGAGAGTGTGGATGGGAGAGAGAGTGTGAGAGTGAGGATGGGAGAGAGTGTGTGAAAGGGAGAGTGAGAATGAGGATGGGAGAGAGAGAGAGTGAGAGTGAGAGTGAGGATGGGAGAGAGTGTGAGAGTGAAAGTGAGGATGGAAGAGGAAGTGTGAGAGTGAGTGAGAATGGGAGTGAGAGAGTGAGAGTGATAGTGTGAATGGGAGAGAGAGTGAGAGTGAGGATGGGAGAGAGAGTGTGACAGTGAGAGTGAGGATGCGAGTAAGAGTGGGAGAGTGAGTGAGAATGGGAGTGAGTGCGTGAGAGTGAAAGTGAGGGTGGGAGAGAGAGTGTGAGAGTGAGAGTGAGCATGCGATAGAGAATGAGAGTGAGAGTGAGAATGGGAGAATGAGTGTGAGAGTGTGAGTTAGAGTGAGAATGGGAGAGAGAGAGTGAGAGTGAGAGTGAGAATGGGAGAGAGAGTGTGAGGGTGAGAGTGAGGATGGGAGAGAGACTGTGAGGGTGAGAGTGAGGATTGGAGAGAGTGTGTGAGAGTGACAGCGAGGATGGGTAAGAGAGTGTGAGAGTGAGAATGAGGATGGAAGAGGAAGTGTGAGAGTGAGTGAGAATGGGAGTGAGAGAGTGAGGATTGGAGAGAGTGTGTGAGAGTGACAGCGAGGATGGGTAAGAGAGTGTGAGAGTGAGAGTGAGGATGGGAGAGAGAGTGTGAGAGTGAGAGTGAGAATGGGAGAGAGTGTGAGAGTGAGAGTGAGGATGGGAGAAAAAGTGTGATAGTGAGTGTGAGAATGGGAGAGAGTGTGAGAGTGAGAGTGACGATGGGTGGGAGAGTGTGAGACTGAGACTGAGGATGCGAGAGGGTGTGAGTGTGAGAGTGAGAGTGAGGATGGGAGATAGAGTGTGAGAGTGAGAGTGAGGACGGGAGAGAGAGAGTGAGAGTGAGAGTGAGGATGGGAGAGAATGTGAGAGTGAGAATGAGGATGGGCGAGAGTCTGAGAGTGAGAGTGAGAGAGCGGATGGGAGGGAGTGTGAGTGTGAGCGTGAGAGTAAGGAAGGGAGAGAGAGTGTGAGAGTGAGAGTGAGGATGGGAGAGAGTGAGTGAGGGTGAGAGTGAGAATGAGGATGGGAGAGAGAGTGTGAGAATGAGAGTGAGAATCGGAGAGAGAGTGCTAGAGCGAGAGTGAGCGTGCGGATGGGAGAGAGTGTGAGTGTGAGAGTGTGAGTGAGGATTGGAGAGAGAGTATGAGAGTGAGAGTGATGTTGGGAGAGAGAGTGTGAGAGTGAGAATGAGGATGGTAGAGAGAGTGTGAGAGTGAGAGTGAGGATGGGTGAGAGAGTGAGAGAGTGAGAGTGTGGATGGGAGAGAGAGTGT
The DNA here is from genome assembly GCF_037043375.1 of Chiloscyllium plagiosum. NCBI lineage: Eukaryota > Metazoa > Chordata > Chondrichthyes > Orectolobiformes > Hemiscylliidae > Chiloscyllium > Chiloscyllium plagiosum. The sequence continues at coordinate 28,324,100 of NW_028270180.1, forward strand.
GAGAGTGTGGATGGGAGAGAGTGTGTGAGAATGAGAGTGAGAATGAGGATGGGAGAGAGAGTGTGAGAGTGAGTGTGAGAATCGGAGAGAGTGAGAGTGTGAGTGCTGATGGGAGGGAGTGTGAGGGTGAGAGTGAGGATGGAAGAGGGAGTGAGAGAGTGAGTGAGAATGGGAGTGAGAGAGTGAGAGTGGTAGTGTGAATGGGAGAGAGTGTGAGAGCGAGAGTGAGGATGGGAGAGAGAGTGTGACAGTGAGAGTGAGGATGGGAGGGAGAGTGTGAGTGTGAGTGAGAATGGGAGTGAGTGTGTGAGAGTGAGAGTGAGGATGGGAGAGAGAGTGAGAGTGAGGATGGGAGAGAGAGTGTGATAGTTAGAGTGAGAGTGAGGATGGGAGAGAGAGTGTGAGAGCGAGAGTGAGACTGCAGATGGGAGTGAGTGTGAGGGTGAGAGTGAGGATGGGAGAGAGAGTGTGAGAGTGACAGTGAGGATGGGAGAGAGAGTGTGAGAGTGACATTGAGGATGGGAGAGAGAGTGTGAGAGTGCGAGTGAGGATGGGAGAGAGAGTGTGAGAGTGAGAATGAGAATTGGAGAGAGTTTGAGAGTGAGAGTGAGGATGGGAGAGAGAGTGTGAGAGTGAAAGTGAGGATGGGAGAGAGTGTGAGATTGAGAGTGAGGATGGGAGTGAAAGAGTGAGAGTGAGAATGTGAGAGAGTGGGAGAGTGAGAGTGAGAGTGAGGATGGGAGAGAGAGTGTGAGAGTGAGAGTGAGGATGGGAGAGAGAGTGTGAGAGTGAGAGTGAGGATGGGAGAGAGTGAGTGAGAGTGAGAATGAGGATGGGAGAGAGAGTGTGAGAATGAGAGTGACAATCGGAGAGAGAGTGTGAGAGCGATAGTGAGAGTGCGGATGGGAGACTGTGTGAGTGTGAGAGTGAGAGTGAGGATTGGAGAGAGAGTGTGAGAGTGAGAGTGAGGATTGGAGAGAAAGTGTGGGAGTGAGAGTGAGGATGGGAGAGAGCGTGTGAGGGTGAGAGTGAGAATGAGGAGGGTAGAGAGAGTGTGAGTGTGAGAGTGAGGATAGGAGCGAGAGTGTGAGAGTGAGTGGGAAAGGGAGAGAGAGTGAGAGAGTGAGAGTGTGGATGGGAGAGAGAGTGTGAGAGTGAGGATGGGAGAGAGTGTGTGAAAGGGAGAGTGAGAATGAGGATGGGAGAGAGAGAGAGTGAGAGTGAGGATGGGAGAGAGTGTGAGAGCGAAAGTGAGGATGTAAGAGGAAGTGTGAGAGTGAGTGAGATTGGGAGTGAGAGAATGAGAGTGATAGTGTGAATGGGAGAGAGTGTGAGAGTCAGAGTGAGGATGGGAGAGAGAGTGTGACAGTGAGAGTGAGGATGCGAGAAAGAGTGGGAGAGTGAGTGAGAATGGGAGTGAGTGCGTGAGAGTGAAAGTGAGGGTGGGAGAGAGAGTGTGAGAGTGAGAGTGAGGATGCGAGAGAGAATGAGAGTGAGAGTGAGAATGGGAGAATGAGTGTGAGAGTGTGAGTTAGAGTGAGAATGGGAGAGAGAGTGTGAGATTGAGAGTGAGAATGGGAGAGAGAGTGTGAGGGTGAGAGTGAGGATGGGAGAGAGACTGTGAGGGTGAGAGTGAGGATTGGAGAGAGTGTGTGAGAGTGACAGCGAGGATGGGTAAGAGAGTGTGAGAGTGAGAGTGAGGATGGGAGAGAGAGTGTGAGAGTGAGAGTGAGAATGGGAGAGAGTGTGAGAGTGAGAGTGAGGATGGGAGAAAAAGTGTAATAGTGAGTGTGAGAATGGGAGAGAGTGTGAGAGTGAGAGTGACGATGGGTGGGAGAGTGTGAGACTGAGACTGAGGATGCGAGAGTGTGTGAGTGTGAGAGTGAGAGTGAGGATGGGAGATAGAGTGTGAGAGTGAGAGTGAGGACGGGAGAGAGAGAGTGAGAGTGAGAGTGAGAGTGAGGATGGGAGAGAATGTGAGAGTGAGAATGAGGATGGGCGAGAGTCTGAGAGTGAGAGTGAGAGTGCGGATGGGAGGGAGTGTGAGAGGGAGCGTGAGAGTAAGGAAGGGAGAGAGAGTGTGAGAGTGAGAGTGAGGATGGGAGAGAGTGAGTGAGGGTGAGAGTGAGAATGAGGATGGGAGAGAGAGTGTGAGAATGAGAGTGAGAATCGGAGAGAGAGTGCTAGAGCGAGAGTGAGCGTGCAGATGGGAGAGAGTGTGAGTGTGAGAGTGAGAGTGAGGATTGGAGAGAGAGTATGAGAGTGAGAGTGATGTTGGGAGAGAGAGTGTGAGAGTGAGAATGAGGATGGTAGAGAGAGTGTGAGAGTGAGAGTGAGGATGGGTGAGAGAGTGAGAGAGTGAGAGTGTGGATGGGAGAGAGAGTGTGAGAGTGTGGATGGGAGAGAGTGTGTGAGAATGTGAGTGAGAATGAGGATGGGAGAGAGAGTGTGAGAGTGAGTGTGAGAATCGGAGAGAGTGAGAGTGTGAGTGCTGATGGGAGAGAGTGTGAGGGTGAGAGTGAGGATGGAAGAGGGAGTGAGAGAGTGAGTGAGAATGGGAGTGAGAGAGTGAGAGTGGTAGTGTGAATGGGAGAGAGTGTGAGAGCGAGAGTGAGGATGGGAGAGAGAGTGTGACAGTGAGAGTGAGGATGGGAGGGAGAGTGTGAGTGTGAGTGAGAATGGGAGTGAGTGTGTGAGAGTGAGAGTGAGGATGGGAGAGAGAGTGAGAGTGAGGATGGGAGAGAGAGTGTGATAGTTAGAGTGAGAGTGAGGATGGGAGAGAGAGTGTGAGAGCGAGAGTGAGACTGCAGATGGGAGTGAGTGTGAGGGTGAGAGTGAGGATGGGAGAGAGAGTGTGAGAGTGACAGTGAGGATGGGAGAGAGAGTGTGAGAGTGACATTGAGGATGGGAGAGAGAGTGTGAGAGTGAAAGTGAGGATGGGAGAGAGTGTGAGATTGAGAGTGAGGATGGGAGTGAAAGAGTGAGAGTGAGAATGTGAGAGAGTGGGAGAGTGAGAGTGAGGATGGGAGAGAGAGTGTGAGAGTGAGAGTGAGGATGGGAGAGAGAGTGTGAGAGTGAGAGTGAGGATGGGAGAGAGTGAGTGAGAGTGAGAATGAGGATGGGAGAGAGAGTGTGAGAATGAGAGTGACAATCGGAGAGAGAGTGTGAGAGCGATAGTGAGAGTGCGGATGGGAGACTGTGTGAGTGTGAGAGTGAGAGTGAGGATTGGAGAGAGAGTGTGAGAGTGAGAGTGAGGATTGGAGAGAAAGTGTGGGAGTGAGAGTGAGGATGGGAGAGAGCGTGTGAGGGTGAGAGTGAGAATGAGGAGGGTAGAGAGAGTGTGAGTGTGAGAGTGAGGATAGGAGCGAGAGTGTGAGAGTGAGTGGGAAAGGGAGAGAGAGTGAGAGAGTGAGAGTGTGGATGGGAGAGAGAGTGTGAGAGTGAGGATGGGAGAGAGTGTGTGAAAGGGAGAGTGAGAATGAGGATGGGAGAGAGAGAGTGAGAGTGAGAGTGAGGATGGGAGAGAGTGTGAGAGTGAAAGTGAGGATGTAAGAGGAAGTGTGAGAGTGAGTGAGATTGGGAGTGAGAGAATGAGAGTGATAGTGTGAATGGGAGAGAATGTGAGAGTGAGAATGAGGATGGGCGAGAGACTGAGAGTGAGAGTGAGAGTGTGGATGGGAGGGAGTGTGAGAGGGAGCGTGAGAGTAAGGAAGGGAGAGAGAGTGTGAGAGTGAGAGTGAGGATGGGAGAGAGTGAGTGAGGGTGAGAGTGAGAATGAGGATGGGAGAGAGAGTGTGAGAATGAGAGTGAGAATCGGAGAGAGAGTGCTAGAGCGAGAGTGAGCGTGTGGATGGGAGAGAGTGTGAGTGTGAGAGTGAGAGTGAGGATTGGAGAGAGAGTATGAGAGTGAGAGTGATGTTGGGAGAGAGAGTGTGAGAGTGAGAATGAGGATGGTAGAGAGAGTGTGAGAGTGAGAGTGAGGATGGGTGAGAGAGTGAGAGAGTGAGAGTGTGGATGGGAGAGAGAGTGTGAGAGTGTGGATGGGAGAGAATGTGTGAGAATGAGAGTGAGAATGAGGATGGGAGAGAGAGTGTGAGAGTGAGTGTGAGAATCGGAGAGAGAGAGTGTGAGTGCGGATGGGAGGGAGTGTGAGAGTGAGAGTGAGGATGGAAGAGGGAGTGAGACAGTGAGTGAGAATGGGAGTGAGAGAGTGAGAGTGGTAGTGTGAATGGGAGAGAGTGTGAGAGCGAGAGTGAGGATGGGAGAGAGAGTGTGACAGTGAGAGTGAGGATGGGAGAGAGAGTTTGAGTGTGAGTGAGAATGGGAGTGAGTGTGTGAGAGTGACAGTGAGGATGGGAGAGAGAGTGAGAGTGAGAGTGAGAATGGGAGAATGAGTGTGAGAGTGAGAATGAGGATTGGAGAGAGAGTGTGAGGGTGAGAGTGAGGATGGGAGAGAGAGTGTGAGGGTGAGAGTGAAGATGGGAGAGAGAGTGTGAGAGTGACAGCGAGGATGGGAGAGAGAGTTTGAGAGTGAGAGTGAAGATGGAAGAGAGAGTGAGAGTGAGAGTGAGAATGGGAGAAAGTGTGAGAGTGAGAGTGAGAATTGGAGAGAGTGTGAGAATGAGATTGAGAGTGAGGATGGGAGAGAGAGTGAGAGTGACAGCGAGGATGGGAGAGACCGTGTGAGAGTGAGTGTGAGGATGGGAGAGACAGTGTGAGAGTGAGAGTGAGAATGAGAGAGAGTGTGAGAGTGAGAATGAGGATGTGAGAGGGCGATTGAGAGTGAGAGTGAGGATGGGAGAGAATGTGAGAGTGAGAGTGAGAATGGGAGAGAGTGTGAGAGTTAGAATGAGGATGTGAGAGAGAGTGTGAGAGTGAGAGTGTGGATGGGAGAGAGAGTGTGAGAGTGAGGATGGGAAAGAGTGTGTGAGAGTAAGAATGAGGATGGGAGAGAGAGTGTGAGAGTGAGAGTGAGAATCGGAGAGAGAGTGATAGTGAGAGTGCGGATGGGAGAGAGTGTGAGAGTGAAAGCGAGGGTGGAAGAGGGAATATGAGAGTGAGTGAGAATGGGAGTGAGAGAGTGAGAGTGACAGTGTGAATGGGAGAGAGTGTGAGAGTGAGAATGAGGATGGGAGAGAGAGTGTGATAGTGACAGTTAGGAAGCGAGAGAGAGTGTGAGAGTGAGTGAGAATGGGAGTGTGTGCGTGAGAGTGAACGTGAGGATGGGAGAGAGAGTGTGAGAGTGAGAGTGAGGATGCGAGAGAGAATGAGAGTGAGAGTGAGAATGGGAGAATGAGTGTGACAGTGAGAGTGAGAGTGAGAATGGGAGAGTGAGTGTGAGAGTGAGAATGTTAGAGAGAGTGTGAGGGTGAGAGTGAGGATGGGAGAGAGAGTGTGAGGGTGAGAGTGAGGATGGGAGAGAGAGTGTGAGAGGGACAGCGAGGATGGGAAAGAGAGTGTGGGAGTGAGAGTGAGAGTGAGGTTAGGAGAGAAATTGTGATACTGAGAGTGAGAATGGGAGAGAGTGTGAGAGTGAGAGAGAGTGCTGATGTGAGGGAGAGTGTGAGAGTGAGAGTGAGGATGGGAGAAATTGTGGGACAGTGAGAGTGAGGATGGAAGAGAGAGTGAGAGAGTGAGTGAGAATGGGAGTGAGAGAGTGAGTGTGGTAGTGTGAATGGGAGAGAGTGTGAGAGCGAGAGTAAGGATGGGAGAGAGAGTGTGACAGTGGGAGTGAGAGAGTGAGAGTGACAGTGTGAATGGGAGAAAGTGTGAGAGTGAGAATGAGGATGGGAGAAAGAGTGTGATAGTGACAGTTAGGAAGCGAGAGAGAGTGTGATAGTGAGTGAGAATGGGAGTGTGTGCGTGAGAGTGAACGTGAGGATGGGAGAGAGAGTGTGAGAGTGAGAGTGAGGATGCGAGAGAGAATGAGAGTGAGAGTGAGAATGGGAGAATGAGTGTGAGAGTGTGAGTTAGAGTGAGAATGGGAGAGAGAGTGTGAGAGTGACAGTGAGAGTGAGGATGGGAGAGAGAGTGTGAGGGTGAGAGTGAGGATGGGAGAGAGAGTGTGAGGGTGAGAGTGAGGATGGGTGAGAGAGTGAGAGAGTGAGAGTGTGGATGGGAGAGAGAGTGTGAGAGTGTGGATGGGAGAGAGTGTGTGAGAATGAGAGTGAGAATGAGGATGGGAGAGAGAGTGTGAGAGTGAGTGTGAGAATCGGAGAGAGTGAGAGTGTGAGTGCTGATGGGAGAGAGTGTGAGGGTGAGAGTGAGGATGGAAGAGGGAGTGAGAGAGTGAGTGAGAATGGGAGTGAGAGAGTGAGTGTGGTAGTGTGAATGGGAGAGAGTGTGAGAGCGAGAGTAAGGATGGGAGAGAGAGTGTGACAGTGGGAGTGAGAGAGTGAGAGTGACAGTGTGAATGGGAGAAAGTGTGAGAGTGAGAATGAGGATGGGAGAGAGAGTGTGATAGTGACAGTTAGGAAGCGAGAGAGAGTGTGAGAGTGAGTGAGAATGGGAGTGTGTGCTGAGAGTGAACGTGAGTATGGGAGAGAGAGTGTGAGAATGAGAGTGAGGATGCGAGAGAGAATGAGAGTGAGAGTGAGAATGGGAGAATGAGTGTGACAGTGAGAGTGAGAGTGAGAAGGGGAGAGTGAGTGTGAGAGTGAGAGTGAGAATGGGAGAGAGAGTGTGAGGGTGAGAGTGAGGATGGGAGAGAGTGTGTGAGGGTGAGAGTGAGGATGGGAGAGAGAGTGTGAGAGGGACAGCGAGGATGGGAAAGAGAGTGTGGGAGTGAGAGTGAGGTTGGGAGTGCGAGTGTAAGAGTGAGAGTGAGAATGGGAGAGAGTGTGAGAGTGAGAATGAGGATGGGAGAGAGAGTGTGAGAGTGAGAGTGAGAGTGAGGATAGGAGAGAAAGTGTGATAGTGAGAGTGAGAATGGGAGAGAGTGTGAGAGTGAGAGTGAGAGTGACGATGTGAGGGAGAGTGTGAGAGTGAGAGTGAGGATGGGAGAGATTGTGTGACAGTGAGAGTGAGGATGGGCGAGAGAGTGTGAGATTGTGAGTGAGAGTGAGAATGGGAGAGAGTGTGTGAGAGTGAGAGTGAGGATAGGAGAGAGAGTGTGAGAGTGAGAGTGAGGATGGGAGAGAGTGTGAGAGTGAGGATTGGAGGGAGAGTGTGAGAGTGACAGCGAGGATGGGTAAGAGAGTGTGAGAGTGAGAGTGAGGATGGTAGAGAGAGTGTGAGAGTGAGAGTGAGGATGTTTGAGAGAGTGAGAGAGTGAGAGTGTGGATGGGAGAGAGAGTGTGAGAGTGTGGATGGGAGAGAATGTGTGAGAATGAGAGTGAGAATGAGGATGGGAGAGAGAGTGTGAGAGTGAGTGTGAGAATCGGAGAGAGAGAGTGTGAGTGCGGATGGGAGGGAGTGTGAGAGTGAGAGTGAGGATGGAAGAGGGAGTGAGACAGTGAGTGAGAATGGGAGTGAGAGAGTGAGAGTGGTAGTGTGAATGGGAGAGAGTGTGAGAGCGAGAGTGAGGATGGGAGAGAGAGTGTGACAGTGAGAGTGAGGATGGGAGAGAGAGTTTGGGTGTGAGTGAGAATGGGAGTGAGTGTGTGAGAGTGACAGTGAGGATGGGAGAGAGAGTGAGAGTGAGAGTGAGAATGGGAGAATGAGTGTGAGAGTGAGAATGAGGATTGGAGAGAGAGTGTGAGAGTGAGGATGGGAGAGAGAGTGTGAGGGTGAGAGTGAAGATGGGAGAGAGAGTGTGAGAGTGACAGCGAGGATGGGAGAGAGAGTTTGAGAGTGAGAGTGAAGATGGAAGAGAGAGTGAGAGTGAGAGTGAGAATGGGAGAGAGTGTGAGAGTGAGAGTGAGAATTGGAGAGAGTGTGAGAGTGAGATTGAGAGTGAGGATGGGAGAGAGAGTGAGAGTGACAGCGAGGATGGGAGAGAGCGTGTGAAAGTGAGTGTGAGGATGGGAGAGACAGTGTGAGAGTGAGAATGAGAGAGAGTGTGAGAGTGAGAATGAGGATGTGAGAGGGCGAGTGAGAGTGAGAGTGAGGATGGGAGAGAATGTGAGAGTGAGAGTGAGAATGGGAGAGAGTGTGAGAGTTAGAATGAGGATGTGAGAGAGAGTGTGAGAGTGAGAGTGTGGATGGGAGAGAGAGTGTGACAGTGGGAGTGAGAGAGTGAGAGTGACAGTGTGAATGGGAGAAAGTGTGAGAGTGAGAATGAGGATGGGAGAGAGAGTGTGATAGTGACAGTTAGGAAGCGAGAGAGAGTGTGAGAGTGAGTGAGAATGGGAGTGTGTGCGTGAGAGTGAACGTGAGTATGGGAGAGAGAGTGTGAGAATGAGAGTGAGGATGGGAGAGAGAGTGTGAGGGTGAGAGTGAAGATGGGAGAGAGAGTGTGAGAGTGACAGCGAGGATGAGAGAGAGAGTTTGAGAGTGAGAGTGAAGATGGAAGAGAGAGTGAGAGTGAGAGTGAGAATGGGAGAGAGTGTGAGAGTGAGAGTGAGAATTGGAGAGAGTGTGAGAGTGAGATTGAGAGTGAGGATGGGAGAGAGAGTGAGAGAGACAGCGAGGATGGGAGAGAGCGTGTGAGAGTGAGTGTGAGGATGGGAGAGACAGTGTGAGAGTGAGAGTGAGAATGAGAGAGAGTGTGAGAGTGAGAATGAGGATGTGAGAGGGCGAGTGAGAGTGAGAGTGAGGATGGGAGAGAATGTGAGAGTGAGAGTGAGAATGGGAGAGAGTGTGAGAGTTAGAATGAGGATGTGAGAGAGAGTGTGAGAGTGAGAGTGTGGATGGGAGAGAGAGTGTGAGAGTGAGGATGGGAAAGAGTGTGTGAAAGTAAGAATGAGGATGGGAGAGAGAGTGTGAGAGTGAGAGTGAGAATCGGAGAGAGAGTGATAGTGAGAGTGCGGATGGGAGAGAGTGTGAGAGTGAAAGCGAGGGTGGAAGAGGGAATATGTGAGTGAGTGAGAATGGGAGTGAGAGAGTGAGAGTGACAGTGTGAATGGGAGAGAGTGTGAGAGTGAGAATGAGGATGGGAGAGAGAGTGTGATAGTGACAGTTAGGAAGCGAGAGAGAGTGTGAGAGTGAGTGAGAATGGGAGTGTGTGCGTGAGAGTGAACGTGAGGATGGGAGAGAGAGTGTGAGAGTGAGAGTGAGGATGCGAGAGAGAATGAGAGTGAGAGTGAGAATGGGAGAATGAGTGTGACAGTGAGAGTGAGAGTGAGAATGGGAGAGTGAGTGTGAGAGTGAGAATGTTAGAGAGAGTGTGAGGGTGAGAGTGAGGATGGGAGAGAGAGTGTGAGGGTGAGAGTGAGGATGGGAGAGAGAGTGTGAGAGGGACAGCGAGGATGGGAAAGAGAGTGTGGGAGTGAGAGTGAGAGTGAGGTTAGGAGAGAAATTGTGATACTGTGAGTGAGAATGGGAGAGAGTGTGAGAGTGAGAGAGAGTGACGATGTGAGGGAGAGTGTGAGAGTGAGAGTGAGGATGGGAGAAATTGTGGGACAGTGAGAGTGAGGATGGAAGAGAGAGTGAGAGAGTGAGTGAGAATGGGAGTGAGAGAGTGAGTGTGGTAGTGTGAATGGGAGAGAGTGTGAGAGCGAGAGTAAGGATGGGAGAGAGAGTGTGACAGTGGGAGTGAGAGAGTGAGAGTGACAGTGTGAATGGGAGAAAGTGTGAGAGTGAGAATGAGGATGGGAGAGAGAGTGTGATAGTGACAGTTAGGAAGCGAGAGAGAGTGTGAGAGTGAGTGAGAATGGGAGTGTGTGCGTGAGAGTGAACGTGAGTATGGGAGAGAGAGTGTGAGAATGAGAGTGAGGATGGGAGAGAGTGTGTGAGGGTGAGAGTGAGGATGGGAGAGAGAGTGTGAGAGGGACAGCGAGGATGGGAAAGAGAGTGTGGGAGTGAGAGTGAGGTTGGGAGTGCGAGTGTAAGAGTGAGAGTGAGAATGGGAGAGAGTGTGAGAGTGAGAATGAGGATGGGAGAGAGAGTGTGAGAGTGAGAGTGAGAGTGAGGATAGGAGAGAAAGTGTGATAGTGAGAGTGAGAATGGGAGAGAGTGTGAGAGTGAGAGTGAGAGTGACGATGTGAGGGAGAGTGTGAGAGTGAGAGTGAGGATGGGAGAGATTGTGTGACAGTGAGAGTGAGGATGGGCGAGAGAGTGTGAGATTGTGAGTGAGAGTGAGAATGGGAGAGAGTGTGTGAGAGTGAGAGTGAGGATAGGAGAGAGAGTGTGAGAGTGAGAGTGAGGATGGGAGAGAGTGTGCGAGTGAGGATTGGAGGGAGAGTGTGAGAGTGACAGCGAGGATGGGTAAGAGAGTGTGAGAGTGAGAGTGAGGATGGGAGAGAGAGTATCAGAGTGAGAGTGAGAATGGGAGAGAGTGTGAGAGTGAGAATGAGAATGGGAGAGAGAGTCTCCGAGTGAGAGTGTGGATGGGAGAAAAAGTGTGATAGTGAGAGTGAGAATGGGAGAGATTGTGAGAGTGAGAGTGAGAGTGACGATGGGAGGGAGAGTGTGAGAGTGAGAGTGACGATGGGAGAGAGTGTGAGAGTGAGAGTGAGAGTGAGGATTGGAGATAGAGTGTGAGAGTGAGAGTGAGGATGGTTGAGAGAGAGTGAGGGTGAGAGTGAGGATGGGAGAGAATGTGAGAGTGAGAATGAGGATGGGATAGAGTGTGAGAGTGAGAGTGAGAGTGCGGATGGGAGAGAGTGTGAGTGTGAGCGTGAGAGTGAGGAAGGGAGAGAGAGTGTGAGAGTGAGAGTGAGGATGGGAGAGAGTGAGTGAGGGTGAGAGTGAGAATGAGGATGGGAGTGAGAGTGTGAGAGTGAGAGTGAGAATCGGAGAGAGTGAGAGTGTGAGTGTGGATGGGAGGGAGTTTGAGAGTGAGAGTGAGGATGGAAGAGAGAGTGAGAGAGTGAGTGAGAATGGGAGTGAGAGAGTGAGTGTGGTAGTGTGAATGGGAGAGAGTGTGAGAGCGAGAGTAAGGATGGGAGAGAGATTGTGACAGTGACAGTGAGGATGGGTGAGAGAGTGTGAGTGTGAGTGAGAATGGGAGTGAGTGTGTGAGAGTGTGGATGGGAGAGAGTGTGTGAGAATGAGAGTGAGAATGAGGATGGGAGTGAGAGTGTGAGAGTGAGAGTGAGAATCGGTGAGAGTGAGAGTGTGGATGGGAGAGAGAGTGTGAGAGTGATAAAGGGAGAGAGTTTGTGAGAGTGAGAGTGAGAATGAGGATGGGAGAGAGAGTGTGAGAGTGAGAGTGAGAATCGGAGAGGGAGTGAGAGTGAGAGTGCGGATGGGAGAGTGTGTGAGAGTGAAAGCGAGGGTGGAAGAGGGAATGTGAGAGTGAGTGAGAATGGGAGTGAGAGAGTGAGAGTGACAGTGTGAATGGGAGAGCGTGTGAGAGTGAAAATGAGGATGGGAGAGAGAGTGTGATAGTGACAGTGAGGAAGCGAGAGAGAGTGTGAGAGTGAGTGAGAATGGGTGTGTGTGCGTGAGAGTGAACGTGAGGATGGGAGAGAGAGTGTGAGAGTGAGAGTGAGGATGCGAGGGAGAATGAGAGTGAGAGTGAGAATGGGAGAATGAGTGTGAGAGTGAGAGTGAGAATGGGAGAGTGAGTGTGAGAGTGAGAGTGAGAATGGGAGAGAGAGTGTGAGAGTGAGAGTGAGGATGGGAGAGAGAGTGTGAGGGTGAGAGTGAGGATGGGAGAGAGAGTGTGAGAGTGACAGCGAGGATGGGAAAGTGAGTGTGGGAGTGAGAGTGAGGTTGGGAGAGCGAGTGTAAGAGTGAGAATGAGAATGGGAGTGAGTGTGAGAGTGAGAATGAGGATGGGAGAGAGAGTGTGAGAGTGAGAGTGAGAGTGAGGATAGGAGAAAAAGTGTGATAGTGAGAGTGAGAATGGGAGAGAGTGTGAGAGTGAGAGTGACGATGTGAGGGAGAGTGTGAGAGTGAGAGTGAGGATGGGAGAGAGTGTGAGAGTGAGAGTGAGAGTGAGGATGGGAGAGATAGTGTGACAGTGAGAGTGAGGATGGGCGAGAGAGTGTGAGAGTGACAGTGAGAGTGAGGATGGGAGAGAGTGTGTGAGAGTGAGAGTGAGGATAGGAAAGAGAGTGTGAGAGTGAGAGTGAGGATGGGAGAGAGTGTGAGAGTGAGAGTGAGGATTGGAGAGACAGTGTGAGAGTGACAGCGAGGATGGGTATGAGAGTGTGTGAGTGAGAGTGAGGATGGGAAAGAGAGTGTCAGAGTGAGGGTGAGAATGGGAGAGAGTGAGTGAGGGTGAGAGTGAGAATGAGGATGGGAGAGAGAGTCTCCGAGTGAGAGTGAGGATGGGAGAAAAAGTGTGATAGTGAGAGTGAGAATGGAAGAGAGTGTGAGAGTGAGAGTGAGAGTCACGATGGGAGGGCTAGTGTGAGAGTGAGAGTGAGGATGGGAGAGAATGTGAGAGTGAGAGTGAGGATTGGAGATAGAGTTTGAGAGTGAGAGTGAGGATGGTTGAGAGAGAGTGAGAGTGAGAGTGAGGATGGGAGAGAATATGAGAGTGAGAATGAGGATGGGAGAGAGTGTGAGAGTGAGAGTGCGGATGGGAGAGAGTGTGAGTGTGAGCGTGAGAGTGAGGAAGGGAGAGAGAGTGTGAGAGTGAGAGTGAGGATGGGAGAGAGAGTGCTAGAGCGAGAGTGAGAGTGCGGATGGGAGAGAGTGTGAGTGTGAGAGTGAGAGTGAGGTTTGTAGAGAGAGTATGAGAGTGAGAGTGAGAGTGTGGATGGGAGAGAGAGTGTGAGAGTGTGGATGGGAGAGAGTGTGTGAGAATGAGAGTGAGAATGATGATGGGAGTGAGAGTGTGAAAGTGAGAATCGGAGAGAGTGAGAGTGTGAGTGCGGTTGGGAGGGAGTTTGAGAGTGAGAGTGAGGAAGGAAGAGATAGTGGGAGTGAGAGTGAGAATGGGAGAATGAGTGTGAGAGTGAGAATGAGGATTGTAGAGAGAGTGTGAGGGTGAGAGTAAGGATGGAAGAGAGAGTGTGAGGGTGAGAGTGAAGATGGGAGAGAGAGTGTGAGAGTGACAGCGAGGATGGGATAGAGAGTGTGAGAGTGAGAGTGAGGATGGGAGAGAGTGTGAGAGTGAGAGTGAGAATGGGAGAGAGTGTGAGGTGAGAATGAGGATGGGATAGAGAGTGTGAGAGTGAGAGTGAGAGTGAGGATGGGAAAGAAAGTGTGAGAGTGAGAGTGAGAATGGGAGAGAGTGTGAGAGTGAGAGTGACGATGGGAGGGAGAGTGTGAGATAGAGAGTGAAGATGGGAGAGAGTATGAGAGTGAGAGTGAGAGTGAGGATGGGAGAGAGAGTGTGAGAGTGAGGATGGGAAAGAGAGAGTGAGAGTGAGGGTGAGGATGGGAGAGAAAGTGAGAGTGAAAGTGAGGATGGGAGAGAGTGTGAGAGTGAGAGTGAGAATTGGAGAGAGTGTGAGAGTGAGATTGAGAGTGAGGATGGGAGAGAGAGTGAGAGTGACATCGAGGATGGGAGAGAGAGTGTGAGAGTGAGTGTGAGGATGGGAGAGACAGTGTGAGAGTGAGAGTGAGAATGGGAGAGAGTGTGAGAGTGAGAATGAGGATGTGAGAGGGAGAGTGGGAGTGAGAGTGAGGATGGGAGAGAGAGTGTGACAGTGAGAGTGAGGATGGGAGAGAGAGTGTGAGTGTGAGTGAGAATGGGAGTGAGTGTATGAGAGTGAGAGTGAGGATGGGAGAGAGAGTGAGAGTGAGAGTGAGAATGGGAGAATGAGTGTGAGAGTGAGAATGAGGATTGGAGAGAGAGTGTGAGGGTGAGAGTGAGGATGGGAGAGAGAGGGTGAGGGTGAGAGTGAAGATGGGAGAGAGAGTGTGAGAGTGACAGCGAGGATGGGAGAGAGAGTGTGAGAGTGAGAGAGAGGATGGGAGAGAGAGTGTGAGAGTGAGAGTGAGGATGGGTGAGTGTGAGGATGGGAGAGACAGTGTGAGAGTGAGAGTGAGAATGGGAGAATGAGTGTGAGAGTGAGAATGAGGACTGTAGAGAGAGTATGAGGGTGAGAGTGAGAAGGGGAGTGAGAGTGTGAGAGTGAGAATGAGGATGGGAGAGAGTGTGAGAGTGAGAATAAGAATGGGAGAGAGAGTGTGAGAGTGAGAATGAGAATGTGAGAGAGTGTGAGAGTGAGGATGGTAGAGAGAGTGTGAGAGTGAGAATGTGAATGTGAGAGAGTGTGAGAGTGAGAGTGAGGATGGGAGAGAGAGTGTGAGAGTGAGAGTGAGAGTGAAGATGGGAGAGAGAGTGTGAGAGTGAGAGTGAGAAGGGGAGAGAGAGTGTGAGAGTAAAAATGAGGATGGGAGAGAGTGTGAGAGTGAGTATGAGAATGGGAGAGAGAGTGTGAGAGTGAGAGTGAGAGTGAGGATGGGAGAGGGAGTGTGAGAGTGAGAGTGAGGATGGGAGAGAGTGTGAGAGTGAGAGTGAGGATGGGAGAGAGTGTGAGAGTGACAGTGAGGATGGGAGAGAGAGTGTGAGAGTGAGAGTGCGGATGGGAGAGCGTGTGAGAGTGAGAGTGAGGATGACAGAGAGTGCAAGAGTGAGAGTGAGAGTGAAAATGGGAGAGAGAGTGTGAGAGTGAGAGTGAGAGTGAGGATGGGAGAGGGTGTGTGAGAGTGAGAGTGAGGATGGGAGAGAGTGTGAGAGTGAGAGTGAGGATGGGAGAGAGTGTGAGAGTGACAGTGAGGATGGGAGAGAGAGTGTGAGAGTGAGAGTGCGGATGGGAGAGCGTGTGAGAGTGAGAGTGAGGATGACAGAGAGTGCAAGAGTGAGAGTGAGAGTGAAAATGGGAGAGAGGGAGAGAGTGAGAGTTAGAGTGAGAATGGGAGAGAGTGTGAGAATGAGAGTGAGAATGGGAGGGAGAGTGTGACAGTGAGAATGACAGAGAGTGTGAGAGTGAGAGTGAGGATGCGAGAGAGAATGAGAGTGAGAGTGAGAATGGGAGAATGGGTGTGAGAGTGAGAGTGAGAGTGAGAATGGGAGAGTGATTGTGAGAGTGAGAGTGAGAATGGGAGAGAGAGTGTGAGGGTGAGAGTGAGGATGAGAGAGAGCGAGTGACGGTGAGAGTGAGGATGGGAGAGAGAGTGTGAGAGTGACAGCGAGGATAGGATAGAGAGTGTGAGAGTTAGAATGAGGATGTGAGAGAGAGTGTGAGAGTGAGAGTGTGGATGGGAGAGAGAGTGTGAGAGTGAGGATGGGAGAGAGTGTGTGAGAGTGAGAGTGAGAATGAGGATGGGAGAGAGAGTGTGAGAGTGAGAGTGAGAATCGGAGAGAGAGTGAGAGAGAAAGTGTGGATGGGAGATAGTGTGAGAGTGAAAGCGAGGGTGGAAGAGGGAATGTGAGAGTGAGTCAGAATGGGAGTGAGAGAGTGAGAGTGACAGTGTGAATGGGAGAGAGTGTGAGAGTGAGAGTGAGGATGGGAGAGAGAGTGTGATAGTGACAGTTAGGAAGCGAGAGAGAGTGTGAGAGCGAGTGAGAATGGGAGTGTGTGCGTGAGAGTGAACGTGAGGATGGGAGAGAGAGTGTGAGAGTGAGAGTGAGGATGCGAGAGAGAATGAGAGTGAGAGTGAAAATGGGAGAATGGGTGTGAGAGTGAGAGTGAGAGTGAGAATGGGAGAGTGAGTGTGAGAGTGAGAGTGAGAATGGGAGAGAGAGTGTGAGGGTGAGAGTGAGGATGGGAGAGAGAGTGTGAGGGTGAGAGTGAGGATGGGAGAGAGAGTGTGAGAGTGACAGCGAGGATGGGAAAGAGAATGTGCGAGTGAGAGTAAGGTTGGGAGTGCGATTGTAAGAGTGAGAGTGAGAATGGGAGAGAGTGTATGAGTGAGAATGAGGATGGGAGAGAGAGTGTGAGAGTGAGAGTGAGAGTGGGGATTGGAGAGAAAGTGTGATAGTGAGAGTGAGAATGGGAGAGAGTGTGAGAGTGAGAGTGAGAGTGACGATGTGAGGGAGAGTGTGAGAGGGAGAGTGAGGACGGAAGAGGGAGTGTGCGAGTGAGTGAGAATGGGAGTGAGAGAGTGAGAGTGACAGTGTGAATGGGAGAGAGTGTGAGAGTGAGAAAGAGGATGGGAGAGAGAGTGTGAGAGTGAGAGTGAGAGTGTGGATGGGAGAGAAAGTGTGAGAGTGAGAGTGAGTATGGGAACGATAGTGTGACAGAGAGCGTGAGGATGGGAGAGAGATTGTGAGAGTGAGAGTGCGAATGGGAGAGATTGTGAGAGTGAGAGTGAGGATGGGGGAGTGAGTGTGAGAGTGAGAGTGAGAAGGGGAGAGAGAGTGAGAATGAGAATGAGGATGGGAGAGAGAGTGTGAGAGTTAGAGTGAGGATGGGAGAGAGTGAGAGAGTGATGATGGTGGAGAGAGTGTGAGAGTGAGAGTGCGATTGGGAGAGAGTGTGAGAGTGACAGTGAGGATGGGAGAGAGAGTGTGAGAGTGAGAGTGAGGATGGGAGAGTGTGAGAGAGTGATGATGGTGGAGAGAGTGTGAGAGTTAGAGTGCGAATGGGAGAGAGTGTGAGAGTGACAGTCAGGATGGGAGAGAGAGTGTGAGAGTGAGAGTGATGATGGGAGAGAGTGTGAGAGTGAGAGTGAGGATGGGAGAAGAGAGTGTGAGAGTGAGAGTGAGGATGGGAGAGAGTGTGAGAGTGATGATGGAAGAGAGAGTGTGAGAGTGAGAGTGAGGATTTGGAGAGAGTGTGAGAGTGAAAGTGAGGATGGGAGAGAGAGTGTGAGAGTGAGAATGGGAGAGAGTTTGAGAGTGGAAGTGCGAATGGGAGAGAGTGAGAGAGTGAGAGTGAGAATGTGAGAGAGAGTGTGAGTGAGAATGGGAGAGTGAGAGTGATAGTGAGGATGGGAGAGAGAGTGTGAGAGTGAGAGTGAGGATGGGAGAGAGAATGTGAGAGTTAGAGTGAGAGTGAGGATGGGAGAGAGAGTGTGAGAGCGAGAGTGAGAGTGCAGATGGGAGAGAGTGTGAGGGTGAGAGTGAGGATGGGAGAGAGAGTGTGAGAGTGACAGTGAGGATGGGAGAGAGAGTGTGAGAGTGACATTGAGGATGGGAGAGAGAGTGTGAGAGTGCGTGTGAGGATGGGAGAGAGAGTGTGAGAGTGAGAATGAGAATTGGAGAGAGTTTGAGAGTGAGAGTGAGGATGGCAGAGAGAGTGTGAGAGTGAAAGTGAGGATGGGAGAGAGTGTGAGATTGAGAGTGAGGATGGGAGTGAATGAGTGAGAGTGAGAATGTGAGAGAGTGGGAGAGTGAGAGTGAGAGTGAGGATGGGAGAGAGAGTGTGAGAGTGAGAGTGAGGATGGGAGAGAGAGTGTGAGAGTGAGAGTGAGGATGGGAGAGAGTGAGTGAGAGAGAGAGTGAGAATGAGGATGGGAGAGAGAGAGTGTGAGAATGAGAGTGACAATCGGAGAGAGAGTGTGAGAGCGATAGTGAGAGTGCGGATGGGAGACAGTGTGAGTGTGAGAGTGAGAGTGAGGATTGGAGAGAGAGTGTGAGAGTGAGAGTGAGGATTGGAGAGAAAGTGTGAGAGTGAGAGTGAGGATGGGAGAGAGCGTGTGAGGGTGAGAGTGAGAATGAGGAGGGTAGAGAGAGTGTGAGTGTGAGAGTGAGGATAGGAGCGTGAGTGTGAGAGTGAGTGGGGAAGGGAGAGAGAGTGAGAGAGTGAGAGTGTGGATGGGAGAGAGAGTGTGAGAGTGAGGATGGGAGAGAGTGTGTGAAAGGGAGAGTGAGAATGAGGATGGGACAGAGAGGGTGAGAGTGAGAGTGAGGATGGGAGAGAGTGTGAGAGTGAAAGTGAGGATGGAAGAGGAAGTGTGAGAGTGAGTGAGAATGGGAGTGAGAGAGTGAGAGTGATAGTGTGAATGGGAGAGAGTGTGAGAGTGAGAGTGAGGATGGGAGAGAGAGTGTGACAGTGAGAGTGAGGATGCGAGAAAGAGTGGGAGAGTGAGTGAGAATGGGAGTGAGTGCGTGAGAGTGAAAGTGAGGGTGGGAGAGAGAGTGTGAGAGTTAGAGTGACGATGCGAGAGAGAATGAG
The DNA here is from genome assembly GCF_037043375.1 of Chiloscyllium plagiosum. Lineage (NCBI taxonomy): Eukaryota > Metazoa > Chordata > Chondrichthyes > Orectolobiformes > Hemiscylliidae > Chiloscyllium > Chiloscyllium plagiosum. The sequence continues at coordinate 28,342,165 of NW_028270180.1, forward strand.
AGTGAGAGTGAGAATGGGAGAATGAGTGTGAGAGTGTGAGTTAGAGTGAGAATGGGAGAGAGAGTGTGAGAGTGAGAGTGAGAATGGGAGAGAGAGTGTAAGGGTGAGAGTGAGGATGGGAGAGAGAGTGTGAGGGTGAGAGTGAGGATTGGAGAGAGTGTGTGAGAGTGAGAGTGAGGATGGGAGAGAGAGTGTGAGAGTGAGAGTGAGAATGGGAGAGAGTGTGAGAGTGAGAGTGAGGATGGGAGAAAACATGTGATAGTGAGAGTGAGATTGGGAGAGAGTGTGAGAGTGAGAGCGACGATGGGTGGGAGAGTGTGAGACTGAGACTGAGGATGCGAGAGAGTGTGAGTGTGAGTGAGAGTGAGGATGGGAGAGAGAGTGTGAGAGTGAGGATGGGAAAGAGAGAGTGAGAGTGAGAGTGAGGATGGGAGAGAATGTGAGAGTGAGAATGAGGATGGGCGAGAGTGTGAGAGTGAGAGTGAGAGTGCGGATGGTAGGGAGTGTGAGTGTGAGCGTGAGAGTAAGGAAGGGAGAGAGAGTGTGAGAGTGAGAGTGATGATGGGAGAGAGTGAGTGAGGGTGAGAGTGAGAATGAGGATGGGAGAGAGAGTGTGAGAATGAGAGTGAGAATCGGAGAGAGAGTGCTAGAGCGAGAGTGAGCATGCGGATGGGAGAGAGTGTGAGTGTGAGAGTGAGAGTGAGGATTGGAGAGAGAGTATGACAGTGAGAGTGATGTTGGGAGAGAGAGTGTGAGAGTGAGAATGAGGATCGTAGAGAGAGTGTGAGAGTGAGAGTGAGGATGGGTGAGAGAGTGAGAGAGTGAGAGTGTGGATGGGAGAGAGAGTGTGAGAGTGTGGATGGGAGAGAGTGCGTGAGAATGAGAGTGAGAATGAGGATGGGAGAGAGAGTGTGAGAGTGAGTGTGAGAATCGGAGAGAGTGTGAGTGTGAGTGCGGATGGGAGGGAGTGTGAGAGTGAGAGTGAGGATGGAAGAGGGAGTGAGAGAGTGAGTGAGAATGGGAGTGAGAGAGTGAGAGTGGTAGTGTGAATGGGAGAGAGTGTGAGAGCGAGAGTGAGGATGGGAGAGAGAGTGTGACAGTGAGAGTGAGGATGGGAGAGAGAGTGTGAGTGTGAGTGAGAATGGGAGTGAGTGTGTGAGAGTGAGAGTGAGGATGGGAGAGAGAGTGAGAGTGAGAGTGAGAATGTGAGAATGAGTGTGAGAGTGAGAATGAGGATTGGAGAGAGAGTGTGAGGGTGAGAGTGAGGATGGGAGAGAGAGTGTGAGGGTGAGAGTGAAGAGGGGAGAGAGAGTGTGAGAGTGACAGCGACGATGGGAGAGAGAGTGTGAGAGTGAGAGTGAGGATGGGAGAGAGAGTGTGAGAGTGACAGTGAGAATGGGAGAGAGTGTGAGAGTGAGAGTGAGAATTGGAGAGAGGGTGAGAGTGAGATTGTGAGTGAGGATGGGAGAGAGAGTGAGAGTGACAGCGAGGATGGGAGAGAGCATGTGAGAGTGAGTGTGAGGATGGGAGAGACAGTGTGAGAGTGAGAGCGAGAATGAGAGAGATTGTGAGAGTGAGAATGAGGATGTGAGAGGGAGAGTGAGAGTGAGAGTGAGGATGGCAGAGAATGTGAGAGTGAGAGTGAGGATGGGAGAGAGTGTGAGAGTGAAAGTGAGAATTGGAAAGAGAGTGAGAGATTGAGAGTGAGAATGGGAGAGAGTGTGAGAGTTAGAATGAGGATGTGAGAGAGAGTGTGAGAGTGAGAGTGTGGATGGGAGAGAGAGTGTGAGAGTGAGGATGGGAGAGAGTGTGTGAGAGTGAGAGTGAGAATGAGGATGGGAGAGAGAGTGTGAGAGTGAGAGTGAGGGTGGAAGAGGGAATGTGAGAGTGAGTGAGAATGGGAGTGAGAGAGCGAGAGTGACAGTGTGAATGGGAGAGAGTGTGAGAGTGAGAATGAGGATGGGAGAGAGAGAGTGAGAGTGAGAGTGAGGATAGGAGAGAAATTGTGATAGTGAGAGTGAGAATGGGAAAGAGTGTGTGAGTGAGAGAGAGTGACGATGTGAGGGAGAGTGTGAGAGTGAGAGTGAGGATGGGAGAGTGAGTTTGACAGTGAGAGTGAGGATGGGTGAGAGAGTGTGAGTGTAAGTGAGAATGGGAGTGAGTGTGTGAGAGTGTGGATGGGAGAGAGTGTGTGAGAATGAGAGTGAGAATGAGGATGGGAGTGAGAGTGTGAGAGTGAGAATCGGAGAGAGGGAGAGGGTGAGTGTGGATGGGAGGGATTTTGAGAATGAGAGTGAGGATGGAAGAGAGAGTGAGAGTGAGAATGGGAGAGAATGTGAGAGTGAGAGTGAGAATTGGAGAGAGTGTGAGAGTGAGATTGAGAATGAGGATGGGAGAGAGAGTGAGAGTGACAGCGAGGATGGGAGAGAGCGTGTGAGAGTGAGTGTGAGAATGAGGATGGGAGAGAGAGTGTGAGAGTGTGGATGGGAGAGAGTGTGTGAGAATGAGAGTGAGAATGAGAGAGAGTGTGAGAGTGAGTGTGAGGATGGGAGAGACAGTGTGAGAGTGAGAGTGAGAGTGAGGATGTGAGAGAGAGTGTGAGAGTGAGACTGTGGATGGGAGAGAGAGTGTGAGAGTGAGGATGGGAGAGAGTGTGTGAGAGTGAGAGTGAGAATGAGGATGGGAGAGAGAGTGTGAGAGTGAGAGTGAGAATCGGAGAGAGAGTGATAGTGAGAGTGCGGATGGGAGAGTGTGTGAGAGTGAAAGCGAGGGTGGAAGAGGGAATGTGAGAGTGAGTGAGAATGGGAGTGAGAGAGTGAGAGTGACAGTGTGAATGGGAGAGAGTGTGAGAGTGAGAATGAGGAAGGGAGAGAGAGTGTGATAGTGACAGTTAGTAAGCGAGAGAGAGTGTGAGAGTGAGTGAGAATGGGAGTGTGTGCGTGAGAGTGAACGCGAGGATGGGAGAGAGAGTGTGAGAGTGAGAGTGAGGATGCGAGAGAGAATGAGAGTGAGAGTGAGAATGGGAGAATGAGTGTGACAGTGAGAGTGAGAGTGAGAATGGGAGAGTGAGTGTGAGAGTGAGAGTGAGAATGGGAGAGAGAGTGTGAGGGTGAGAGTGAGGATGGGAGAGAGAGTGTGAGGGTGAGAGTGAGGATGGGAGAGAGAGTGTGAGAGGGACAGCGAGGATGGGAAAGAGAGTGTGGGAGTGAGAGTGAGGTTGGGAGTGCGAGTGTAAGAGTGAGAGTGAGAATGGGAGAGAGTGTGAGAGTGAGAATGAGGATGGGAGAGAGAGTGTGAGAGTGAGAGTGAGAGTGAGGATAGGAGAGAAAGTGTGATAGTGAGAGTGAGAATGGGAGAGAGTGTGAGAGTGAGAGTGAGAGTGAGAGTGACGATGTGAGGGAGAGTGTGAGAATGAGAGTGAGGATGGGAGAGATTGTGTGACAGTGAGAGTGAGGATGGGCGAGAGAGTGTGAGAGTGAGAGTGAGGATGGGAGAGAGTGTGAGAGTGAGAGTGAGGATTGGAGGGAGAGTGTGAGAGTGACAGCGAGGATGGGTAAGAGAGTGTGAGAGTGAGAGTGAGGATGGGAGAGAGAGTGTCAGAGTGAGAGTGAGAATGGGAGAGAGTGTGAGAGTGAGAATGAGGATGGGAGAGAGAGTCTCCGAGTGAGAGTGAGGATGGGAGAAAAAGTGTGATAGTGAGAGTGAGAATGGGAGAGAGTGTGAGAAGGACAGTGAGAGTGACGATGGGAGGGAGAGTGTGAGAGTGAGAGTGACGATGGGAGAGAGTGTGAGAGTGAGAGTGAGAGTGAGGATTGGAGATAGAGTGTGAGAGTGAGAGTGAGGATGGTTCAGAGAGAGTGAGAATGAGAGTGAGGATGGGAGAGAATGTGAGAGTGAGAATGAGGATGGGAGAGAGTGTGAGAGTGAGCGTGAGAGTGCGGATGGGAGAGAGTGTGAGTGTGAGCGTGAGAGTGAGGAAGGGAGAGAGAGTGTGAGAGTGAGAGTGAGGATGGGAGAGAGTGAGTGAGGGTGAGAGTGAGAATGAGGATGGGAGTGAGAGTGTGAGAGTGAGAGTGAGAATCGGAGAGAGTGAGAGTGTGAGTGTGGATGGGAGGGAGTTTGAGAGTGAGAGTGAGGATGGAAGAGAGAGTGCGAGAGTGAGTGAGAATGGGAGTGAGAGCGTGAGTGTGGTAGTGTGAATGGGAGAGAGTGTGAGAGCGAGAGTAAGGATGGGAGAGAGAGTCTGACAGTGAGAGTGAGGATGGGTGAGAGAGTGTGAGAGTGAGAGTGAGAATGAGGATGGGAGAGAGAGTGTGAGAGTGAGAGTGAGATTCGGAGAGAGAGTGATAGTGAGAGTGCGGATGGGAGAGAGTGTGAGAGTGAAAGCGAGGGTGGAAGAGGGAATGTGAGAGTGAGTGAGAATGGGAGTGAGAGAGTGAGAGTGACAGTGTGAATGGGAGAGAGTGTGAGAGTGAGAATGAGGATGGGAGAGAGAGTGTGATAGTGACAGTTAGGAAGCGAGAGAGAGTGTGAGAGCGAGTGAGAATGGGAGTGTGTGCGTGAGAGTGAACGTGAAGATGGGAGAGAGAGTGTGAGAGTGAGAGTGAGGATGCGAGAGAGAATGAGAGTGAGAATGAGAATGGGAGAATGAGTGTGACAGTGAGAGTGAGAATGGGAGAGTGAGTGTGAGAGTGAGAGACAGAATGGTAGAGAGAGTGTGAGGGTGAGAGTGAAGATGGGAGAGAGAGTGAGAGTGAGAGTGAGAATTGGAGAGAGTGTGAGAGTGAGATTGAGAGTGAGGATGGGAGAGAGAGTGAGAGTGACAGCGCGGATGGGAGAGAGCGTGTGAGAGTGAGTGTGAGGATGGGAGAGACAGTGTGAGAGTGAGAGCGAGAATGAGAGAGAGTGTGAGAGTGAGAATGAGGATGTGAGAGGGAGAGTGAGAGTGAGAGTGAGGATGGGAGAGAATGTGAGAGTGAGAGTGAGGATGGGAGAGAGTGTGAGAGTGAAAGTGAGAATTGGAGAGAGAGTGAGAGATTGAGAGTGAGAATGGGAGTGAGTGTGAGAGTTAGAATGAGGATGTGAGAGAGAGTGTGAGAGTGAGAGTGTGGATGGGAGAGAGAGTGTGAGAGTGAGGATGGGAGAGAGTGTGTGAGAGTGAGAGTGAGAATGAGGATGGGAGAGAGAGTGTGAGAGTGAGAGTGAGAATCGGAGAGAGAGTGATAGTGAGAGTGCGGATGGGAGAGAGTGTGAGAGTGAAAGCGAGGGTGGAAGAGGGAATGTGAGAGTGAGTGAGAATGGGAGTGAGAGAGTGAGAGTGACAGTGTGAATGGGAGAGAGTGTGAGAGTGAGAATGAGGATGGGAGAGAGAGTGTGATAGTGACAGTTAGTAAGCGAGAGAGAGTGTGAGAGTGAGTGAGAATGGGAGTGTGTGCGTGAGAGTGAACGTGAGGATGGGAGAGAGAGTGTGAGAGTGAGAGTGAGGATGGGTGAGAGAGTGTGAGAGTGAGAGTGAGAATGAGGATGGGAGAGAGAGTGTGAGAGTGAGAGTGAGAATCGGAGAGAGAGTGATAGTGAGAGTGCGGATGGGAGAGAGTGTGAGAGTGAAAGCGAGGGTGGAAGAGGGAATGTGAGAGTGAGTGAGAATGGGAGTGAGAGAGTGAGAGTGACAGTGTGAATGAGAGAGTGTGAGAGTGAGAATGAGGATGGGAGAGAGAGTGTGATAGTGACAGTTAGTAAGCGAGAGAGAGTGTGAGAGTGAGTGAGAATGGGAGTGTGGCGTGAGAGTGAACGTGAGGATGGGAGAGAGAGTGTGAGAGTGAGAGTGAGGATGCGAGAGAGAATGAGAGTGAGAGTGAGAATGGGAGAATGAGTTTGACAGTGAGAGTGAGAGTGAGAATGGGAGAGTGAGTGTGAGAGTGAGAGTGAGAATGGGAGAGAGAGTGAGAGAGGGACAGCGAGGATGGGAAAGAGAGTGTGGGAGTGAGAGTGAGGTTAGGAGTGCGAGTGTAAGAGTGAGAGTGAGAATGGGAGAGAGTGTGAGAGTGAGAATGAGGATGGGAGAGAGAGTGTGAGAGTGAGAGTGTGAGTGAGGATAGGAGAGAAAGTGTGATAGTGAGAGTGAGAATGGGAGAGAGTGTGAGAGTGAGAGTGAGAGTGACGATGTGAGGGAGAGTGTGAGAGTGAGAGTGAGGATGGGAGAGATTGTGTGACAGTGAGAGTGAGGATGGGCGAGAGAGAATGAGAGTGAGAGTGAGAATGGGAGAATAAGTGTGACAGTGAGAGTGAGAGTGAGAATGGGAGAGTGAGTGTGAGAGTGAGAGACAGAATGGGAGAGAGAGTGTGAGGGTGAGAGTGAGGATGGGAGAGAGAGTGAGAGTGAGAGTGAGAATTGGAGAGAGTGTGAGAGTGAGATTGAGAGTGAGGATGGGAGAGAGAGTGAGAGTGACACCGAGGATGGGAGAGAGCGTGTGAGAGTGAGTGTGAGGATGGGAGAGACAGTGTGAGAGTGAGAGCGAGAATGAGAGAGAGTGTGAGAGTGAGAATGAGGATGTGAGAGGGAGAGTGAGAGTGAGAGTGAGGATGGGAGAGAATGTGAGAGTGAGAGTGAGGTTGGGAGAGGGTGTGAGAGTGAAAGTGAGAATTGGAGAGAGAGTGAGAATGAGGATGGGAGAGAGAGTGTGAGAGTGAGAGTGAGAGTGAGGATAGGAGAGAAAGTGTGATAGTGAGAGTGAGAATGGGAGAGAGTGTGAGAGTGAGAGTGAGAGTGACGATGTGAGGGAGAGTGTGAGAGTGAGAGTGAGGATGGGAGAGATTGTGTGACAGTGAGAGTGAGGATGGGCGAGAGAGTGTGAGAGTGAGAGTGAGGATGGGAGAGAGTGTGAGAGTGCGAGTGAGGATTGGAGGGAGAGTGTGAGTGTGACAGCGAGGATGGGTAAGAGAGTGTGAGAGTGAGAGTGAGGATGGGAGAGAGAGTGTCAGAGTGAGAGTGAGAATGGGAGAGAGTGTGAGAGTGAGAATGAGGATGGGAGAGAGAGTCTCCGAGTGAGAGTGAGGATGGGAGAAAAAGTGTGATAGTGAGAGTGAGAATGGGAGAGAGTGTGAGAGTGAGAGTGAGAGTGACGATGGGAGGGAGAGTGTGAGAGTGAGAGTGACGATGGGAGAGAGTGTGAGAGTGAGAGTGAGAGTGAGGATTGGAGATAGAGTGTGAGAGTGAGTGTGAGGATGGTTCAGAGAGAGTGAGAATGAGAGTGAGGATGGGAGAGAATGTGAGAGTGAGAATGAGGATGGGAGAGAGTGTGAGAGTGAGCGTGAGAGTGCGGATAGGAGAGAGTGTGAGTGTGAGCATGAGAGTGAGGAAGGGAGAGAGAGTGTGAGAGTGAGAGTGAGGATGGGAGAGAGTGAGTGAGGGTGAGAGTGAGAATGAGGATGGGAGTGAGAGTGTGAGAGTGAGAGTGAGAATCGGAGAGAGTGAGAGTGTGAGTGTGGATGGGAGGGAGTTTGAGAGTGAGAGTGAGGATGGAAGAGAGAGTGAGAGAGTGAGTGAGAATGGGAGTGAGAGAGTGAGTGTGGTAGTGTGAATGGGAGAGAGTGTGAGAGCGAGAGTAAGGATGGGAGAGAGAGTGTGACAGTGAGAGTGAGGATGGGTGAGAGAGTGTGAGTGTGAGTGAGAATGGGAGTGAGTGTGTGAGAGTGAGAGTGTGGATGGGAGAGAGTGTGTGAGAATGAGAGTGAGAATGAGGATGGGAGTGAGAGTGTGAGAGTGAGAGTGAGAATCGGAGAGAGTGAGAGTGTGAGTATGGATGGGAGGGAGTTTGAGAGTGAGAGTGAGGATGGAAGAGAGAGTGAGAGTGAGAGTGAGAATGGGAGAGAGTGTGAGAGTGAGAGTGAGAATTGGAGAGAGTGTGAGAGTGAGATTGAGAGTGAGGATGGGAGAGAGAGTGAGAGTGACAGCGAGGATGGGAGAGAGCGTGTGAGAGTGAGTGTGAGGATGGGAGAGACAGTGTGAGAGTGAGAGTGAGAATGAGAGAGAGTGTGTGAGTGAGAATGAGGATGTGAGAGGGAGAGTGAGAGTGAGGATGGGAGAGAATGTGAGAGTGAGAGTGAGGATGGGAGAGAGTGTGAGAGTGAAAGTGAGAATTGGAGAGAGAGTGTGAGATTGAGAGTGAGAATGGGAGAGAGTGTGAGAGTTAGAATGAGGATATGAGAGAGAGTGTGAGAGTGAGAGTGTGGATGGGAGAGAGAGTGTGAGAGTGAGGAAGGGAGAGAGTTTGTGAGAGTGAGAGTGAGGATTGGATATAGAGTGTGAGAGTGAGAGTGAGGATGGTTGAGAGAGAGTGAGAGTGAGAATGGGAGAGAATGTGAGAGTGAGAATGAGGATGGGAGAGAGTGTGAGAGTGAGAGTGAGAGTACGGATGGGAGAGAGTGTGAGTGTGAGCGTGAGAGTGAGGAAGGGAGAGAGAGTGTGAGAGTGAGAGTGAGGATGGGAGAGAGTGAGTGAGGGTGAGAGTGAGAATGAGGATGGGAGTGAGAGTGTGAGAGTGAGAGTGAGAATCGGAGAGAGTGAGAGTGTGAGTGTGGATTGGAGGGAGTTTGAGAGTGAGAGTGAGGATGGAAGAGAGAGTGAGAGAGTGAGTGAGAATGGGAGTGAGAGAGTGAGTGTGGTAGTGTGAATGGGAGAGAGTGTGAGAGCGAGAGTAAGGATGGGAGAGAGAGTGTGACAGTGAGAGTGAGGATGGGTGAGAGAGTGTGAGTGAGAGTGAGAATGGGAGTGAGTGTGTGAGAGTGTGGATGGGAGAGAGTGTGTGAGAATGAGAGTGAGAATGAGGATGGGAGTGAGAGTGTGAGAGTGAGAGTGAGAATCGGAGAGAGTGAGAGTGTGAGTGTGGATGGGAGGGAGTTTGAGAGTGAGAGTGAGGATGGAAGAGAGAGTGAGAGTGAGAGTGAGAATGGGAGAGAGTGTGAGAGTGAGAGTGAGAATTGGAGAGAGTGTGAGAGTGAGATTGAGAGTGAGGATGGGAGAGAGAGTGAGAGTGACAGCGAGGATGGGAGAGAGCGTGTGAGAGTGAGTGTGAGGATGGGAGTGACAGTGTGAGAGTGAGAGTGAGAATGAGAGAGAGTGTGTGAGTGAGAATGAGGATGTGAGAGGGAGTGTGAGAGTGTGAGTGTGGATGGGAGAGAGAGTGTGAGAGTGAGGAAGGGAGAGAGTTTGTGAGAGTGAGAGTGAGAATGAGGATGGGAGAGAGAGTGTGAGAGTGAGAGTGAGAATCGGAGAGGGAGTGAGTGTGACAGCGAGGATGGGAGAGAGCGTGTGAGAGTGAGAGTGAGGATGGGAGAGAATGTGAGAGCGAGAGTGAGGATGGGAGAGAGTGTGAGAGTGAAAGTGAGAATTGGAGAGAGAGTGTGAGATTGAGAGTGAGAATGGGAGAGAGTGTGAGAGTTAGAATGAGGATGTGAGAGAGAGTGTGAGAGTGAGAGTGTGGATGGGAGAGAGAGTGTGAGAGTGAGGAAGGGAGAGAGTTTGAGAGTGAGAGTGAGAATGAGGATGGGAGAGAGAGTGTGAGAGTGAGAGTGAGGATGTGTGAGAGAGTGTGAGAGTGAGAGTGAGAATGAGGATGGGAGAGAGAGTGTGAGAGTGAGAGTGAGAATCGGAGAGAGAGTGATAGTGAGAGTGCGGATGGGAGAGAGTGTGAGAGTGAAAGCGAGGGTGGAAGAGGGAATGTGAGAGTGAGTGAGAATGGGAGTGAGAGAGTGAGAGTGACAGTGTGAATGGAAGAGAGTGTGAGAGTGAGAATGAGGATGGGAGAGAGAGTGTGATAGTGACAGTGAGGAAGCGAGAGAGAGTGTGAGAGTGAGTGAGAATGGGAGTGTGTGCGTGAGAGTGAACGTGAGGATGGGAGAGAGAGTGTGAGAGTGAGAGTGAGGATGCGAGAGAGAATGAGAGTGAGAGTGAGAATGGGAGAATGAGTGTGACAGTGAGAGTGAGAGTGAGAATGGGAGAGTGAGTGTGAGAGTGAGAGTGAGAATGGGAGAGAGAGTGTGAGGGTGAGAGTGAGGATAGGAGAGAGAGTGTGAGGGTGAGAGTGAGGATGGGAGAGAGAGTGTGAGAGGGACAGCGAGGATGGGAAAGAGAGTGTGGGAGTGAGAGTGAGGTTGGGAGTGCGAGTGTAAGAGTGAGAGTGAGAATGGGAGAGAGTGTGAGAGTGAGAATGAGGATGGGAGAGAGAGTGTGAGAGTGAGAGTGAGAGTGAGGATAGGAGAGAAAGTGTGATAGTGAGAGTGAGAATGGGAGAGAGTGTGAGAGTGAGAGTGAGAGTGACGATGCGAGGGAGAGTGTGAGAGTGAGAGTGAGGATGGGAGAGATTGTGTGACAGTGAGAGTGAGGATGGGCGAGAGAGTGTGAGAGTGAGAGTGAGGATGGGAGAGAGTGTGAGAGTGAGCGTGAGGATTGGAGGGAGAGTGTGTGAGTGACAGCGAGGATGGGTAAGAGAGTGTGAGAGTGAGAGTGAGGATGGGAGAGAGATTGTCAGAGTGAGAGTGAGAATGGGAGAGAGTGTGAGAGTGAGAATGAGGATGGGAGAGAGAGTCTCCGAGTGAGAGTGAGGATGGGAGAAAAAGTGTGATAGTGAGAGTGAGAATGGGAGAGAGTGTGAGAGTGAGAGTGAGAGTGACGATGGGAGGGAGAGTGTGAGATTGAGAGTGACGATGGGAGAGAGTGTGAGAGTGAGAGTGAGAGTGAGGATTGGAGATAGAGTGTGAGAGTGAGAGTGAGGATGGTTCAGAGAGACTGAGAATGAGAGTGAGGATGGGAGAGAATGTGAGAGTGAGAATGAGGATGGGAGAGAGTGTGAGAGTGAGCGTGAGAGTGCGGATGGGAGAGAGTGTGAGTGTGAGCGTGACAGTGAGGAAGGGAGAGAGTGTGTGAGAGTGAGAGTGAGGATGGGAGAGAGTGAGTGAGGGTGAGAGTGAGAATGAGGATGGGAGTGAGAGTGTGAGAGTGAGAGTGAGAATCGGAGAGAGTGAGAGTGTGAGTGTGGATGGGAGGGAGTTTGAGAGTGAGAGTGAGGATGGAAGAGAGAGTGAGAGAGTGAGTGAGAATGGGAGTGAGAGCGTGAGTGTGGTAGTGTGAATGGGAGAGAGTGTGAGAGCGAGAGTAAGGATGGGAGAGAGAGTGTGACAGTGAGAGTGAGGATGGGTGAGAGAGTGTGTGAGTGAGAATGGGAGTGAGTGTGTGAGAGTGTGGATGGGAGAGAGTGTGTGAGAATGAGAGTGAGAATGAGGATGGTAGTGAGAGCGTGAGAGTGAGAGTGAGAATCGGAGAGAGTGAGAGTGTGAGTGTGGATGGGAGGGAGTTTGAGAGTGAGAGTGAGGATGGAAGAGAGAGTGAGAGTGAGAGTGAGAATGGGAGAGAGTGTGAGAGTGAGATTGAGAGTGAGGATGGGAGAGAGAGTGAGAGTGACAGCGAGGATGGGAGAGAGCGTGTGAGAGTGAGTGTGAGGATGGGAGAGACAGTGTGAGAGTGAGAGTGAGAATGAGAGAGAGTGTGTGAGTGAGAATGAGGATGTGAGAGGGAGAGTGAGAGTGAGAGTGAGGATGGGAGAGAGTTTGTGAGAGTGAGAGTGAGAATGAGGATGGGAGAGAGAGAGTGTGAGAGTGAGAGTGAGAATCGGAGAGGGAATGAGAGTGACAGCGAGGATGGGAGAGAGCGTGTGAGAGTGAGAGTGAGGATGGGAGAGAATGTGAGAGCGAGAGTGAGGATGGGAGAGAGTGTGAGAGTGAAAGTGAGAATTGGAGAGAGAGTGTGAGATTGAGAGTGAGAATGGGAGAGAGTGTGAGAGTTAGAATGAGGATGTGAGAGAGAGTGGGAGAGTGAGAGTGTGGATGGGAGAGAGAGTGTGAGAGTGAGGAAGGGAGAGAGTTTGTGAGAGTGAGAGTGAGAATGAGGATGGGAGAGAGAGTGTGAGAGTTAGAGTGAGAATCGGAGAGGGAGTGAGAGTGAGAGTGCGGATGGGAGAGTGTGTGAGAGTGAAAGCGAGGGTGGAAGAGGGAATGTGAGAGTGAGTGAGAATGGGAGTGAGAGAGTGAGAGTGACAGTGTGAATGGGAGAGCGTGTGAGAGTGAAAAAGAGGATGGGAGAGAGAGTGTGATAGTGACAGTGAGTTAGCGAGAGAGAGTGTGAGAGTGAGTGAGAATGGGAGTGTGTGCGTGAGAGTGAACGTGAGGATGGGAGAGAGAGTGTGAGAGTGAGAGTGAGGATGCGAGGGAGAATGAGAGTGAGAGTGAGAATGGGAGAATGAGTGTGAGAGTGAGAGTGAGAGTGAGAATGGGAGAGTGAGTGTGAGAGTGAGAGTGAGAATGGGAGAGAGAGTGTGAGGGTGAGAGTGAGGATGGGAGAGAGAGTGTGAGGGTGAGAGTGAGGATGGGAGAGAGAGTGTGAGAGTGACAGCGAGGATGGGAAAGAGAGTGTGGGAGTGAGAGTGAGGTTGGGAGAGCGAGTGTAAGAGTGAGAATGAGGATGGGAGAGAGAGTGTGAGAATGAGAGTGAGAGTGAGGATAGGAGAAAAAGTGTGATAGTGAGAGTGAGAATGGGAGAGAGTGTGAGAGTGAGAGTGACGATGTGAGGGAGAGTGTGAGAGTGAGAGTGAGAGTGAAGATAAGAGAGAGTGTGAGATTGAGAGTGAGAGTGAGGATGGGAGAGATAGTGTGACAGTGAGAGTGAGGATGGGCGAGAGAGTGTGAGAGTGAGAGTGAGAGTGAGGATGGGAGAGAGTGTGTGAGAGTGAGAGTGAGGATAGGTGAGAGAGTGTGAGAGTGAGAGTGAGGATGGGAGAGAGTGTGAGAGTGAGAGTGAGGATTGGAGATACAGTGTGAGAGTGACAGCGAGGATGGGTAAGAGAGTGTGAGAGTGAGAGTGAGGATGGGAGAGAGAGTGTCAGAGTGAGAGTGAGAATGGGAGAGAGTGTGAGAGTGAGAATGAGGATGGGAGAGAGAGTCTCCGAGTGAGAGTGAGGATGGGAGAAAAAGTGTGATAGTGAGAGTGAGGATGGAAGAGAGTGTGAGAGTGAGAGTGAGAGTCACGATGGGAGGGAGAGTGTGAGAGTGAGAGTGAGGATGGGAGAGAGTGTGAGAGTGAGAGTGAGAGTGAGGATTGGAGATAGAGTTTGAGAGTGACAGTGAGGATGGTTGAGAGAGAGTGAGAGTGAGGATGGGAGAGAATATGTGAGTGAGAATGAGGATGGGAGAGAGTGTGAGAGTGAGCGTGAGAGTGAGGAAGGGAGAGAGAGTGTGAGCGTGAGAGTGAGGATGGGAGAGAGAGTGCTAGAGCGAGAGTGATGTTGGGAGAGAGAGTGTGAGAGTGAGAGTGAGGTTGGGAGAGCGTGTGAGGGTGAGAGTGAGAGTGTGGATGGGAGAGAGAGTGTGAGAGTGTGGATGGGAGAGAGTGTGTGAGAATGAGAGTGAGAATGAGGATGGGAGTGAGAGTGTGAGAGTGAGAGTGAGAATCGGAGAGAGTGAGAGTGCGGATGGGAGGGAGTTTGAGAGTGAGAGTGAGGATGGAAGAGAGAGTGAGAGAGTGAGTGAGAATGGGAGTGAGAGAGTGAGTGTGGTAGTGTGAATGGGAGAGAGTGTGAGAGCGAGAGTGAGGATGGGAGAGAGAGTGTGACATTGAGAGTGAGGGTGGGTGAGAGAGTGTGAGTGTGAGTGAGAATGGGAGTGAGTGTGTGAGAGTGTGGATGGGAGAGAGTGTGTGAGAATGAGAGTGAGAATGAGGCTGGGAGTGAGAGTGTGAGAGTGAGAGTGAGAATCGGAGAGAGTGAGAGTGTGAGTGTGGATGTGAGGGAGTTTGAGAGTGAGAGTGAGGATGGAAGAGAGAGTGAGAGTGAGAGTGAGAATGGGAGAGAGTGTGAGAGTGAGAGTGAGAATTGGAGAGAGTGTAAGAGTGAGATTGAGAGTGAGGATGGGAGAGAGAGTGAGAGTGACAGCGAGGATGGGAGAGAGCGTGTGAGAGTGAGTGTGAGAATGGTAGTGACAGTGTGAGAGTGAGAGTGAGAATGAGAGAGAGTGTGTGAGTGAGAATGAGGATGTGAGAGGGAGAGTGAAAGTGAGAGTGAGGATGGGAGAGAATGTGAGAGTGAGAGTGAGGATGGGAGAGAGTGTGAGAGTGAAAGTGAGAATTGGAGAGAGAGTGTGAGATTGAGAGTGAGAATGGGAGAGAGTGTGAGAGTTAGAATGAGGATGTGAGAGAGAGTGTGAGAGTGAAAGTGTGGATGGGAGTTAGAGTGTGAGAGTGAGGAAGGGAGAGAGTTTGTGAGAGTGAGAGTGAGGATTGGAGATAGAGTGTGAGAGTGAGAGTGAGGATGGTTGAGAGAGAGTGAGAGTGAGAGTGAGGATGGGAGAGAATGTGAGAGTGAGAATGAGGATGGGAGAGAGTGTGAGAGTGAGAGTGAGAGTGCGGATGGGAGAGAGTGTGAGTGTGAGAGTGTGAGTGAGGAAGGGAGAGAGAGTGTGAGAGTGAGAGTGAGAGTGAGGATGGGAGAGAGTGAGTGAGGGTGAGAGTGAGAATGAGGATGGGAGTGAGAGTGTGAGAGTGAGAGTGAGAATCGGAGAGAGTGAGAGTGTGAGTGTGGATGGGAGGGAGTTTGAGAGTGAGAGTGAGGATGGAAGAGAGAGTGAGAGAGTGAGTGAGAATGGGAGTGAGAGAGTGAGTGTGGTAGTGTGAATGGGAGAGAGTGTGAGAGCGAGAGTAAGGATGGGAGAGAGAGTGTGACAGTGAGAGTGAGGATGGGTGAGAGAGTGTGAGTGTGAGTGAGAATGGGAGTGAGTGTGTGAGAGTGTGGATGGGAGAGAGTGTGTGAGAATGAGAGTGAGAATGAGGATGTGTGTGAGAGTGTGAGAGTGAGAGTGAGAATCGGAGAGAGTGAGAGTGTGAGTGTGGATGGGAGGGAGTTTGAGAGTGAGAGTGAGGATGGAAGAGAGAGTGAGAGTGAGAGTGAGAATGGGAGAGAGTGTGAGAGTGAGAGTGAGAATTGGAGAGAGTGTGAGAGTGAGATTGAGAGTGAGGATGGGAGAGAGAGTGAGAGTGACAGCGAGGATGGGAGAGAGCGTGTGAGAGTGAGTGTGAGGATGGGAGTGACAGTGTGAGAGTGAGAGTGAGAATGAGAGAGAGTGTGTGAGTGAGAATGAGGATGTGAGAGGGAGTGTGAGAGTGTGAGTGTGGATGGGAGAGAGAGTGTGAGAGTGAGGAAGGGAGAGAGTTTGTGAGAGTGAGAGTGAGAATGAGGATGGGAGAGAGAGTGTGAGAGTGAGAGTGAGAATCGGAGAGGGAGTGAGAGTGAGAGTGCGGATGGGAGAGTGTGTGAGAATGAAAGCGAGGGTGGAAGAGGGAATGTGAGAGTGAGTGAGAATGGGAGTGAGAGAGTGAGAGTGACAGTGTGAATGGGAGAGCGTGTGAGAGTGAAAAAGAGGATGGGAGAGAGAGTGTGATAGTGACAGTGAGGAAGCGAGAGAGAGTGTGAGAGTGAGTGAGAATGGGAGTGTGTGCGTGAGAGTGAACGTGAGGATGGGAGAGAGAGTGTGAGAGTGAGAGTGAGGATGCGAGGGAGAATGAGAGTGAGAGTGAGAATGGGAGCATGAGTGTGAGAGTGAGAGTGAGAGTGAGAACGGGAGAGTGAGTGTGAGAGTGAGAGTGAGAATGGGAGAGAGAGTGTGAGGGTGAGAGTGAGGTAGGGAGAGAGAGTGTGAGGGTGAGAGTGAGGATGGGAGAGAGAGTGTGAGAGTGACAGCGAGGATGGGAAAGAGAGTGTGGGAGTGAGAGTGAGGTTGGGAGAGCGAGTGTAAGAGTGAGAATGAGAATGGGAGAGAGTGTGAGAGTGAGAATGAGGATGGGAGAGAGAGTGTGAGAGTGAGAGTGAGAGTGAGGATAGGAGAAAAAGTGTGATAGTGAGAGTGAGAATGGGAGAGAGTGGGAGAGTGAGAGTGACGATGTGAGGGAGAGTGTGAGAGTGAGAGTGAGAGTGCGGATAAGAGAGAGTGTGAGATTGAGAGTGAGAGTGAGGATGGGAGAGATAGTGTGACAGTGAGAGTGAGGATGGGCGAGAGAGTGTGAGAGTGAGAGTGAGAATGAGGATGGGAGAGAGAGTGTGAGAGTGAGAGTGAGAATCGGAGAGGGAGTGAGAGTGACAGCGAGGATGGGAGAGAGCGTGTGAGAGTGAGAGTGAGGATGGTAGAGAGTGAGAGAGTGAGTGAGAATGGGAGTGAGAGAGTGAGTGTGGTAGTGTGAATGGCAGAGAGTGTGAGAGCGAGAGTGAGGATGGGAGAGAGAGTGTGACATTGAGAGTGAGTGTGGGTGAGAGAGTGTGAGTGTGAGTGAGAATGGGAGTGAGTGTGTGAGAGTGTGGATGGGAGAGAGTGTGTGAGAATGAGAGTGAGAATGAGGATGGGAGTGAGAGTGTGAGAGTGAGAGTGAGAATCGGAGAGAGTGAGAGTGTGAGTGTGGACGGGAGGGAGTTTGAGAGTGAGAGTGAGGATGGAAGAGAGAGTGAGAGTGAGAGTGAGAATGGGAGAGAGTGTGAGAGTGAGAGTGAGAATTGGAGAGAGTGTGAGAGTGAGAGTGAGAGTGAGGATGGGAGAGAATGTGAGAGCGAGAGTGAGGATGGGAGAGAGTGTGAGAGTGAAAGTGAGAATTGGAGAGAGAGTGTGAGATTGAGAGTGAGAATGGGAGAGAGTGTGAGAGTTAGAATGAGGATGTGAGAGAGAGTGTGAGAGTGAGAGTGTGGATGGGAGAGAGAGTGTGAGAGTGAGGAAGGGAGAGAGTTTGTGAGAGTGAGAGTGAGAATGAGGATGGGAGAGAGAGTGTGAGAGTGAGAGTGAGAATCGGAGAGGGAGTGAGAGTGAGAGTGCGGATGGGAGAGTGTGTGAGAGTGAGAGCGAGGGTGGAAGAGGGAATGTGAGAGTGAGTGAGAATGGGAGTGAGAGAGTGAGAGTGACAGTGTGAATGGGAGAGCGTGTGAGAGTGAAAAAGAGGATGGGAGAGAGAGTGTGATAGTGACAGTGAGGAAGCGAGAGAGAGTGTGAGAGTGAGTGAGAATGGGAGTGTGTGCGTGAGAGTGAACGTGAGGATGGGAGAGAGAGTGTGAGAGTGAGAGTGAGGATGCGAGGGAGAATGAGAGTGAGAGTGAGAATGGGAGAATGAGTGTGAGAGTGAGAGTGAGAGTGAGAATGGGAGAGTGAGTGTGAGAGTGAGAGTGAGAATGGGAGAGAGAGTGTGAGGGTGAGAGTGAGGATGGGAGAGAGAGTGTGAGGGTGAGAGTGAGGATGGGAGAGAGAGTGTGAGAGTGAGAGTGAGGATGGGAGAGAGTGTGAGAGTGAGAGTGAGGATGGGAGAGACAGTGTGAGAGTGACAGCGAGGATGGGTAAGAGAGTGTGAGAGTGAGAGTGAGGATGGGAGAGAGAGTGTCAGAGTGAGAGTGAGAATGGGAGAGAGTGTGAGAGTGAGAATGAGGATGGGAGAGAGAGTCTCCGAGTGAGAGTGAGGATGGGAGAAAAAGTGTGATAGTGAGAGTGAGGATGGAAGAGAGTGTGAGAGTGAGAGTGAGAGTCACGATGGGAGGGAGAGTGTGAGAGTGAGAGTGAGGATGGGAGAGAGTGTGAGAGTGAGAGTGAGAGTGAGGATTGGAGATAGAGTTTGAGAGTGACAGTGAGGATGGTTGAGAGAGAGTGAGAGTGAGGATGGGAGAGAATATGTGAGTGAGAATGAGGATGGGAGAGAGTGTGAGAGTGAGCGTGAGAGTGAGGAAGGGAGAGGGAGTGTGAGCGTGAGAGTGAGGATGGGAGAGAGAGTGCTAGAGCGAGAGTGATGTTGGGAGAGAGAGTGTGAGAGTGAGAGTGAGGTTGGGAGAGCGTGTGAGGGTGAGAGTGAGTGTGTGGATGGGAGAGAGAGTGTGAGAGTGTGGATGGGAGAGAGTGTGTGAGAATGAGAGTGAGAATGAGGATGGGAGTGAGAGTGTGAGAGTGAGAGTGAGAATCGGAGAGAGTGAGAGTGTGAGTGCGGATGGGAGGGAGTTTGAGAGTGAGAGTGAGGATGGAAGAGAGAGTGAGAGAGTGAGTGAGAATGGGAGTGAGAGAGTGAGTGTGGTAGTGTGAATGGGAGAGAGTGTGAGAGCGAGAGTGAGGATGGGAGAGAGAGTGTGACATTGAGAGTGAGGGTGGGTGAGAGAGTGTGAGTTTGAGTGAGAATGGGAGTGAGTGTGTGAGAGTGTGGATGGGAGAGAGTGTGTGAGAATGAGAGTGAGAATGAGGATGGGAGTGAGAGTGTGAGAGTGAGAGTGAGAATCGGAGAGTGTGAGAGTGTGAGTGTGGATGTGAGGGAGTTTGAGAGTGAGAGTGAGGATGGAAATGAGAGTGAGAGTGAGAGTGAGAATGGGAGAGAGTGTGAGAGTGAGAGTGAGAATTGGAGAGAGTGTGAGAGTGAGATTGAGAGTGAGGATGGGAGAGAGAGTGAGAGTGACAGCGAGGATGGGAGAGAGCGTGTGAGAGTGAGTGTGAGAATGGTAGTGACAGTGTGAGAGTGAGAGTGAGAATGAGAGAGAGTGTGTGAGTGAGAATGAGGATGTGAGAGGGAGAGTGAAAGTGAGAGTGAGGATGGGAGAGAATGTGAGAGTGAGAGTGAGGATGGGAGAGAGTGTGAGAGTGAAAGTGAGAATTGGAGAGAGAGTGTGAGATTGAGAGTGAGAATGGGAGAGAGTGTGAGAGTTAGAATGAGGATGTGAGAGAGTGTGAGAGTGAAAGTGTGGATGGGAGTTAGAGTGTGAGAGTGAGGAAGGGAGAGAGTTTGTGAGAGTGAGAGTGAGGATTGGAGATAGAGTGTGAGAGTGAGAGTGAGGATGGTTGAGAGAGAGTGAGAGTGAGAGTGAGGATGGGAGAGAATGTGAGAGTGAGAATGAGGATGGGAGAGAGTGTGAGAGTGAGAGTGAGAGTGCGGATGGGAGAGAGTGTGAGTGTGAGCGTGAGAGTGAGGAAGGGAGAGAGAGTGTGAGAGTGAGAGTGAGAGTGAGGATGGGAGAGAGTGAGTGAGGGTGAGAGTGAGAATGAGGATGGGAGTGAGAGTGTGAGAGTGAGAGTGAGAATCGGAGAGAGTGAGAGTGTGAGTGTGGATGGGAGGGAGTTTGAGAGTGAGAGTGAGGATGGAAGAGAGAGTGAGAGAGTGAGTGAGAATGGGAGTGAGAGAGTGAGTGTGGTAGTGTGAATGGGAGAGAGTGTGAGAGCGAGAGTAAGGATGGGAGAGAGAGTGTGACAGTGAGAGTGAGGATGGGTGAGAGAGTGTGAGTGTGAGTGAGAATGGGAGTGAGTGTGTGAGAGTGTGGATGGGAGAGAGTGTGTGAGAATGAGAGTGAGAATGAGGATGTGTGTGAGAGTGTGAGAGTGAGAGTGAGAATCGGAGAGAGTGAGAGTGTGAGTGTGGATGGGAGGGAGTTTGAGAGTGAGAGTGAGGATGGAAGAGAGAGTGAGAGTGAGTGTGAGAATGGGAGAGAGTGTGAGAGTGAGAGTGAGAATTGGAGAGAGTGTGAGAGTGAGATTGAGAGTGAGGATGGGAGAGAGAGTGAGAGTGACAGCGAGGATGGGAGAGAGCGTGTGAGAGTGAGTGTGAGGATGGGAGTGACAGTGTGAGAGTGAGAGTGAGAATGAGAGAGAGTGTGTGAGTGAGAATGAGGAAGTGAGAGGGAGTGTGAGAGTGTGAGTGTGGATGGGAGAGAGAGTGTGAGAGTGAGGAAGGGAGAGAGTTTGTGAGAGTGAGAGTGAGAATGAGGATGGGAGAGAGAGTGTGAGAGTGAGAGTGAGAATCGGAGAGGGAGTGAGAGTGAGAGTGCGGATGGGAGAGTGTGTGAGAATGAAAGCGAGGGTGGAAGAGGGAATGTGAGAGTGAGTGAGAATGGGAGTGAGAGAGTGAGAGTGACAGTGTGAATGGGAGAGCGTGTGAGAGTGAAAAAGAGGATGGGAGAGAGAGTGTGATAGTGACAGTGAGGAAGCGAGAGAGAGTGTGAGAGTGAGTGAGAATGGGAGTGTGTGCGTGAGAGTGAACGTGAGGATGGGAGAGAGAGTGTGAGAGTGAGAGTGAGGATGCGAGGGAGAATGAGAGTGAGAGTGAGAATGGGAGCATGAGTGTGAGAGTGAGAGTGAGAGTGAGAACGGGAGAGTGAGTGTGAGAGTGAGAGTGAGAATGGGAGAGAGAGTGTGAGGGTGAGAGTGAGGTAGGGAGAGAGAGTGTGAGGGTGAGAGTGAGGATGGGAGAGAGAGTGTGAGAGTGACAGCGAGGATGGGAAAGAGAGTGAGGTTGGGAGAGCGAGTGTAAGAGTGAGAATGAGAATGGGAGAGAGTGTGAGAGTGAGAATGAGGATGGGAGAGAGAGTGTGAGAGTGAGAGTGAGAGTGAGGATAGGAGAAAAAGTGTGATAGTGAGAGTGAGAATGGGAGAGAGTGGGAGAGTGAGAGTGACGATGTGAGGGAGAGTGTGAGAGTGAGAGTGAGAGTGCGGATAAGAGAGAGTGTGAGATTGAGAGTGAGAGTGAGGATGGGAGAGATAGTGTGACAGTGAGAGTGAGGATGGGCGAGAGAGTGTGAGAGTGAGAGTGAGAATGAGGATGGGAGAGAGAGTGTGAGAGTGAGAGTGAGAATCGGAGAGGGAGTGAGAGTGACAGCGAGGATGGGAGAGAGCGTGTGAGAGTGAGAGTGAGGATGGTAGAGAGTGAGAGAGTGAGTGAGAATGGGAGTGAGAGAGTGAGTGTGGTAGTGTGAATGGCAGAGAGTGTGAGAGCGAGAGTGAGGATGGGAGAGAGAGTGTGACATTGAGAGTGAGTGTGGGTGAGAGAGTGTGAGTGTGAGTGAGAATGGGAGTGAGTGTGTGAGAGTGTGGATGGGAGAGAGTGTGTGAGAATGAGAGTGGGAATGAGGATGGGAGTGAGAGTGTGAGAGTGAGAGTGAGAATCGGAGAGAGTGAGAGTGTGAGTGTGGACGGGAGGGAGTTTGAGAGTGAGAGTGAGGATGGAAGAGAGAGTGAGAGTGAGAGTGAGAATGGGAGAGAGTGTGAGAGTGAGAGTGAGAATTGGAGAGAGTGTGAGAGTGAGAGTGAGAGTGAGGATGGGAGAGAATGTGAGAGCGAGAGTGAGGATGGGAGAGAGTGTGAGAGTGAAAGTGAGAATTGGAGAGAGAGTGTGAGATTGAGAGTGAGAATGGGAGAGAGTGTGAGAGTTAGAATGAGGATGTGAGAGAGAGTGTGAGAGTGAGAGTGTGGATGGGAGAGAGAGTGTGAGAGTGAGGAAGGGAGAGAGTTTGTGAGAGTGAGAGTGAGAATGAGGATGGGAGAGAGAGTGTGAGAGTGAGAGTGAGAATCGGAGAGGGAGTGAGAGTGAGAGTGCGGATGGGAGAGTGTGTGAGAGTGAGAGCGAGGGTGGAAGAGGGAATGTGAGAGTGAGTGAGAATGGGAGTGAGAGAGTGAGAGTGACAGTGTGAATGGGAGAGCGTGTGAGAGTGAAAAAGAGGATGGGAGAGAGAGTGTGATAGTGACAGTGAGGAAGCGAGAGAGAGTGTGAGAGTGAGTGAGAATGGGAGTGTGTGCGTGAGAGTGAACGTGAGGATGGGAGAGAGAGTGTGAGAGTGAGAGTGAGGATGCGAGGGAGAATGAGAGTGAGAGTGAGAATGGGAGAATGAGTGTGAGAGTGAGAGTGAGAGTGAGAATGGGAGAGTGAGTGTGAGAGTGAGAGTGAGAATGGGAGAGAGAGTGTGAGGGTGAGAGTGAGGATGGGAGAGAGAGTGTGAGGGTGAGAGTGAGGATGGGAGAGAGAGTGTGAGAGTGACAGCGAGGATGGGAAAGAGAGTGTGGGAGTGAGAGTGAGGTTGGGAGAGCGAGTGTAAGAGTGAGAATGAGAATGGGAGAGAGTGTGAGAGTGAGAATGAGGATGGGAGAGAGAGTGTGAGAGTGAGAGTGAGAGTGAGGATAGGAGAAAAAGTGTGATAGTGAGAGTGAGAATGGGAGAGAGTGGGAGAGTGAGAGTGACGATGTGAGGGAGAGCGTGAGAGTGAGAGTGAGAGTGAGGATAAGAGAGAGTGTGAGATTGAGAGTGAGAGTGAGGATGGGAGAGATAGTGTGACAGTGAGAGTGAGGATGGGCGAGAGAGTGTGAGAGTGAGAGTGAGAGTGAGGATGGGAGAGAGTGTGTGAGAGTGAGAGTGAGGATGGGTGAGAGAGTGTGAGAGTGAGAGTGAGGATGGGAGAGAGTGTGAGAGTGAGAGTGAGAATGGGAGAGAGTGTGAGAGTGAGAATGAGGATGGGAGAGAGAGTCTCCGAGTGAGAGTGAGGATGGGAGAAAAATTGTGATAGTGAGAGTGAGAATGGAAGAGAGTGTGAGAGTGAGAGTGAGAGTCACGATGGGAGGGAGAGTGTGAGAGTGAGAGTGAGGATGGGAGAGAGTGTGAGAGTGAGAGTGAGAGTGAGGATTGGAGATAGGGTTTGAGAGTGAGAGTGAGGATGGTTGAGAGAGAGTGAGAGTGAGGATGGGAGAGAATATGAGAGTGAGAATGAGGATGGGAGAGAGTGTGAGAGTGAGCGTGAGAGTGAGGAAGGGAGAGAGAGTGTGAGAGTGAGAGTGAGGATGGGAGAGAGAGTGCTAGAGCGAGAGTGAGAGTGCGGATGGGAGGGAGTGTGAGTGTTAGAGTGAGAGTGAGGTTTGGAGAGAGAGTATGAGAGTGAGAGTGAGGTTGGGAGAGAGCGTGTGAGGGTGAGAGTGAGAGTGTGGATGGGAGAGAGAGTGTGAGAGTGTGGATGGGAGAGAGTGTGTGAGAATGAGAGTGAGAATGAGGATGGGATTGAGAGTGTGAGAGTGAGAGTGAGAATCGGAGAGAGTGAGAGTGTGAGTGCGGATGGGAGGGAGTTTGAGAGTGAGAGTGAGGATGGAAGAGAGAGTGAGAGAGTGAGTGAGAATGGGAGTGAGAGAGTGAGTGTGGTAGTGTGAATGGCAGAGAGTGTGAGAGCGAGAGTGAGGATGGGAGAGAGAGTGTGACATTGAGAGTGAGGGTGGGTGAGAGAGTGTGAGTGTGAGTGAGAATGGGAGTGAGTGTGTGAGAGTGTGGATGGGAGTGAGTGTGTGAGAATGAGAGTGAGAATGAGGATGGGAGTGAGAGTGTGAGAGTGAGAGTGAGAATCGGAGAGTGTGCATGTGTGAGTGCGGATGAGAGGGAGTTTGAGAGTGAGTGTGAGGATGGAAGAGAGAGTGAGAGTGAGGGTGAGAATGGGAGAATGAGTGTGAGAGTGAGAATGAGGATTGTAGAGAGAGTGTGAGGGTGAGAGTGAGGATGGAAGACAGAGTGTGAGGGTGAGAGTGAAGATGAGAGAGAGAGTGTGAGAATGACAGCGAGGATGGGATAGAGAGTGTGATAGTGAGAGTGAGGATGGGAGAGAGTGTGTGAGAATGAGAGTGAGAATGAGGATGGGAGTGAGAGTGTGAGAGTGAGAGTGAGAATCGGAGAGAGTGAGAGTGTGAGTGCGGATGGGAGGGAGTTTGAGAGTGAGAGTGAGGATGGAAGAGAGTGTGAGAGTGAGAATGAGGATGGGAGAGAGAGTGTGAGAGTGAGAGTGAGAGTGAGGATGGGAGAGAAAGTGTGATAGTGAGAGTGAGAATGGGAAAGAGTGCGAGTGTGAGTGCGGACGGGAGGGAGTTTGAGAGTGAGAGTGAGGATGGAAGAGAGAGTGGGAGTGAGAGTGAGAATGGGAGAATGAGTGTGAGAGTGAGAATGAGGATTGTAGAGAGAGTGTGAGGGTGAGAGTGAGGATGGAAGAGAGAGTGTGAGGGTGAGAGTGAAGATGGGAGAGAGAGTGTGAGAGTGACAGCGAGGATGGGATAGAGAGTGTGAGAGTGAGAGTGAGGATGGGAGAGAGTGTGAGAGTGAGAATGAGGATGGGAGAGAGAGTGTGAGAGTGAGAGTGAGAATGAGGATGGGAGAGAGAGTGTGAGAGTGAGAGTGAGAGTGAGGATGGGAAAGAAAGTGTGATAGTGAGAGTGAGAATTGGAGAGAGTGAGAGTGAGAGTGACGATGGGAGGGAGAGTGTGAGAGTGAGAGTGAAGATGGGAGAGAGTATGAGAGTGAGAGTGAGGATGGGAGAGAGAGTGTGAGAGTGAGGATGGGAAAGAGAGAGTGAGAGTGAGGGTGAGGATGGGAGAGAAAGTGAGAGTGAAAGTGAGGATGGGAGAGAGTGTGAGAGTGAGAGTGAGAATTGGAGAGAGTGTGAGAGTGAGATTGAGAGTGAGGATGGGAGAGAAAGTGAGAGTGACATCGAGGATGGGAGAGAGAGTGTGAGAGTGAGTGTGAGGATGGGAGAGACAGTGTGAGAGTGAGAGTGAGAATGGGAGAGAGTGTGAGAGTGAGAATGAGGATGTGAGAGGGAGAGTGAGAGTGAGAGTGAGGATGTGAGAGAATGTGAGAGTGAGAGTGAGGATAGGAGAGAGTGTGAGAGTGAGAATTGGAGAGAGAGTGTGAGATTGAGAGTGAGAATGGGAGAGAGTGTGAGAGTGAGAATGAGAATGGGAGAGAGAGTGTGGGAGTGAGAGTGTGGATGGGAGAGAGAGTGTGAGAGTAAGGATCGTAAGATTGTGTGAGAGTGAGAGTGAGAATGAGGATGGGAGACAGAGTGTGAGAGTGAGAGTGAGAATAGGAGAGCGAGTGAGAGTGAGAGTGCGGATGGGAGAGAGTGTGAGAGTGAAGGCGAGGGTGGAAGAGGGAGTGTGAGAGTGAGTGAGAATGGGAGTGAGAGAGTGGGAGTGACAGTGTGAATGGGAGAGAGTGTGAGAGGGAGAATGAGGATGGGAGAGAGAGTGTGATAATGACAGTTAGGAAGCGAGAGAGAGTGTGAGAGTGAGTGAGAATGGGAGTGTGTGCGTGAGAGCGAACGTGAGGATGGTAGAGAGAGTGTGAGAGTGAGAGCAAGGATGCGAGAGAGAATGAGAGTGAGATTGAGAATGGGAGAATGAGTGTGAGAGTGAGAGTGAGAGTGAGAATGAGAGAGTGAGTGAGAGAGTGAGAGTGAGAATGGGAGAGAGAGTGTGAGGGTGAGAGTGAGGATGGGAGAGAGTGTGAGAGTGACAGCGAGGATGGGAAAGAGAGTGTGAGAGTGAGAGTGAGGTTGGAAGAGCGAATGTGAGAGTGAGAGTGAGAATGGGAGAGAGTGTGAGAGTGAGAATGAGGATGGGAGAGAGAGTGTGAGAGAGTGAGTGAGAGTAAGGATGGGAGAGAAAGTGTGATAGTGAGAGTGAGAATGGGAGAGAGTGTGAGAGTGAGAGTGAGAGTGACGATGTGAGGGAGAGTGTGAGAGTGAGAGTGAGGATGGGAGAGAGAGTGAGAGTGAGAGTGAGAGTGAGAGTGAGGATGCGAGCGAGAGTGTGAGAGTGAGAGTGAAGATGGGAGAGAGAGAGTGAGAGTGCGAGTGAGGATGGGAGAGACTGTGAGAGTGAGAGTGAGGATGGGAGAGAGTGTGAGAGTGAGAGTGAGAGTGCGGATGGGAGACAGTGTAAGTGTGAGCGCGAGAGAGGGGGAGGGAGGAAGAGTGTGAGAGTGAGAGTGAGGATGGGAGAGAGCGTGTGAGGGTGAGAGTGAGATTGTGGATGGGAGAGAGAGTGTGAGAATGAGAGTGAGAATCGGAAAGAGAGTGCTAGAGCGAGAGTGAGAGTGCGGATGGGAGAGAGTGTGGTTGTGAGAGTGCGAGTGAGGTTTGGAGAGAGAGTATGAGAGTGAGAGTGAGGATGGGAGAGGGAGTGACAGAGTGAGAGTGAGGATGGGAGAGAGAGTGTGAGGGTGAGAGTGAGGATGGGAGAGAGAGTGTGAGAGTGAGAGTGAGGATGGGAGAGGGAGTGTCAGAGTGAGAGTGAGGATGGGAGAGAGAGTGTGAGAGTGAGAGTGAGGATGGGTGAGAGTGAGGATGGGAGAGACAGTGTGAGAGTGTGAGTGAGAATGGGGGAGAGTGTGAGAGTGAGAATGGTAAAATGAGTGTGAGAGTGAGAATGAGGATTGTAGAGAGAGTGTGAGGGTGAGAGTGAGGATGGAAGAGAGAGTGTGATGGTGAGAGTGAAGATGGGAGGGAGAGTGAGAGAGTGACAGCGAGGATGGGAGAGAGAGTGTGAGAGTGAGAGTGAGGATGGGGGAGAGAGTGTGAGAGTGAGAGTGAGAATGGGAGAGAGTGTGAGAGTGAGAATGAGGATGGGAGAGAGAGTGTGAGAGTGAGGGTGAGAGTGAGGATGGGAAAGAAAGTGTGATAGTGAGAGTGAGAATGGGAGAGAGTGTGAGAGTGAGAGGGAGAGTGACGATGGGAGGGAGAGTGTGAGATTTAGAGTGAAGATGGGAGAGAGTATGAGAGTGAGAGTGAGAGTGAGGATGGGAGAGAGAGAGAGAGTGAGAGTGAGGATGGGAGAGAGAGAGAGTGAGAGTGAGAGTGAGGATGGGAGAGAATGTGAGAGTGAAAGTGAGGATGGGAGAGAGTGTGAGAGTGAGAGTGAGAATTGGAGAGAGTGTGAGAGTGAGATTGAGAGTGAGGATGGGAGAGAGAGTGAGAGTGACAGCGAGGATGGGAGAGAGAGTGCGAGAGTGAGTGTGAGGATGGGAAAGACAGTGTGAGAGTGAGAGTGAGAATGGGAGAGAGTGTGAGAGTGAGAATGAGGATGTGAGAGTGAGAGTGAGAGTGAGAGTGAGGATGGAAGAGAGAGTGAGAGAGTGAGTGAGAATGGGAGTGAGAGAGTGAGAGTGGTAGTGTGAATGGGAGAGAGTGTGAGAGCGAGAGTGAGGATGGGAGAGAGAGTGTGACAGTGAGAGTGAGGATTGGTGAGAGAGTGTGAGTGTGAGTGAGAATGGGAGTGAGTGTGTGAGAGTGTGGATGGGAGAGAGTGTGTGAGAATGATAGTGAGAATGAGGATGGGAGTGAGAGTGTGAGAGTGAGAGTGAGAATCGGAGAGAGTGCGAGTGTGAGTGCGGATGGGAGGGAGTTTGAGAGTGAGAGTGAGGATGGAAGAGAGAGTGAGAGTGAGAATGGGAGAATGAGTGTGAGAGTGAGAATGAGGATCGTAGAGAGAGTGTGAGGGTGAGAGTGAGGATGGAAGAGAGAGTGTGAGGGTGAGAGTGAAGATGGGAGAGAGAGTGTGAGAGTGACAGCGAGGATGGGATAAAGAGTGTGAGAGTGAGCGTGAGGATGGGAGAGAGAGTGTGAGAGTGAGAGTGAGAGTGAGGATGGGAAAGAAAGTGTGATAGTGAGAGTGAGAATGGGAGAGAGTGTGAGAATGAGAGGGAGAGTGACGATGGGAGGGAGAGTGTGAGATTGAGAGTGAAGATGGGAGAGAGTATGAGAGTGAGAGTGAGAGTGAGGATGGGAGAGAGAGTGTGAGAGTGAGGATGGGAGAGAGAGAGTGAGAGTGAGAGTGAGGATGGGAGAGAATGTGTGAGTGAAAGTGAGGATGGGAGAGAGTGTGAGAGTGAGAATTGGAGAGAGTGTGAGAGTGAGATTGAGAGTGAGGGTGGGAGAGAGAGTGAGAGTGACAGCGAGGATGGGACAGAGAGTGCGAGAGTGAGTGTGAGGATGGGAAAGACAGTGTGAGAGTGAGAGTGAGAATGGGAGAGAGTGTGAGAGTGAGAGTGATGTTGCGAGAGAGAGTGTGAGAGTGAGAGTGAGGATGGGAGAGAGCGTGTGAGGGTGAGAGTGAGAGTGTGGATGGGAGAGAGAGTGTGAGAGTGTGGATGGGAGAGAGTGTGTGAGAATGAGAGTGAGAATGAGGATGGGAGTGAGAGTGTGAAAGTGAGAGTGAGAATCGGAGAGAGTGAGAGTGTGAGTGCGGATGGGAGGGAGTTTGAGAGTGAGAGTGAGGATGGAAGAGAGAGTGAGAGAGTGAGTGAGAATGGGAGTGAGAGAGTGAGAGTGGTAGTGTGAATGGGAGAGAGTGTGATAGCGAGAGTGAGGATGGGAGAGTGAGTGTGACAGTGAGAGTGAGAATGGGTGAGAGAGTGTGAGTGTGTGTGAGAATGGGAGTGAGTGTGTGAGATTGTGGATGGGAGAGAGTGTGTGAGAATGAGAGTGAGAATGAGGATGGGAGTGAGAGTGTGAGAGTGAGAGTGAGAATCGGAGAGAGTGCGAGCGTGAGTATGGATGGGAGGGAGTTTGAGAATGAGAGTGAGGATGGAAGAGAGAGTGAGAGTGAGAGTGAGAATGGGAGAATGAGTGTCAGAGTGAGAATGAGGATTGTAGAGAGATTGTGAGGGTGAGAGTGAGGATGGAAGAAAGAGTGTGAGGGTGAGAGTGAAGATGGGAGAGAGAGTGTGAGAGTGACAGCGAGGATGGGAGAGAGAGTGTGAGAGTGAGAGTGACGATGGGAGAGAGAGTGTGAGAGTGAGAGTGAGGATGGGTGAGTGTGAGGATGGGAGAGACAGTGTGAGAGTGAGAGTGAGAATGGGAGAATGAGTGTGAGAGTGAGAATGAGGACTGTAGAGAGAGTATGAGAGTGACAGCGAGGATGGGAGAGAGAATGTGAGAGTGAGAGTGAGGATGGGCGAGAGAGTGTGAGAGTGAGAGTGAGAATGGGAGAGAGTGTGAGAGTGAGAATGAGGATGGGAGAGAGAGTGTGAGAGTGAGAGTGAGAGTGAGGATGGGAAAGAAAGTGTGATAGTGAGAGTGAGATTGGGAGAGAGTGTGAGAGTGAGAGGGAGAGTGACGATGGGAGGGAGAGTATGAGATTGAGAGTGAAGATGGGAGAGAGTATGAGAGTGAGAATGGGAGAGAGAGAGTGAGAGTGAGGATGGGAGAGAGAGTCAGAGTGAGAGTGAGAATGGGAGAGAATGTGAGAGTAAAAGTGAGGATGGGAGAGAGTGTGAGAGTGAGAGTGAGAATTGGAGAGAGTGTGAGAGTGAGATTGAGAGTGAGGATGGGAGAGAGAGTGAGAGTGACAGCGAGGATGGGAGAGAGAGTGCGAGAGTGAGTGTGAGGATGGGAAAGACAGTGTGAGAGTGAGAGTGAGAATGGGAGAGAGTGTGAGAGTGAGAATGAGGATGTGAGAGTGAGAGTGAGAGTGGGGATGGAAGAGAGAGTGAGAGAGTGAGTGAGAATGGGAGTGAGAGAGTGAGAGTGGTAGTGTGAATGGGAGAGAGTGTGAGAGCGAGAGTGAGGATGGGAGAGAGAGTGTGACAGTGAGAGTGAGGATAGGTGAGAGAGAGTGAGTGTCAGTGAGAATGGGAGTGAGTGTGTGAGACTGTGGATGGAAGAGAGTGTGTGAGAATGAGAGTGAGAATGAGGATGGGAGTGTGAGAGTGAGAGGGGGAATCGGAGAGAGTGCGAGTATGAGTGCGGATGGGAGGGAGTTTGAGAGTGAGAGTGAGGATGGAAGAGAGAGTGAGTGTGAGAATGGGAGAATGAGTGTGAGAGTTAGAATGAAGATTGTAGAGAGAGTGTGAGGGTGAGAGTGAGGATAGAAGAGAGAGTGTGAGGGTGAGAGTGAAGATGGTAGAGAGAGTGTGAGAGTGAGAGTGAGAATGGGAGAGAGTGTGAGAGTGAGAATGAGAGTGAGGGTGGGAGAGAGAGTGAGAGTGACAGCGAGGATGGGACAGAGAGTGCGAGAGTGAGTGTGAGGATGGGAAAGACAGTGTGAGAGTGAGAGTGAGAATGGGAGAGAGTGTGAGAGTGAGAGTGATGTTGCGAGAGAGAGTGTGAGAGTGAGAGTGAGGATGGGAGAGAGCGTGTGAGGGTGAGAGTGAGAGTGTGGATGGGAGAGAGAGTGTGAGAGTGTGGATGGGAGAGAGTGTGTGAGAATGAGAGTGAGAATGAGGATGGGAGTGAGAGTGTGAAAGTGAGAGTGAGAATCGGAGAGAGTGAGAGTGTGAGTGCGGATGGGAGGGAGTTTGAGAGTGAGAGTGAGGATGGAAGAGAGAGTGAGAGAGTGAGTGAGAATGGGAGTGAGAGAGTGAGAGTGGTAGTGTGAATGGGAGAGAGTGTGATAGCGAGAGTGAGGATGGGAGAGTGAGTGTGACAGTGAGAGTGAGAATGGGTGAGAGAGTGTGAGTGTGTGTGAGAATGGGAGTGAGTGTGTGAGATTGTGGATGGGAGAGAGTGTGTGAGAATGAGAGTGAGAATGAGGATGGGAGTGAGAGTGTGAGAGTGAGAGTGAGAATCGGAGAGAGTGCGAGCGTGAGTATGGATGGGAGGGAGTTTGAGAATGAGAGTGAGGATGGAAGAGAGAGTGAGAGTGAGAGTGAGAATGGGAGAATGAGTGTCAGAGTGAGAATGAGGATTGTAGAGAGAGTGTGAGGGTGAGAGTGAGGATGGAAGAAAGAGTGTGAGGGTGAGAGTGAAGATGGGAGAGAGAGTGTGAGAGTGACAGCGAGGATGGGAGAGAGAGTGTGAGAGTGAGAGTGACGATGGGAGAGAGAGTGTGAGAGTGAGAGTGAGGATGGGTGAGTGTGAGGATGGGAGAGACAGTGTGAGAGTGAGAGTGAGAATGGGAGAATGAGTGTGAGAGTGAGAATGAGGACTGTAGAGAGAGTATGAGAGTGACAGCGAGGATGGGAGAGAGAATGTGAGAGTGAGAGTGAGGATGGGCGAGAGAGTGTGAGAGTGAGAGTGAGAATGGGAGAGAGTGTGAGAGTGAGAATGAGGATGGGAGAGAGAGTGTGAGAGTGAGAGTGAGAGTGAGGATGGGAAAGAAAGTGTGATAGTGAGAGTGAGATTGGGAGAGAGTGTGAGAGTGAGAGGGAGAGTGACGATGGGAGGGAGAGTATGAGATTGAGAGTGAAGATGGGAGAGAGTATGAGAGTGAGAATGGGAGAGAGAGAGTGAGAGTGAGGATGGGAGAGAGAGTCAGAGTGAGAGTGAGAATGGGAGAGAATGTGAGAGTAAAAGTGAGGATGGGAGAGAGTGTGAGAGTGAGAGTGAGAATTGGAGAGAGTGTGAGAGTGAGATTGAGAGTGAGGATGGGAGAGAGAGTGAGAGTGACAGCGAGGATGGGAGAGAGAGTGCGAGAGTGAGTGTGAGGATGGGAAAGACAGTGTGAGAGTGAGAGTGAGAATGGGAGAGAGTGTGAGAGTGAGAATGAGGATGTGAGAGTGAGAGTGAGAGTGGGGATGGAAGAGAGAGTGAGAGAGTGAGTGAGAATGGGAGTGAGAGAGTGAGAGTGGTAGTGTGAATGGGAGAGAGTGTGAGAGCGAGAGTGAGGATGGGAGAGAGAGTGTGACAGTGAGAGTGAGGATAGGTGAGAGAGAGTGAGTGTCAGTGAGAATGGGAGTGAGTGTGTGAGACTGTGGATGGAAGAGAGTGTGTGAGAATGAGAGTGAGAATGAGGATGGGAGTGTGAGAGTGAGAGGGGGAATCGGAGAGAGTGCGAGTATGAGTGCGGATGGGAGGGAGTTTGAGAGTGAGAGTGAGGATGGAAGAGAGAGTGAGTGTGAGAATGGGAGAATGAGTGTGAGAGTTAGAATGAAGATTGTAGAGAGAGTGTGAGGGTGAGAGTGAGGATAGAAGAGAGAGTGTGAGGGTGAGAGTGAAGATGGTAGAGAGAGTGTGAGAGTGAGAGTGAGAATGGGAGAGAGTGTGAGAGTGAGAATGAGAGTGAGGGTGGGAGAGAGAGTGAGAGTGACAGCGAGGATGGGACAGAGAGTGCGAGAGTGAGTGTGAGGATGGGAAAGACAGTGTGAGAGTGAGAGTGAGAATGGGAGAGAGTGTGAGAGTGAGAGTGATGTTGCGAGAGAGAGTGTGAGAGTGAGAGTGAGGATGGGAGAGAGCGTGTGAGGGTGAGAGTGAGAGTGTGGATGGGAGAGAGAGTGTGAGAGTGTGGATGGGAGAGAGTGTGTGAGAATGAGAGTGAGAATGAGGATGGGAGTGAGAGTGTGAAAGTGAGAGTGAGAATCGGAGAGAGTGAGAGTGTGAGTGCGGATGGGAGGGAGTTTGAGAGTGAGAGTGAGGATGGAAGAGAGAGTGAGAGAGTGAGTGAGAATGGGAGTGAGAGAGTGAGAGTGGTAGTGTGAATGGGAGAGAGTGTGATAGCGAGAGTGAGGATGGGAGAGTGAGTGTGACAGTGAGAGTGAGAATGGGTGAGAGAGTGTGAGTGTGTGTGAGAATGGGAGTGAGTGTGTGAGATTGTGGATGGGAGAGAGTGTGTGAGAATGAGAGTGAGAATGAGGATGGGAGTGAGAGTGTGAGAGTGAGAGTGAGAATCGGAGAGAGTGCGAGCGTGAGTATGGATGGGAGGGAGTTTGAGAATGAGAGTGAGGATGGAAGAGAGAGTGAGAGTGAGAGTGAGAATGGGAGAATGAGTGTCAGAGTGAGAATGAGGATTGTAGAGAGAGTGTGAGGGTGAGAGTGAGGATGGAAGAAAGAGTGTGAGGGTGAGAGTGAAGATGGGAGAGAGAGTGTGAGAGTGACAGCGAGGATGGGAGAGAGAGTGTGAGAGTGAGAGTGACGATGGGAGAGAGAGTGTGAGAGTGAGAGTGAGGATGGGTGAGTGTGAGGATGGGAGAGACAGTGTGAGAGTGAGAGTGAGAATGGGAGAATGAGTGTGAGAGTGAGAATGAGGACTGTAGAGAGAGTATGAGAGTGACAGCGAGGATGGGAGAGAGAATGTGAGAGTGAGAGTGAGGATGGGCGAGAGAGTGTGAGAGTGAGAGTGAGAATGGGAGAGAGTGTGAGAGTGAGAATGAGGATGGGAGAGAGAGTGTGAGAGTGAGAGTGAGAGTGAGGATGGGAAAGAAAGTGTGATAGTGAGAGTGAGATTGGGAGAGAGTGTGAGAGTGAGAGGGAGAGTGACGATGGGAGGGAGAGTATGAGATTGAGAGTGAAGATGGGAGAGAGTATGAGAGTGAGAATGGGAGAGAGAGAGTGAGAGTGAGGATGGGAGAGAGAGTCAGAGTGAGAGTGAGAATGGGAGAGAATGTGAGAGTAAAAGTGAGGATGGGAGAGAGTGTGAGAGTGAGAGTGAGAATTGGAGAGAGTGTGAGAGTGAGATTGAGAGTGAGGATGGGAGAGAGAGTGAGAGTGACAGCGAGGATGGGAGAGAGAGTGAGAGAGTGAGTGTGAGGATGGGAAAGACAGTGTGAGAGTGAGAGTGAGAATGGGAGAGAGTGTGAGAGTGAGAATGAGGATGTGAGAGTGAGAGTGAGAGTGGGGATGGAAGAGAGAGTGAGAGAGTGAGTGAGAATGGGAGTGAGAGAGTGAGAGTGGTAGTGTGAATGGGAGAGAGTGTGAGAGCGAGAGTGAGGATGGGAGAGAGAGTGTGACAGTGAGAGTGAGGATAGGTGAGAGAGAGTGAGTGTCAGTGAGAATGGGAGTGAGTGTGTGAGACTGTGGATGGAAGAGAGTGTGTGAGAATGAGAGTGAGAATGAGGATGGGAGTGTGAGAGTGAGAGGGGGAATCGGAGAGAGTGCGAGTATGAGTGCGGATGGGAGGGAGTTTGAGAGTGAGAGTGAGGATGGAAGAGAGAGTGAGTGTGAGAATGGGAGAATGAGTGTGAGAGTTAGAATGAAGATTGTAGAGAGAGTGTGAGGGTGAGAGTGAGGATAGAAGAGAGAGTGTGAGGGTGAGAGTGAAGATGGTAGAGAGAGTGTGAGAGTGAGAGTGAGAATGGGAGAGAGTGTGAGAGTGAGAATGAGGAAGGAAGAGAGAGTGTGAGAGTGAGAGTGAGGATGGGAAAGAAAGTGTGATAGTGAGAGTGAGAATGGGAGAGAGTGTGAGAGTGAGACTGAGAGTGACGATGGGAGGGAGAGTGTGAGATTGAGAGTGAAGATGGGAGAGAGTATGAGAGTGAGAGTGAGAGTGAGGATGGGAGAGAGAGTGTGAGAGTGAGGATGGGAGAGAGAGAGTGAGAGTGAGAGTGAGGATGGGAGAGAATGTGAGAGTGAAAGTGAGGATGGGAGAGAGTGTGAGAGTGAGAGTGAGAATTGGAGAGAGTGTGAGAGTGAGATTGAGAGTGAGGATGGGAGAGAGAGTGAGAGTGACAGCGAGGATGGGAGAGAGAGTGCGAGAGTGAGTGTGAGGATGGGAAAGTCAGTGTGAGAGTGAGAGTGAGAATGGGAGAGAGTGTGAGAGTGAGAATGTGGATGTGAGAGTGAGAGTGAGAGTGAGAGTGAGGATGGGAGAGAATGTGAGAGTGAGAGTGAGGATAGGAGAGAGTGTGAGAGTGAGAGTGAGAATTGGAGAGAGAGTGTGAGATTGAGAGTGAGAATGGGAGAGAGTGTGAGAGTGAGAATGAGGATGGGAGAGAGAGTGTGAGAGTGAGAGTGAGGATGGGAGAGAGAGTGTGAGAGTGAGAGTGTGGATGGGAGAGAGTGTGAGAGTGACAGTGAGGATTGCAGAGAGTGTGTGAGAGTGAGAGTGAGGATGGGAGAGAGTGAGAGTGAGCGTGCGGATTGGAGAGAGTGTGAGAATGAGAGTGAGAGTGAGGATTGCAGAGAAAGTGTGAGAGTGAAAGTGAGGTTGGGAGAGAGAGTGTGAGAGTGAGAGTGAGAATGGGATAGAGAGTGTGAGAGTGTGAGTTAGGATGGTAGAGAGAGTGTGAGAGTGAGAGTGAGGATGGGAGAGAGTGTGAGAGTGAGAGTGAGAATCGGGCAGAGACTGAGAGTGAGAGTGCGGATCGGAGGGAGTGTGAGAATGAGAGTGAGAGTGAGGATTGGAGAGAAAGTGTGAGAGTGAAAGTGAGGTTGGGAGAGAGAGTGTGAGAGTGAGAGTGAGAATGGGAGAGAGAGTGTGAGAGTGTGAGTTTGGATGGTAGAGTGAGTGAGAGAGTGAGAGTGAGATGGGAGAGAGTGAGAGTGAGGATCGGAGAGAGAGTGTGAGAGTGAGAGTGAGGATGGGAGAAAGTGTGAGAGTGAGAGTGAGAATCGGAGAGAGAGTGAGAGTGAGAGTGCGGATGGGAGAGAGTGTGAGAGCGAGAGCGAGGATGGAAGAGGGAGTGTGAGAGTGAGTGAGAATGGGAGTGAGAGAGTGAGAGTGACAGTGTGAATGGGAGAGAGTGTGAGAGTGAGAGTGAGGATGGGAGATAGAGTGTGATAGTGACAGTGAGGATGCGAGAGAGAGTTTGAGTAAGAGTGAGGATGTGAGAGAGAGTGTGAGAGCGAGAGCGAGTGTGCGGATGGGAGAGAGTGTGAGTGTGAGAGTGAGAGTGAGGATGGGAGAGAGATTATGAGAGTGTGAGTTAGGATGGTAGAGTGAGTGTGAGAGTGAGAGTGAGATGGGAGACAGTGAGAGTGAGGATGGGCGAGAGAGTGTGAGAGCGAGAGTGAGAGTGCGGATGGGAGAGAGTGTGAGTGTGATAGTGAGAGTGAGGATGGGAGAGAGAGTGTGAGAGTGAGAGTGAGGATGGGAGAGAGAGTGTCAGAGTGATAGTAAGGATGGGAGAGAGTGTGAGAGTGAGAGTGACAGTGAGGATGGGAGAGAGAGTGTGAGAGTGAGAGTTAGGATGGGAGAGAGAGTGTGAGAGTTAGAGTGAGAGTGAGGATGGGAGAGAGAGTGTGAGAGCGA
The DNA here is from genome assembly GCF_037043375.1 of Chiloscyllium plagiosum. Classification (NCBI taxonomy): domain Eukaryota; kingdom Metazoa; phylum Chordata; class Chondrichthyes; order Orectolobiformes; family Hemiscylliidae; genus Chiloscyllium; species Chiloscyllium plagiosum. The sequence continues at coordinate 28,377,676 of NW_028270180.1, forward strand.
GAGTGAGAATGCGGATGGGAGAGAGTGTGAGTGTGAGATTGAGAATGAGGATGGGAGAGAGAGTGTGAGAATGAGAGTGAGAATCGGAGAGAGTGTGAGAGCAAGAGTGAGAGTGCCAATGGGAGAGAGTGTGAGTGTGAGAGTGAGAGTGAGGATTGGAGAGAGAGTGTGAGAGTGAGAGTAAGGATGGGAGAGAGAGTTTGAGTGTGAGAGTGAGGATGGGAGAGAGCGTGTGAGGGTGAGAGTGAGAATGAGGATGGTAGAGAGAGTGTGAGAGTGAGGATAACAGAGAGAGTGTGAGAGTGAGAGTGAGTATGGGAGAGAGAGTGTGAGAGTGAGAATGAGGATGGGAGATAGAGCGTGAGAGTGAGAGTGAGGATGGAAGAGGGAGTGTGAGAGTGAGTGAAAATGGGAGTGAGAGAGTGAGAGTGAGAGTGCGGATGGGAGAGTGTGTGAGAGTGAAAGTGAGAATGGAAGAGGGAGTGTGAGAGTGAGTGAGAATGGGAGTGAGAGAGTGAGAATGACAATGTGAATGGGAGAGAGTGTGAGAGTTTGATTGAGGATGCGAGAGAGAGTGTGAGAGTGAGAGTGAGGATGGGAGAATGAGTGTGACAGTGAGAGTGAGAGTGAGAATGGGAGAGTGTGTGTGAGAGTGAGAGTGAGAATGGGAGAGAGAGTGTGAGGGTGAGAGTGTGGATGGGAGAGAGAGTGTGAGGGTGAGAGTGAGGATGGGAGGGAAAGTGTGAGAGTGAGAGCGAGGATGAGAGAGAGCGTGTGAAAGTGAGAGAGAGGATGGGAGAGAGAGTGTGAGAGTGAGAATGAGAGTGAGAGTGAGGATGGGAGAGAAAGTGTGATAGTGAGAGTGAGAATGGGAGAGAGTGTGAGAGAGAGCGAGAGTGACGATGTGAGGGAGAGTGTGAGAGTGAGAGTGAGGATGAGAATGAGTGTGAGAGTGAGAGTGCGAATGGGAGAGAGAGTGAGAGTGAGGATGCGAGTGAGAGTGTGAGAGTGAGAGTGAGGATGGGAGAGAGAGTGTGAGAGTGAGAGTGAGAATCGGAGAGAGTGAGAGTGTGAGTGCGGATGGGAGGGAGTTTGAGAGTGAGTGTGAGGATGGAAGAGAGTGTGAGAGTGAGAATGAGGATGGGAGAGAGAGTGTGAGAGTGAGAGTGAGAGTGAGGATGGGAGTGAGAGTGTGAGAGTGAGAGTGAGAATCGGAGAGAGTGAGAGTGTGAGTGCGGATGGGAGGGAGTTTGAGAGTGAGTGTGAGGATGGAAGAGAGTGTGAGAGTGAGAATGAGGATGGGAGAGAGAGTGTGAGAGTGAGAGTGAGAGTGAGGATGGGAGAGAAAGTGTGATAGTGAGAGTGAGAATGGGAAAGAGTGCGAGTGTGAGTGCGGACGGGAGGGAGTTTGAGAGTGAGAGTGAGGATGGAAGAGAGAGTGGGAGTGAGAGTGAGAATGGGAGAATGAGTGTGAGAGTGAGAATGAGGATTGTAGAGAGAGTGTGAGGGTGAGAGTGAGGATGGAAGAGAGAGTGTGAGGGTGAGAGTGAAGATGGGAGAGAGAGTGTGAGAGTGACAGCGAGGATGGGATAGAGAGTGTGAGAGTGAGAGTGAGGATGGGAGAGAGTGTGAGAGTGAGAATGAGGATGGGAGAGAGAGTGTGAGAGTGAGAGTGAGAATGAGGATGGGAGAGAGAGTGTGAGAGTGAGAGTGAGAGTGAGGATGGGAAAGAAAGTGTGATAGTGAGAGTGAGAATTGGAGAGAGTGAGAGTGAGAGTGACGATGGGAGGGAGAGTGTGAGAGTGAGAGTGAAGATGGGAGAGAGTATGAGAGTGAGAGTGAGGATGGGAGAGAGAGTGTGAGAGTGAGGATGGGAAAGAGAGAGTGAGAGTGAGGGTGAGGATGGGAGAGAAAGTGAGAGTGAAAGTGAGGATGGGAGAGAGTGTGAGAGTGAGAGTGAGAATTGGAGAGAGTGTGAGAGTGAGATTGAGAGTGAGGATGGGAGAGAAAGTGAGAGTGACATCGAGGATGGGAGAGAGAGTGTGAGAGTGAGTGTGAGGATGGGAGAGACAGTGTGAGAGTGAGAGTGAGAATGGGAGAGAGTGTGAGAGTGAGAATGAGGATGTGAGAGGGAGAGTGAGAGTGAGAGTGAGGATGTGAGAGAATGTGAGAGTGAGAGTGAGGATAGGAGAGAGTGTGAGAGTGAGAATTGGAGAGAGAGTGTGAGATTGAGAGTGAGAATGGGAGAGAGTGTGAGAGTGAGAATGAGAATGGGAGAGAGAGTGTGGGAGTGAGAGTGTGGATGGGAGAGAGAGTGTGAGAGTAAGGATCGGTAAGATTGTGTGAGAGTGAGAGTGAGAATGAGGATGGGAGACAGAGTGTGAGAGTGAGAGTGAGAATAGGAGAGCGAGTGAGAGTGAGAGTGCGGATGGGAGAGAGTGTGAGAGTGAAGGCGAGGGTGGAAGAGGGAGTGTGAGAGTGAGTGAGAATGGGAGTGAGAGAGTGGGAGTGACAGTGTGAATGGGAGAGAGTGTGAGAGGGAGAATGAGGATGGGAGAGAGAGTGTGATAATGACAGTTAGGAAGCGAGAGAGAGTGTGAGAGTGAGTGAGAATGGGAGTGTGTGCGTGAGAGCGAACGTGAGGATGGTAGAGAGAGTGTGAGAGTGAGAGCAAGGATGCGAGAGAGAATGAGAGTGAGATTGAGAATGGGAGAATGAGTGTGAGAGTGAGAGTGAGAGTGAGAATGAGAGAGTGAGTGAGAGAGTGAGAGTGAGAATGGGAGAGAGAGTGTGAGGGTGAGAGTGAGGATGGGAGAGAGTGTGAGAGTGACAGCGAGGATGGGAAAGAGAGTGTGAGAGTGAGAGTGAGGTTGGAAGAGCGAATGTGAGAGTGAGAGTGAGAATGGGAGAGAGTGTGAGAGTGAGAATGAGGATGGGAGAGAGAGTGTGAGAGAGTGAGTGAGAGTAAGGATGGGAGAGAAAGTGTGATAGTGAGAGTGAGAATGGGAGAGAGTGTGAGAGTGAGAGTGAGAGTGACGATGTGAGGGAGAGTGTGAGAGTGAGAGTGAGGATGGGAGAGAGAGTGAGAGTGAGAGTGAGAGTGAGAGTGAGGATGCGAGCGAGAGTGTGAGAGTGAGAGTGAAGATGGGAGAGAGAGAGTGAGAGTGCGAGTGAGGATGGGAGAGACTGTGAGAGTGAGAGTGAGGATGGGAGAGAGTGTGAGAGTGAGAGTGAGAGTGCGGATGGGAGACAGTGTAAGTGTGAGCGCGAGAGAGGGGGAGGGAGGAAGAGTGTGAGAGTGAGAGTGAGGATGGGAGAGAGCGTGTGAGGGTGAGAGTGAGATTGTGGATGGGAGAGAGAGTGTGAGAATGAGAGTGAGAATCGGAAAGAGAGTGCTAGAGCGAGAGTGAGAGTGCGGATGGGAGAGAGTGTGGTTGTGAGAGTGCGAGTGAGGTTTGGAGAGAGAGTATGAGAGTGAGAGTGAGGATGGGAGAGGGAGTGACAGAGTGAGAGTGAGGATGGGAGAGAGAGTGTGAGGGTGAGAGTGAGGATGGGAGAGAGAGTGTGAGAGTGAGAGTGAGGATGGGAGAGGGAGTGTCAGAGTGAGAGTGAGGATGGGAGAGAGAGTGTGAGAGTGAGAGTGAGGATGGGTGAGAGTGAGGATGGGAGAGACAGTGTGAGAGTGTGAGTGAGAATGGGGGAGAGTGTGAGAGTGAGAATGGTAAAATGAGTGTGAGAGTGAGAATGAGGATTGTAGAGAGAGTGTGAGGGTGAGAGTGAGGATGGAAGAGAGAGTGTGATGGTGAGAGTGAAGATGGGAGGGAGAGTGAGAGAGTGACAGCGAGGATGGGAGAGAGAGTGTGAGAGTGAGAGTGAGGATGGGGGAGAGAGTGTGAGAGTGAGAGTGAGAATGGGAGAGAGTGTGAGAGTGAGAATGAGGATGGGAGAGAGAGTGTGAGAGTGAGGGTGAGAGTGAGGATGGGAAAGAAAGTGTGATAGTGAGAGTGAGAATGGGAGAGAGTGTGAGAGTGAGAGGGAGAGTGACGATGGGAGGGAGAGTGTGAGATTTAGAGTGAAGATGGGAGAGAGTATGAGAGTGAGAGTGAGAGTGAGGATGGGAGAGAGAGAGAGAGTGAGAGTGAGGATGGGAGAGAGAGAGAGTGAGAGTGAGAGTGAGGATGGGAGAGAATGTGAGAGTGAAAGTGAGGATGGGAGAGAGTGTGAGAGTGAGAGTGAGAATTGGAGAGAGTGTGAGAGTGAGATTGAGAGTGAGGATGGGAGAGAGAGTGAGAGTGACAGCGAGGATGGGAGAGAGAGTGCGAGAGTGAGTGTGAGGATGGGAAAGACAGTGTGAGAGTGAGAGTGAGAATGGGAGAGAGTGTGAGAGTGAGAATGAGGATGTGAGAGTGAGAGTGAGAGTGAGAGTGAGGATGGAAGAGAGAGTGAGAGAGTGAGTGAGAATGGGAGTGAGAGAGTGAGAGTGGTAGTGTGAATGGGAGAGAGTGTGAGAGCGAGAGTGAGGATGGGAGAGAGAGTGTGACAGTGAGAGTGAGGATTGGTGAGAGAGTGTGAGTGTGAGTGAGAATGGGAGTGAGTGTGTGAGAGTGTGGATGGGAGAGAGTGTGTGAGAATGATAGTGAGAATGAGGATGGGAGTGAGAGTGTGAGAGTGAGAGTGAGAATCGGAGAGAGTGCGAGTGTGAGTGCGGATGGGAGGGAGTTTGAGAGTGAGAGTGAGGATGGAAGAGAGAGTGAGAGTGAGAATGGGAGAATGAGTGTGAGAGTGAGAATGAGGATCGTAGAGAGAGTGTGAGGGTGAGAGTGAGGATGGAAGAGAGAGTGTGAGGGTGAGAGTGAAGATGGGAGAGAGAGTGTGAGAGTGACAGCGAGGATGGGATAAAGAGTGTGAGAGTGAGCGTGAGGATGGGAGAGAGAGTGTGAGAGTGAGAGTGAGAGTGAGGATGGGAAAGAAAGTGTGATAGTGAGAGTGAGAATGGGAGAGAGTGTGAGAATGAGAGGGAGAGTGACGATGGGAGGGAGAGTGTGAGATTGAGAGTGAAGATGGGAGAGAGTATGAGAGTGAGAGTGAGAGTGAGGATGGGAGAGAGAGTGTGAGAGTGAGGATGGGAGAGAGAGAGTGAGAGTGAGAGTGAGGATGGGAGAGAATGTGTGAGTGAAAGTGAGGATGGGAGAGAGTGTGAGAGTGAGAATTGGAGAGAGTGTGAGAGTGAGATTGAGAGTGAGGGTGGGAGAGAGAGTGAGAGTGACAGCGAGGATGGGACAGAGAGTGCGAGAGTGAGTGTGAGGATGGGAAAGACAGTGTGAGAGTGAGAGTGAGAATGGGAGAGAGTGTGAGAGTGAGAGTGATGTTGCGAGAGAGAGTGTGAGAGTGAGAGTGAGGATGGGAGAGAGCGTGTGAGGGTGAGAGTGAGAGTGTGGATGGGAGAGAGAGTGTGAGAGTGTGGATGGGAGAGAGTGTGTGAGAATGAGAGTGAGAATGAGGATGGGAGTGAGAGTGTGAAAGTGAGAGTGAGAATCGGAGAGAGTGAGAGTGTGAGTGCGGATGGGAGGGAGTTTGAGAGTGAGAGTGAGGATGGAAGAGAGAGTGAGAGAGTGAGTGAGAATGGGAGTGAGAGAGTGAGAGTGGTAGTGTGAATGGGAGAGAGTGTGATAGCGAGAGTGAGGATGGGAGAGTGAGTGTGACAGTGAGAGTGAGAATGGGTGAGAGAGTGTGAGTGTGTGTGAGAATGGGAGTGAGTGTGTGAGATTGTGGATGGGAGAGAGTGTGTGAGAATGAGAGTGAGAATGAGGATGGGAGTGAGAGTGTGAGAGTGAGAGTGAGAATCGGAGAGAGTGCGAGCGTGAGTATGGATGGGAGGGAGTTTGAGAATGAGAGTGAGGATGGAAGAGAGAGTGAGAGTGAGAGTGAGAATGGGAGAATGAGTGTCAGAGTGAGAATGAGGATTGTAGAGAGAGTGTGAGGGTGAGAGTGAGGATGGAAGAAAGAGTGTGAGGGTGAGAGTGAAGATGGGAGAGAGAGTGTGAGAGTGACAGCGAGGATGGGAGAGAGAGTGTGAGAGTGAGAGTGACGATGGGAGAGAGAGTGTGAGAGTGAGAGTGAGGATGGGTGAGTGTGAGGATGGGAGAGACAGTGTGAGAGTGAGAGTGAGAATGGGAGAATGAGTGTGAGAGTGAGAATGAGGACTGTAGAGAGAGTATGAGAGTGACAGCGAGGATGGGAGAGAGAATGTGAGAGTGAGAGTGAGGATGGGCGAGAGAGTGTGAGAGTGAGAGTGAGAATGGGAGAGAGTGTGAGAGTGAGAATGAGGATGGGAGAGAGAGTGTGAGAGTGAGAGTGAGAGTGAGGATGGGAAAGAAAGTGTGATAGTGAGAGTGAGATTGGGAGAGAGTGTGAGAGTGAGAGGGAGAGTGACGATGGGAGGGAGAGTATGAGATTGAGAGTGAAGATGGGAGAGAGTATGAGAGTGAGAATGGGAGAGAGAGAGTGAGAGTGAGGATGGGAGAGAGAGTCAGAGTGAGAGTGAGAATGGGAGAGAATGTGAGAGTAAAAGTGAGGATGGGAGAGAGTGTGAGAGTGAGAGTGAGAATTGGAGAGAGTGTGAGAGTGAGATTGAGAGTGAGGATGGGAGAGAGAGTGAGAGTGACAGCGAGGATGGGAGAGAGAGTGCGAGAGTGAGTGTGAGGATGGGAAAGACAGTGTGAGAGTGAGAGTGAGAATGGGAGAGAGTGTGAGAGTGAGAATGAGGATGTGAGAGTGAGAGTGAGAGTGGGGATGGAAGAGAGAGTGAGAGAGTGAGTGAGAATGGGAGTGAGAGAGTGAGAGTGGTAGTGTGAATGGGAGAGAGTGTGAGAGCGAGAGTGAGGATGGGAGAGAGAGTGTGACAGTGAGAGTGAGGATAGGTGAGAGAGAGTGAGTGTCAGTGAGAATGGGAGTGAGTGTGTGAGACTGTGGATGGAAGAGAGTGTGTGAGAATGAGAGTGAGAATGAGGATGGGAGTGTGAGAGTGAGAGGGGGAATCGGAGAGAGTGCGAGTATGAGTGCGGATGGGAGGGAGTTTGAGAGTGAGAGTGAGGATGGAAGAGAGAGTGAGTGTGAGAATGGGAGAATGAGTGTGAGAGTTAGAATGAAGATTGTAGAGAGAGTGTGAGGGTGAGAGTGAGGATAGAAGAGAGAGTGTGAGGGTGAGAGTGAAGATGGTAGAGAGAGTGTGAGAGTGAGAGTGAGAATGGGAGAGAGTGTGAGAGTGAGAATGAGGAAGGAAGAGAGAGTGTGAGAGTGAGAGTGAGGATGGGAAAGAAAGTGTGATAGTGAGAGTGAGAATGGGAGAGAGTGTGAGAGTGAGACTGAGAGTGACGATGGGAGGGAGAGTGTGAGATTGAGAGTGAAGATGGGAGAGAGTATGAGAGTGAGAGTGAGAGTGAGGATGGGAGAGAGAGTGTGAGAGTGAGGATGGGAGAGAGAGAGTGAGAGTGAGAGTGAGAATGGGAGAGAATGTGAGAGTGAAAGTGAGGATGGGAGAGAGTGTGAGAGTGAGAGTGAGAATTGGAGAGAGTGTGAGAGTGAGATTGAGAGTGAGGATGGGAGAGAGAGTGAGAGTGACAGCGAGGATGGGAGAGAGAGTGCGAGAGTGAGTGTGAGGATGGGAAAGTCAGTGTGAGAGTGAGAGTGAGAATGGGAGAGAGTGTGAGAGTGAGAATGTGGATGTGAGAGTGAGAGTGAGAGTGAGAGTGAGGATGGGAGAGAATGTGAGAGTGAGAGTGAGGATAGGAGAGAGTGTGAGAGTGAGAGTGAGAATTGGAGAGAGAGTGTGAGATTGAGAGTGAGAATGGGAGAGAGTGTGAGAGTGAGAATGAGGATGGGAGAGAGAGTGTGAGAGTGAGAGTGAGGATGGGAGAGAGAGTGTGAGAGTGAGAGTGTGGATGGGAGAGAGTGTGAGAGTGACAGTGAGGATTGCAGAGAGTGTGTGAGAGTGAGAGTGAGGATGGGAGAGAGTGAGAGTGAGCGTGCGGATTGGAGAGAGTGTGAGAATGAGAGTGAGAGTGAGGATTGCAGAGAAAGTGTGAGAGTGAAAGTGAGGTTGGGAGAGAGAGTGTGAGAGTGAGAGTGAGAATGGGAGAGAGAGTGTGAGAGTGTGAGTTAGGATGGTAGAGAGAGTGTGAGAGTGAGAGTGAGGATGGGAGAGAGTGTGAGAGTGAGAGTGAGAATCGGGCAGAGACTGAGAGTGAGAGTGCGGATCGGAGGGAGTGTGAGAATGAGAGTGAGAGTGAGGATTGGAGAGAAAGTGTGAGAGTGAAAGTGAGGTTGGGAGAGAGAGTGTGAGAGTGAGAGTGAGAATGGGAGAGAGAGTGTGAGAGTGTGAGTTTGGATGGTAGAGTGAGTGAGAGAGTGAGAGTGAGATGGGAGAGAGTGAGAGTGAGGATCGGAGAGAGAGTGTGAGAGTGAGAGTGAGGATGGGAGAAAGTGTGAGAGTGAGAGTGAGAATCGGAGAGAGAGTGAGAGTGAGAGTGCGGATGGGAGAGAGTGTGAGAGCGAGAGCGAGGATGGAAGAGGGAGTGTGAGAGTGAGTGAGAATGGGAGTGAGAGAGTGAGAGTGACAGTGTGAATGGGAGAGAGTGTGAGAGTGAGAGTGAGGATGGGAGATAGAGTGTGATAGTGACAGTGAGGATGCGAGAGAGAGTTTGAGTAAGAGTGAGGATGTGAGAGAGAGTGTGAGAGCGAGAGCGAGTGTGCGGATGGGAGAGAGTGTGAGTGTGAGAGTGAGAGTGAGGATGGGAGAGAGATTATGAGAGTGTGAGTTAGGATGGTAGAGTGAGTGTGAGAGTGAGAGTGAGATGGGAGACAGTGAGAGTGAGGATGGGCGAGAGAGTGTGAGAGCGAGAGTGAGAGTGCGGATGGGAGAGAGTGTGAGTGTGATAGTGAGAGTGAGGATGGGAGAGAGAGTGTGAGAGTGAGAGTGAGGATGGGAGAGAGAGTGTCAGAGTGATAGTAAGGATGGGAGAGAGTGTGAGAGTGAGAGTGACAGTGAGGATGGGAGAGAGAGTGTGAGAGTGAGAGTTAGGATGGGAGAGAGAGTGTGAGAGTTAGAGTGAGAGTGAGGATGGGAGAGAGAGTGTGAGAGCGAGAGTGAGAATGCGGATGGGAGAGAGTGTGAGTGTGAGATTGAGAATGAGGATGGGAGAGAGAGTGTGAGAATGAGAGTGAGAATCGGAGAGAGTGTGAGAGCAAGAGTGAGAGTGCCAATGGGAGAGAGTGTGAGTGTGAGAGTGAGAGTGAGGATTGGAGAGAGAGTGTGAGAGTGAGAGTAAGGATGGGAGAGAGAGTTTGAGTGTGAGAGTGAGGATGGGAGAGAGCGTGTGAGGGTGAGAGTGAGAATGAGGATGGTAGAGAGAGTGTGAGTGTGAGAGTGAGGATAACAGAGAGAGTGTGAGAGTGAGAGTGAGTATGGGAGAGAGAGTGTGAGAGTGAGAATGAGGATGGGAGATAGAGCGTGAGAGTGAGAGTGAGGATGGAAGAGGGAGTGTGAGAGTGAGTGAAAATGGGAGTGAGAGAGTGAGAGTGAGAGTGCGGATGGGAGAGTGTGTGAGAGTGAAAGTGAGAATGGAAGAGGGAGTGTGAGAGTGAGTGAGAATGGGAGTGAGAGAGTGAGAATGACAATGTGAATGGGAGAGAGTGTGAGAGTTTGATTGAGGATGCGAGAGAGAGTGTGAGAGTGAGAGTGAGGATGGGAGAATGAGTGTGACAGTGAGAGTGAGAGTGAGAATGGGAGAGTGTGTGTGAGAGTGAGAGTGAGAATGGGAGAGAGAGTGTGAGGGTGAGAGTGTGGATGGGAGAGAGAGTGTGAGGGTGAGAGTGAGGATGGGAGGGAAAGTGTGAGAGTGAGAGCGAGGATGAGAGAGAGCGTGTGAAAGTGAGAGAGAGGATGGGAGAGAGAGTGTGAGAGTGAGAATGAGAGTGAGAGTGAGGATGGGAGAGAAAGTGTGATAGTGAGAGTGAGAATGGGAGAGAGTGTGAGAGAGAGCGAGAGTGACGATGTGAGGGAGAGTGTGAGAGTGAGAGTGAGGATGAGAATGAGTGTGAGAGTGAGAGTGCGAATGGGAGAGAGAGTGAGAGTGAGGATGCGAGTGAGAGTGTGAGAGTGAGAGTGAGGATGGGAGAGAGAGTGTGAGAGTGAGAGTGAGGATGGTAGAGAGAGAGTTAGAGTGTCAGTGAGAATGGGAGTGATTGTGAGAGTGAGGACGGCAGAGAGGGTGAGAGTGACAGAGAGGTTGGGTGAGAGATTGCGAGATTGAGTGCGAGGATGGGAGAGAGTGTGAGAGTGAAACTGAGGATTGGAGAGAGAGTGTGAGAGTTTGAGTGAGAGTGAGGATGTGAGAGAGAGTGTGAGAGCGAGAGCGAGTGTGCGGATGGGAGAGAGTGTGAGTGTGAGAGTGAGAGTGAGGATGGGAGAGAGAGTGTGAGAGTGTGAGTTAGGATGGTAGAGTGAGTGTGAGAGTGAGAGTGAGATGGGAGAGAGTGAGAGTGAGGATGGGCGAGAGAGTGTGAGAGCGAGAGTGAGAGTGCGGATGGGAGAGAGTGTGAGTGTGATAGTGAGAGTGAGGATGGGAGAGAGAGTGTGAGAGTGAGAGTGAGGATGGGAGAGAGAGTGTCAGAGTGATAGTAAGGATGGGAGAGAGTGTGAGAGTGAGAGTGACAGTGAGGATGGGAGAGAGAGTGTGAGAGTGAGAGTTAGGATGGGAGAGAGAGTGTGAGAGTTAGAGCGAGAGTGAGGATGGGAGAGAGAGTGTGAGAGCGAGAGTGAGAATGCGGATGGGAGAGAGTGTGAGTGTGAGATTGAGAATGAGGATGGGAGAGAGAGTGTGAGAATGAGAGTGAGAATCGGAGAGAGTGTGAGAGCAAGAGTGAGAGTGCCAATGGGAGAGAGTGTGATTGTGAGAGTGAGAGTGAGGATTGGAGAGAGAGTGTGAGAGTGAGAGTAAGGATGGGAGAGAGAGTGTGAGTGTGAGAGTGAGGATGGGAGAGAGCGTGTGAGGGTGAGAGTGAGAATGAGGATGGTAGAGAGAGTGTGAGTGTGAGAGTGAGGATAACAGAGAGAGTGTGAGAGTGAGAGTGAGTATGGGAGAGAGAGTGTGAGAGTGAGAATGAGGATGGGAGATAGAGCGTGAGAGTGAGAGTGAGGATGGAAGAGGGAGTGTGAGAGTGAGTGAAAATGGGAGTGAGAGAGTGAGAGTGAGAGTGCGGATGGGAGAGTGTGTGAGAGTGAAAGTGAGAATGGAAGAGGGAGTGTGAGAGTGAGTGAGAATGGGAGTGAGAGAGTGAGAATGACAATGTGAATGGGAGAGAGTGTGAGAGTTTGATTGAGGATGCGAGAGAGAGTGTGAGAGTGAGAGTGAGGATGGGAGAATGAGTGTGACAGTGAGAGTGAGAGTGAGAATTGGAGAGTGTGTGTGAGAGTGAGAGTGAGAATGGGAGAGAGAGTGTGAGGGTGAGAGTGTGGATGGGAGAGAGAGTGTGAGGGTGAGAGTGAGGATGGGAGGGAAAGTGTGAGAGTGAGAGCGAGGATGAGAGAGAGCGTGTGAAAGTGAGAGAGAGGATGGGAGAGAGAGTGTGAGAGTGAGAATGAGGATGGGAGAGAGAGTGTGAGAGTGAGAATGGGAGAGAAAGTGTGATAGTGAGAGTGAGGATGGGAACGATAGTATGACAGAGAGCGTGAGGATGGGAGAGAGATTGTGAGAGTGAGAGTGCGAATGGGAGAGATTGTGAGAGTGAGAGCGAGGATGGGGGAGTGAGTGTGAGAGTGAGAGTGCGAATGGGAGAGAGAGTGAGAGTGAGAATGAGGATGGGAGAGAGAGTGTGAGAGTGAGAGTGAGGATGGGAGAGAGTGAGAGAGTGATGATGGTGGAGAGAGTGTGAGAGTGAGAGTGCGATTGGGAGAGAGTGTTAGAGTGACAGTGAGGATGGGAGAGAGAGTGTCAGAGTAAGAGTGAGGATGGGAGCGAGTGAGAGAGTGATGATGGTGGCGAGAGTGTGAGAGTTAGAGTGCGAATGGGAGAGAGTGTGAGAGTGACAGTCAGGATGGGAGAGAGAGTGTGAGAGTGAGAGTGATGATGGGAAAGAGTGTGAGAGTGACAGTGAGGATGGGAGAAGAGAGTGTGAGAGTGAGGATGGGAGAAGAGAGTGTGAGAGTGACGATGGGAGAGAGAGTGTGAGAGTGAGAGTGAGGATGCGGAGAGTTTGTGAGAGTGAGAGTGAGGATGGGAGAGAGAGTGTGAGTTTGAGAATGGGAGAGAGTGTGAGAGTGGAAGTGCGAATGGGAGAGAGTGAGAGAGTGAGAGTGAGAATGGGAGAGAGAGTGTGAGAGTGAGAATGGGAGAGTGAGAGTGAGAGTGAGGATGGGAGAGAGAGTGTGAGAGTGAGAATGAGGATGGGAGAGAGTGTGTGAGAGTTAGAGTGAGAGTGAGGATGGGAGAGAGATTGTGAGAGTGAGAGTGAGGATGGGAGAGAATGTGAGAGTGAGAGTGAGGATGGGAGAGAGTGTGAGAGTGAGAGTGAGAATTGGGGAGAGTATGAGAGTGAGATTGAGAGTGAGGATGGGAGAGACAGTGAGAGTGACAGTGAGGATGGGAGAGAGCGTGTGAGAGTGAGTATGAGGATGGGAGAGACAGTGTGAGAGTGAGAGCGAGAATGAGTGAGAGTGTGAGAGTGAGAATGAGGATGTGAGAGGGAGAGTGAGAGTGAGAGTGAGGATGGGAGAGAATGTGAGAGTGAGAGTGTTGATGGGAGAGAATGTGAGGGTGAAAGTGAGAATTGGAGAGAGAGTGTGATAGTGAGAGTGAGAATGGGAGAGAGTGTGAGAGTGAGAGTGAGGATGGGAGAAAAAGTGAGATAGTGAGAGTGAGAATGGGAGAGAGTGTGAGAGTGAGAGTGACGATGGGAGGGAGAGTGTGAGAGTGAGAGTGAGGATGGGAGAGAGTGTGAGTGTGAGAGTGAGAGTGAGAGTGAGAGTGAGGACGGGAGAGAGAGAGTGAGAGCGAGAGTGAGGATGGGAGAGAATGTGAGAGTGAGAATGATGATGGGCGAGAGTGTGAGAGTGAGAGTGAGAGTGCGGATGCGAGGAAGTGAGAGTGTGAGCGTGAGAGTAAGGAAGGGAGAGAGAGTGTGAGAGTGAGAGTGAGGATGGGAGAGAGTGAGTGAGGGTGAGAGTCAGAATGGGAGAGAGAGTGTGAGAGTGAGAGTGAGGATGGGAGAAAAAGTGAGATAGTGAGAGTGAGAATGGAAGAAAGTGTGAAAGTGAGAGTGACGATGGGAGGGAGAGTGTGAGAGTGAGAGTGAGGATGGGAGAGAGTGTGAGTGTGAGAGTGAGAGTGAGGATGGGAGATAGAGTGTGAGAGTGAGAGTGAGAGTGAGGACGGGAGAGAGAGAGTGAGAGTGAGAGTGAGGATGGGAGAGAATGTGAGAGTGAGAATGAGGATGGGCGAGAGTGTGAGAGTGAGAGTGAGAGTGCGGATGCGAGGGAGTGTGAGTGTGAGCGTGAGAGTAAGGAAGGGAGAGAGAGTGTGAGAGTGAGAGTGAGGATGGGAGAGAGTGAGTGAGAGTGAGAATGAGAATGAGGATGGGAGAGAGAGTGTGAGAATGAGAGTGAGAATCGGAGAGAGAGTGCGAGAGCGAGAGTGAGCATGCGGATGGGAGAGAGTGTGAGTGTGAGAGTGTGAGAGTGAGAGTGAGGATTGGAGAGAGAGTATGAGAGTGAGAGTGATGTTGGGAGAGAGAGTGTGAGAGTGAGAATGAGGATGGTAAAGAGAGTGTGAGAGTGAGAGTGAGGATGGTAGAGAGAGAGTTAGAGTGTCAGTGAGAATGGGAGTGATTGTGAGAGTGAGGACGGCAGAGAGGGTGAGAGTGACAGAGAGGTTGGGTGAGAGATTGCGAGATTGAGTGCGAGGATGGGAGAGAGTGTGAGAGTGAGACTGAGGATTGGAGAGAGAGTGTGAGAGTTTGAGTGAGAGTGAGGATGTGAGAGAGAGTGTGAGAGCGAGAGCGAGTGTGCGGATGGGAGAGAGTGTGAGTGTGAGAGTGAGAGTGAGGATGGGAGAGAGAGTGTGAGAGTGTGAGTTAGGATGGTAGAGTGAGTGTGAGAGTGAGAGTGAGATGGGAGAGAGTGAGAGTGAGGATGGGCGAGAGAGTGTGAGAGCGAGAGTGAGAGTGCGGATGGGAGAGAGTGTGAGTGTGATAGTGAGAGTGAGGATGGGAGAGAGAGTGTGAGAGTGAGAGTGAGGATGGGAGAGAGAGTGTCAGAGTGATAGTAAGGATGGGAGAGAGTGTGAGAGTGAGAGTGACAGTGAGGATGGGAGAGAGAGTGTGAGAGTGAGAGTTAGGATGGGAGAGAGAGTGTGAGAGTTAGAGCGAGAGTGAGGATGGGAGAGAGAGTGTGAGAGCGAGAGTGAGAATGCGGATGGGAGAGAGTGTGAGTGTGAGATTGAGAATGAGGATGGGAGAGAGAGTGTGAGAATGAGAGTGAGAATCGGAGAGAGTGTGAGAGCAAGAGTGAGAGTGCCAATGGGAGAGAGTGTGATTGTGAGAGTGAGAATGAGGATTGGAGAGAGAGTGTGAGAGTGAGAGTAAGGATGGGAGAGAGAGTGTGAGTGTGAGAGTGAGGATGGGAGAGAGCGTGTGAGGGTGAGAGTGAGAATGAGGATGGTAGAGAGAGTGTGAGTGTGAGAGTGAGGATAACAGATAGAGTGTGAGAGTGAGAGTGAGTATGGGAGAGAGAGTGTGAGAGTGAGAATGAGGATGGGAGATAGAGCGTGAGAGTGAGAGTGAGGATGGAAGAGGGAGTGTGAGAGTGAGTGAAAATGGGAGTGAGAGAGTGAGAGTGAGAGTGCGGATGGGAGAGTGTGTGAGAGTGAAAGTGAGAATGGAAGAGGGAGTGTGAGAGTGAGTGAGAATGGGAGTGAGAGAGTGAGAATGACAATGTGAATGGGAGAGAGTGTGAGAGTTTGATTGAGGATGCGAGAGAGAGTGTGAGAGTGAGAGTGAGGATGGGAGAATGAGTGTGACAGTGAGAGTGAGAGTGAGAATGGGAGAGTGTGTGTGAGAGTGAGAGTGAGAATGGGAGAGAGAGTGTGAGGGTGAGAGTGTGGATGGGAGAGAGAGTGTGAGGGTGAGAGTGAGGATGGGAGGGAAAGTGTGAGAGTGAGAGCGAGGATGAGAGAGAGCGTGTGAAAGTGAGAGAGAGGATGGGAGAGAGAGTGTGAGAGTGAGAATGAGAGTGAGAGTGAGGATGGGAGAGAAAGTGTGATAGTGAGAGTGAGAATGGGAGAGAGTGTGAGAGTGAGAGCGAGAGTGACGATGTGAGGGAGAGTGTGAGAGTGAGAGTGAGGATGAGAATGAGTGTGAGAGTGAGAGTGCGAATGGGAGAGAGAGTGAGAGTGAGGATGCGAGTGAGAGTGTGAGAGTGAGAGTGAGGATGGGAGAGAGAGTGTGAGAGTGAGAGTGAGGATGGTAGAGAGAGAGTTAGAGTGTCAGTGAGAATGGGAGTGATTGTGAGAGTGAGGACGGCAGAGAGGGTGAGAGTGACAGAGAGGTTGGGTGAGACATTGCGAGATTGAGTGCGAGGATGGGAGAGAGTGTGAGAGTGAGACTGAGGATTGGAGAGAGAGTGTGAGAGTTTGAGTGAGAGTGAGGATGTGAGAGAGAGTGTGAGAGCGAGAGCGAGTGTGCGGATGGGAGAGAGTGTGAGTGTGAGAGTGAGAGTGAGGATGGGAGAGAGAGTGTGAGAGTGTGAGTTAGGATTGTAGAGTGAGTGTGAGAGTGAGAGTGAGATGGGAGAGAGTGAGAGTGAGGATGGGCGAGAGAGTGTGAGAGCGAGAGTGAGAGTGCGGATGGGAGAGAGTGTGAGTGTGATAGTGAGAGTGAGGATGGGAGAGAGAGTGTGAGAGTGAGAGTGAGGATGGGAGAGAGAGTGTCAGAGTGATAGTAAGGATGGGAGAGAGTGTGAGAGTGAGAGTGACAGTGAGGATGGGAGAGAGAGTGTGAGAGTGAGAGTTAGGATGGGAGAGAGAGTGTGAGAGTTAGAGCGAGAGTGAGGATGGGAGAGAGAGTGTGAGAGCGAGAGTGAGAATGCGGATGGGAGAGAGTGTGAGTGTGAGATTGAGAATGAGGATGGGAGAGAGAGTGTGAGAATGAGAGTGAGAATCGGAGAGAGTGTGAGAGCAAGAGTGAGAGTGCCAATGGGAGAGAGTGTGAGTGTGAGAGTGAGAGTGAGGATTGGAGAGAGAGTGTGAGAGTGAGAGTAAGGATGGGAGAGAGAGTGTGAGTGTGAGAGTGAGGATGGGAGAGAGCGTGTGAGGGTGAGAGTGAGAATGAGGATGGTAGAGAGAGTGTGAGTGTGAGAGTGAGGATAACAGAGAGAGTGTGAGAGTGAGAGTGAGTATGGGAGAGAGAGTGTGAGAGTGAGAATGAGGATGGGAGATAGAGCGTGAGAGTGAGAGTGAGGATGGAAGAGGGAGTGTGAGAGTGAGTGAAAATGGGAGTGAGAGAGTGAGAGTGAGAGTGCGGATGGGAGAGTGTGTGAGAGTGAAAGTGAGAATGGAAGAGGGAGTGTGAGAGTGAGTGAGAATGGGAGTGAGAGAGTGAGAATGACAATGTGAATGGGAGAGAGTGTGAGAGTTTGATTGAGGATGCGAGAGAGAGTGTGAGAGTGAGAGTGAGGATGGGAGAATGAGTGTGACAGTGAGAGTGAGAGTGAGAATGGGAGAGTGTGTGTGAGAGTGAGAGTGAGAATGGGAGAGAGAGTGTGAGGGTGAGAGTGTGGATGGGAGAGAGAGTGTGAGGGTGAGAGTGAGGATGGGAGGGAAAGTGTGAGAGTGAGAGCGAGGATGAGAGAGAGCGTGTGAAAGTGAGAGAGAGGATGGGAGAGAGAGTGTGAGAGTGAGAATGAGGATGGGAGAGAGAGTGTGAGAGTGAGAATGGGAGAGAAAGTGTGATAGTGAGAGTGAGGATGGGAACGATAGTATGACAGAGAGCGTGAGGATGGGAGAGAGATTGTGAGAGTGAGAGTGCGAATGGGAGAGATTGTGAGAGTGAGAGCGAGGATGGGGGAGTGAGTGTGAGAGTGAGAGTGCGAATGGGAGAGAGAGTGAGAGTGAGAATGAGGATGGGAGAGAGAGTGTGAGAGTGAGAGTGAGGATGGGAGAGAGTGAGAGAGTGATGATGGTGGAGAGAGTGTGAGAGTGAGAGTGCGATTGGGAGAGAGTGTTAGAGTGACAGTGAGGATGGGAGAGAGAGTGTCAGAGTAAGAGTGAGGATGGGAGCGAGTGAGAGAGTGATGATGGTGGCGAGAGTGTGAGAGTTAGAGTGCGAATGGAAGAGAGTGTGAGAGTGACAGTCAGGATGGGAGAGAGAGTGTGAGAGTGAGAGTGATGATGGGAAAGAGTGTGAGAGTGACAGTGAGGATGGGAGAAGAGAGTGTGAGAGTGAGAGTGAGGATGGGAGAAGAGAGTGTGAGAGTGACGATGGGAGAGAGAGTGTGAGAGTGAGAGTGAGGATGCGGAGAGTTTGTGAGAGTGAGAGTGAGGATGGGAGAGCGAGTGTGAGTGTGAGAATGGGAGAGAGTGTGAGAGTGGAAGTGCGAATGGGAGAGAGTGAGAGAGTGAGAGTGAGAATGGGAGAGAGAGTGTGAGAGTGAGAATGGGAGAGTGAGAGTGAGAGTGAGGATGGGAGAGAGAGTGTGAGAGTGAGAATGAGGATGGGAGAGAGTGTGTGAGAGTTAGAGTGAGAGTGAGGATGGGAGAGAGATTGTGAGAGTGAGAGTGAGGATGGGAGAGAATGTGAGAGTGAGAGTGAGGATGGGAGAGAGTGTGAGAGTGAGAGTGAGAATTGGGGAGAGTATGAGAGTGAGATTGAGAGTGAGGATGGGAGAGACAGTGAGAGTGACAGCGAGGATGGGAGAGAGCGTGTGAGAGTGAGTATGAGGATGGGAGAGACAGTGTGAGAGTGAGAGCGAGAATGAGTGAGAGTGTGAGAGTGAGAATGAGGATGTGAGAGGGAGAGTGAGAGTGAGAGTGAGGATGGGAGAGAATGTGAGAGTGAGAGTGTTGATGGGAGAGAATGTGAGAGTGAAAGTGAGAATTGGAGAGAGAGTGTGATAGTGAGAGTGAGAATGGGAGAGAGTGTGAGAGTGAGAGTGAGGATGGGAGAAAAAGTGAGATAGTGAGAGTGAGAATGGGAGAGAGTGTGAGAGTGAGAGTGACGATGGGAGGGAGAGTGTGAGAGTGAGAGTGAGGATGGGAGAGAGTGTGAGTGTGAGAGTGAGAGTGAGAGTGAGAGTGAGGACGGGAGAGAGAGAGTGAGAGCGAGAGTGAGGATGGGAGAGAATGTGAGAGTGAGAATGATGATGGGCGAGAGTGTGAGAGTGAGAGTGAGAGTGCGGATGCGAGGAAGTGAGAGTGTGAGCGTGAGAGTAAGGAAGGGAGAGAGAGTGTGAGAGTGAGAGTGAGGATGGGAGAGAGTGAGTGAGGGTGAGAGTCAGAATGGGAGAGAGAGTGTGAGAGTGAGAGTGAGGATGGGAGAAAAAGTGAGATAGTGAGAGTGAGAATGGAAGAAAGTGTGAAAGTGAGAGTGACGATGGGAGGGAGAGTGTGAGAGTGAGAGTGAGGATGGGAGAGAGTGTGAGTGTGAGAGTGAGAGTGAGGATGGGAGATAGAGTGTGAGAGTGAGAGTGAGAGTGAGGACGGGAGAGAGAGAGTGAGAGTGAGAGTGAGGATGGGAGAGAATGTGAGAGTGAGAATGAGGATGGGCGAGAGTGTGAGAGTGAGAGTGAGAGTGCGGATGCGAGGGAGTGTGAGTGTGAGCGTGAGAGTAAGGAAGGGAGAGAGAGTGTGAGAGTGAGAGTGAGGATGGGAGAGAGTGAGTGAGGGTGAGAATGAGAATGAGGATGGGAGAGAGAGTGTGAGAATGAGAGTGAGAATCGGAGAGAGAGTGCGAGAGCGAGAGTGAGCATGCGGATGGGAGAGAGTGTGAGTGTGAGAGTGTGAGAGTGAGAGTGAGGATTGGAGAGAGAGTATGAGAGTGAGAGTGATGTTGGGAGAGACAGTGTGAGAGTGAGAATGAGGATGGTAGAGAGAGTGTGAGAGTGAGAGTGAGGGTGGGTGAGAGAGTGTGAGAGTGAGAGTGTGGATGGGAGAGAGAATGTGAGAGTGTGGATGGGAGAGAGTGTGTGAGAATGAGAGTGAGAATGAGGATGGGAGAGAGAGTGTGAGAGCGAGTGTGAGAATCGGAGAGAGTGAGAGTGTGAGTGCGGATGGGAGGGAGTGTGAGAGTGAGAGTCAGGATAGAAGAGGGAGCGAGAGAGTGAGTGAGAATGGGAGTGAGAGAGTGAGAGTGGTGGTGTGAATGGGAGAGAGTGTGAGAGCGAGAGTGAGGATGGGAGAGAGAGTGTGCCAGTGAGTGTGAGGATGGGGAGAGAGTGTGAGTGTGAGTGCGAATGGGTGTGAGTGTGTGAGAGTGAGAGTGAGGTTGGGAGAGAGAGTGAGAGTGAGAGTGAGAATGGGAGAATGAGTGTGAAAGTGAGAATGAGGATTGGAGAGAGAGTGTGAGGGTGTGAGCGAGGATGGGAGAGAGAGTGTGAGGGTGAGAGTGAAGATGGGAGAGAGAGTGTGAGAGTGACAGCGAGGATGGGTGAGAGAGTGTGAGAGTGAGAGTGAGGATGGGAGAGAGAGTGTGAGAGTGACAGCGAGGATGGGAGAGAGAGTGTGAGAGTGAGAGTGAGGATGGGAGAGAGAGTGTGAGAGTGAGAATGAGGATGGGAGAGAGAGTGTGAGAGTGAGAGTGAGAGTGAGGATGGGAGAGAGTGTGAGTGTGAGTGCGAATGGGTGTGAGTGTGTGAGAGTGAGAGTGAGGTTGGGAGAGAGAGTGAGAGTGAGAGTGAGAATGGGAGAATGAGTGTGAAAGTGAGAATGAGGATTGGAGAGAGAGTGTGAGGGTGAGAGTGAGGATGGGAGAGAGAGTGTGAGGGTGAGAGTGAAGATGGGAGAGAGAGTGTGAGAGTGACAGCGAGGATGGGTGAGAGAGTGTGAGAGTGAGAGTGAGGATGGGAGAGAGAGTGTGAGAGTGACAGCGAGGATGGGAGAGAGAGTGTGAGAGTGAGAGTGAGGATGGGAGAGAGAGTGTGAGAGTGAGAATGAGGATGGGAGAGAGAGTGTGAGAGTGAGAGTGAGAGTGAGGATTGGAGAGAAAGTGTGATAGTGAGAGTGAGAATGGGAGAGAGTGTGAGAGTGACAGTCAGGATGGGAGAGAGAGTGTGAGAGTGAGAGTGATGATGGGAAAGAGTGTGAGAGTGACAGTGAGGATGGGAGAAGAGAGTGTGAGAGTGAGAGTGAGGATGGGAGAAGAGAGTGTGAGAGTGACGATGGGAGAGAGAGTGTGAGAGTGAGAGTGACGATGCGGAGAGTTTGTGAGAGTGAGAGTGAGGATGGGAGAGAGAGTGTGAGTGTGAGAATGGGAGAGAGTGTGAGAGTGGAAGTGCGAATGGGAGAGAGTGAGAGAGTGAGAGTGAGAATGGGAGAGAGAGTGTGAGAGTGAGAATGGGAGAGTGAGAGTGAGAGTGAGGATGGGAGAGAGAGTGTGAGAGTGAGAATGAGGATGGGAGAGAGTGTGTGAGAGTTAGAGTGAGAGTGAGGATGGGAGAGAGATTGTGAGAGTGAGAGTGAGGATGGGAGAGAATGTGAGAGTGAGAGTGAGGATGGGAGAGAGTGTGAGAGTGAGAGTGAGAATTGGGGAGAGTATGAGAGTGAGATTGAGAGTGAGGATGGGAGAGACAGTGAGAGTGACAGCGAGGATGGGAGAGAGCGTGTGAGAGTGAGTATGAGGATGGGAGAGACAGTGTGAGAGTGAGAGCGAGAATGAGTGAGAGTGTGAGAGTGAGAATGAGGATGTGAGAGGGAGAGTGAGAGTGAGAGTGAGGATGGGAGAGAATGTGAGAGTGAGAGTGTTGATGGGAGAGAATGTGAGAGTGAAAGTGAGAATTGGAGAGAGAGTGTGATAGTGAGAGTGAGAATGGGAGAGAGTGTGAGAGTGAGAGTGAGGATGGGAGAAAAAGTGAGATAGTGAGAGTGAGAATGGGAGAGAGTGTGAGAGTGAGAGTGACGATGGGAGGGAGAGTGTGAGAGTGAGAGTGAGGATGTGAGAGAGTGTGAGTGTGAGAGTGAGAGTGAGAGTGAGAGTGAGGACGGGAGAGAGAGAGTGAGAGCGAGAGTGAGGATGGGAGAGAATGTGAGAGTGAGAATGATGATGGGCGAGAGTGTGAGAGTGAGAGTGAGAGTGCGGATGCGAGGAAGTGAGAGTGTGAGCGTGAGAGTAAGGAAGGGAGAGAGAGTGTGAGAGTGAGAGTGAGGATGGGAGAGAGTGAGTGAGGGTGAGAGTCAGAATGGGAGAGAGAGTGTGAGAGTGAGAGTGAGGATGGGAGAAAAAGTGAGATAGTGAGAGTGAGAATGGAAGAAAGTGTGAAAGTGAGAGTGACGATGGGAGGGAGAGTGTGAGAGTGAGAGTGAGGATGGGAGAGAGTGTGAGTGTGAGAGTGAGAGTGAGGATGGGAGATAGAGTGTGAGAGTGAGAGTGAGAGTGAGGACGGGAGAGAGAGAGTGAGAGTGAGAGTGAGGATGGGAGAGAATGTGAGAGTGAGAATGAGGATGGGCGAGAGTGTGAGAGTGAGAGTGAGAGTGCGGATGCGAGGGAGTGTGAGTGTGAGCGTGAGAGTAAGGAAGGGAGAGAGAGTGTGAGAGTGAGAGTGAGGATGGGAGAGAGTGAGTGAGGGTGAGAATGAGAATGAGGATGGGAGAGAGAGTGTGAGAATGAGAGTGAGAATCGGAGAGAGAGTGCGAGAGCGAGAGTGAGCATGCGGATGGGAGAGAGTGTGAGTGTGAGAGTGTGAGAGTGAGAGTGAGGATTGGAGAGAGAGTATGAGAGTGAGAGTGATGTTAGGAGAGACAGTGTGAGAGTGAGAATGAGGATGGTAGAGAGAGTGTGAGAGTGAGAGTGAGGGTGGGTGAGAGAGTGTGAGAGTGAGAGTGTGGATGGGAGAGAGAATGTGAGAGTGTGGATGGGAGAGAGTGTGTGAGAATGAGAGTGAGAATGAGGATGGGAGAGAGAGTGTGAGAGCGAGTGTGAGAATCGGAGAGAGTGAGAGTGTGAGTGCGGATGGGAGGGAGTGTGAGAGTGAGAGTCAGGATAGAAGAGGGAGCGAGAGAGTGAGTGAGAATGGGAGTGAGAGAGTGAGAGTGGTGGTGTGAATGGGAGAGAGTGTGAGAGCGAGAGTGAGGATGGGAGAGAGAGTGTGCCAGTGAGTGTGAGGATGGGGAGAGAGTGTGAGTGTGAGTGCGAATGGGTGTGAGTGTGTGAGAGTGAGAGTGAGGTTGGGAGAGAGAGTGAGAGTGAGAGTGAGAATGGGAGAATGAGTGTGAAAGTGAGAATGAGGATTGGAGAGAGAGTGTGAGGGTGTGAGTGAGGATGGGAGAGAGAGTGTGAGGGTGAGAGTGAAGATGGGAGAGAGAGTGTGAGAGTGACAGCGAGGATGGGTGAGAGAGTGTGAGAGTGAGAGTGAGGATGGGAGAGAGAGTGTGAGAGTGACAGCGAGGATGGGAGAGAGAGTGTGAGAGTGAGAGTGAGGATGGGAGAGAGAGTGTGAGAGTGAGAATGAGGATGGGAGAGAGAGTGTGAGAGTGAGAGTGAGAGTGAGGATGGGAGAGAGTGTGAGTGTGAGTGCGAATGGGTGTGAGTGTGTGAGAGTGAGAGTGAGGTTGGGAGAGAGAGTGAGAGTGAGAGTGAGAATGGGAGAATGAGTGTGAAAGTGAGAATGAGGATTGGAGAGAGAGTGTGAGGGTGAGAGTGAGGATGGGAGAGAGAGTGTGAGGGTGAGAGTGAAGATGGGAGAGAGAGTGTGAGAGTGACAGCGAGGATGGGTGAGAGAGTGTGAGAGTGAGAGTGAGGATGGGAGAGAGAGTGTGAGAGTGACAGCGAGGATGGGAGAGAGAGTGTGAGAGTGAGAGTGAGGATGGGAGAGAGAGTGTGAGAGTGAGAATGAGGATGGGAGAGAGAGTGTGAGAGTGAGAGTGAGAGTGAGGATTGGAGAGAAAGTGTGATAGTGAGAGTGAGAATGGGAGAGAGTGTGAGAGTGAGAGTGAGAGTGACGATGGGAGGGAGAGTGTGAGAGTGAGAGTGAAGATGGGAGAGAGTATGAGAGTGTGAGTGAGAGTGGGGATGGGAGAGGGAGTGTGAGAGTGAGGATGGGAGAGAGAGTGAGAGTGTGAGGATGGGAGAGAATGTGAGAGTGAGAGTGAGGATGGGAGAGAGTGTGAGAGTGAGAGTGAGAATTGGGGAGAGTATGAGAGTGAGATTGAGAGTGAGGATGGGAGAGACAGTGAGAGTGACAGCGAGGATGGGAGAGAGCGTGTGAGAGTGAGTATGAGGATGGGAGAGACAGTGTGAGAGTGAGAGCGAGAATGAGAGAGAGTGTGAGAGTGAGAATGAGGATGTGAGAGGGAGAGTGAGAGTGAGAGTGAGGATGGGAGAGAATGTGAGAGTGAGAGTGTTGATGGGAGAGAGTGTGAGAGTGAAAGTGAGAATTGGAGAGAGAGTGTGAGATTGAGAGTGTGAATGGGAGAGAGTGTGAAAGTGAGAATGAGGATGGGAGAGAGAGTGTGATAGTGAGAGTGAGAATGGGAGAGAGTGTGAGAGTGAGAGTGAGGATGGGAGAAAAAGTGAGATAGTGAGAGTGAGAATGGGAGAGAGTGTGAGAGTGAGAGTGACGATGGGAGGGAGAGTGTGAGAGTGACAGTGAGGATGGGAGAGAGTGTGAGTGTGAGAGTGAGAGTGAGGATGGGAGATAGAGTGTGAGAGTGAGAGTGAGAGTGAGAGTGAGGACGGGAGAGAGAGAAAGAGTGAGAGTGAGAGTGAGGATGGGAGAGAATGTGAGAGTGAGAATGAGGATGGGCGAGAGTGTGAGAGTGAGAGTGAGAGTGCGGATGCGAGGGAGTGAGAGTGTGAGCGTGAGAGTAAGGAAGGGAGAGAGAGTGTGAGAGTGAGAGTGAGGATGGGAGAGAGTGAGTGAGGGTGAGAGTCAGAATGGGAGAGAGAGTGTGAGAGTGAGAGTGAGGATGGGAGAAAAAGTGAGATAGTGAGAGTGAGAATGGGAGAGAGTGTGAAAGTGAGAGTGACGATGGGAGGGAGAGTGTGAGAGTGAGAGTGAGGATGGGAGAGAGTGTGAGTGTGAGAGTGAGAGTGAGGATGGGAGATAGAGTGTGAGAGTGAGAGTGAGAGTGAGGACGGGAGAGAGAGAGTGAGAGTGAGAGTGAGGATGGGAGAGAATGTGAGAGTGAGAATGAGGATGGGCGAGAGTGTGAGAGTGAGAGTGAGAGTGCGGATGCGAGGGAGTGTGAGTGTGAGCGTGAGAGTAAGGAAGGGAGAGAGAGTGTGAGAGTGAGAGTGAGGATGGGAGAGAGTGAGTGAGAGTGAGAATGAGAATGAGGATGGGAGAGAGAGTGTGAGAATGAGAGTGAGAATCGGAGAGAGAGTGCGAGAGCGAGAGTGAGCATGCGGATGGGAGAGAGTGTGAGTGTGAGAGTGTGAGAGTGAGAGTGAGGATTGGAGAGAGAGTATGAGAGTGAGAGTGATGTTGGGAGAGAGAGTGTGAGAGTGAGAATGAGGATGGTAGAGAGAGTGTGAGAGTGAGAGTGAGGGTGGGTGAGAGAGTGTGAGAGTGAGAGTGTGGATGGGAGAGAGAGTGTGAGAGTGTGGATGGGAGAGAGTGTGTGAGAATGAGAGTGAGAATGAGGATGGGAGAGAGAGTGTGAGAGCGAGTGTGAGAATCGGAGAGAGTGAGAGTGTGAGTGCGGATGGGAGGTAGTGTGAGAGTGAGAGTGAGGATGGAAGAGGGAGCAAGAGAGTGAGTGAGAATGGGAGTGAGAGAGTGAGAGTGGTAGTGTGAATGGGAGAGAGTGTGAGAGCGAGAGTGAGGATGGGAGAGAGAGTGTGCCAGTGAGTGTGAGGATGGGAGAGAGAGTGTGAGAGTGAGAGCGAGAATGAGAGAGAGTGTGAGAGTGAGAATGAGGATGTGAGAGGGAGAGTGAGAGTGAGAGTGAGGATGGGAGAGAATGTGAGAGTGAGAGTGTTGATGGGAGAGAGTGTGAGAGTGAAAGTGAGAATTGGAGAGAGAGTGTGAGATTGAGAGTGTGAATGGGAGAGAGTGTGAAAGTGAGAATGAGGATGGGAGAGAGAGTGTGATAGTGAGAGTGAGAATGGGAGAGAGTGTGAGAGTGAGAGTGAGGATGGGAGAAAAAGTGAGATAGTGAGAGTGAGAATGGGAGAGAGTGTGAGAGTGAGAGTGACGATGGGAGGGAGAGTGTGAGAGTGACAGTGAGGATGGGAGAGAGTGTGAGTGTGAGAGTGAGAGTGAGGATGGGAGATAGAGTGTGAGAGTGAGAGTGAGAGTGAGAGTGAGGACGGGAGAGAGAGAAAGAGTGAGAGTGAGAGTGAGGATGGGAGAGAATGTGAGAGTGAGAATGAGGATGGGCGAGAGTGTGAGAGTGAGAGTGAGAGTGCGGATGCGAGGGAGTGAGAGTGTGAGCGTGAGAGTAAGGAAGGGAGAGAGAGTGTGAGAGTGAGAGTGAGGATGGGAGAGAGTGAGTGAGGGTGAGAGTCAGAATGGGAGAGAGAGTGTGAGAGTGAGAGTGAGGATGGGAGAAAAAGTGAGATAGTGAGAGTGAGAATGGGAGAGAGTGTGAAAGTGAGAGTGACGATGGGAGGGAGAGTGTGAGAGTGAGAGTGAGGATGGGAGAGAGTGTGAGTGTGAGAGTGAGAGTGAGGATGGGAGATAGAGTGTGAGAGTGAGAGTGAGAGTGAGGACGGGAGAGAGAGAGTGAGAGTGAGAGTGAGGATGGGAGAGAATGTGAGAGTGAGAATGAGGATGGGCGAGAGTGTGAGAGTGAGAGTGAGAGTGCGGATGCGAGGGAGTGTGAGTGTGAGCGTGAGAGTAAGGAAGGGAGAGAGAGTGTGAGAGTGAGAGTGAGGATGGGAGAGAGTGAGTGAGAGTGAGAATGAGAATGAGGATGGGAGAGAGAGTGTGAGAATGAGAGTGAGAATCGGAGAGAGAGTGCGAGAGCGAGAGTGAGCATGCGGATGGGAGAGAGTGTGAGTGTGAGAGTGTGAGAGTGAGAGTGAGGATTGGAGAGAGAGTATGAGAGTGAGAGTGATGTTGGGAGAGAGAGTGTGAGAGTGAGAATGAGGATGGTAGAGAGAGTGTGAGAGTGAGAGTGAGGGTGGGTGAGAGAGTGTGAGAGTGAGAGTGTGGATGGGAGAGAGAGTGTGAGAGTGTGGATGGGAGAGAGTGTGTGAGAATGAGAGTGAGAATGAGGATGGGAGAGAGAGTGTGAGAGCGAGTGTGAGAATCGGAGAGAGTGAGAGTGTGAGTGCGGATGGGAGGTAGTGTGAGAGTGAGAGTGAGGATGGAAGAGGGAGCAAGAGAGTGAGTGAGAATGGGAGTGAGAGAGTGAGAGTGGTAGTGTGAATGGGAGAGAGTGTGAGAGCGAGAGTGAGGATGGGAGAGAGAGTGTGCCAGTGAGTGTGAGGATGGGAGAGAGAGTGTGAGAGTGACAGCGAGGATGGGAGAGAGAGTGTGAGAGTGAGAGTGAGGATGGGAGAGAGAGTGTTAGAGTGAGAATGAGGATGGGAGAGAGAGTGTGAGAGTGAGAGTGAGAGTGAGAGTGAGGATGGGAGAGAAAGTGTGATAGTGAGAGTGAGAATGGGAGAGAGTGTGAGAGTGAGAGTGAGAGTGACGATGGGAGGGAGAGTGTGAGAGTGAGAGTGAGAATTGGGGAGAGTATGAGAGTGAGATTGAGAGTGAGGATGGGAGAGACAGTGAGAGTGACAGCGAGGATGGGAGAGAGCGTGTGAGAGTGAGTGTGAGAATTGGGGAGAGTATGAGAGTGAGATTGAGAGTGAGGATGGGAGAGACAGTGAGAGTGACAGCGAGGATGGGAGAGAGCGTGTGAGAGTGAGTATGAGGATGGGAGAGACAGTGTGAGAGTGAGAGCGAGAATGAGAGAGAGTGTGAGAGTGAGAATGAGGATGTGAGAGGGAGAGTGAGAGTGAGAGTGAGGATGGGAGAGAATGTGAGAGTGAGAGTGTTGATGGGAGAGAGTGTGAGAGTGAAAGTGAGAATTGGAGAGAGAGTGTGAGATTGAGAGTGTGAATGGGAGAGAGTGTGAAAGTGAGAATGAGGATGGGAGAGAGAGTGTGATAGTGAGAGTGAGAATGGGAGAGAGTGTGAGAGTGAGAGTGAGGATGGGAGAAAAAGTGAGATAGTGAGAGTGAGAATGGGAGAGAGTGTGAGAGTGAGAGTGACGATGGGAGGGAGAGTGTGAGAGTGACAGTGAGGATGGGAGAGAGTGTGAGTGTGAGAGTGAGAGTGAGGATGGGAGATAGAGTGTGAGAGTGAGAGTGAAAGTGAGAGTGAGGACGGGAGAGAGAGAAAGAGTGAGAGTGAGAGTGAGGATGGGAGAGAATGTGAGAGTGAGAGTGTTGATGGGAGAGAGTGTGAGAGTGAAAGTGAGAATTGGAGAGAGAGTGTGAGATTGAGAGTGTGAATGGGAGAGAGTGTGAAAGTGAGAATGAGGATGGGAGAGAGAGTGTGATAGTGAGAGTGAGAATGGGAGAGAGTGTGAGAGTGAGAGTGAGGATGGGAGAAAAAGTGAGATAGTGAGAGTGAGAATGGGAGAGAGTGTGAGAGTGAGAGTGACGATGGGAGGGAGAGTGTGAGAGTGACAGTGAGGATGGGAGAGAGTGTGAGTGTGAGAGTGAGAGTGAGGATGGGAGATAGAGTGTGAGAGTGAGAGTGAGAGTGAGAGTGAGGACGGGAGAGAGAGAAAGAGTGAGAGTGAGAGTGAGGATGGGAGAGAATGTGAGAGTGAGAATGAGGATGGGCGAGAGTGTGAGAGTGAGAGTGAGAGTGCGGATGCGAGGGAGTGAGAGTGTGAGCGTGAGAGTAAGGAAGGGAGAGAGAGTGTGAGAGTGAGAGTGAGGATGGGAGAGAGTGAGTGAGGGTGAGAGTCAGAATGGGAGAGAGAGTGTGAGAGTGAGAGTGAGGATGGGAGAAAAAGTGAGATAGTGAGAGTGAGAATGGGAGAGAGTGTGAAAGTGAGAGTGACGATGGGAGGGAGAGTGTGAGAGTGAGAGTGAGGATGGGAGAGAGTGTGAGTGTGAGAGTGAGAGTGAGGATGGGAGATAGAGTGTGAGAGTGAGAGTGAGAGTGAGGACGGGAGAGAGAGAGTGAGAGTGAGAGTGAGGATGGGAGAGAATGTGAGAGTGAGAATGAGGATGGGCGAGAGTGTGAGAGTGAGAGTGAGAGTGCGGATGCGAGGGAGTGTGAGTGTGAGCGTGAGAGTAAGGAAGGGAGAGAGAGTGTGAGAGTGAGAGTGAGGATGGGAGAGAGTGAGTGAGAGTGAGAATGAGAATGAGGATGGGAGAGAGAGTGTGAGAATGAGAGTGAGAATCGGAGAGAGAGTGCGAGAGCGAGAGTGAGCATGCGGATGGGAGAGAGTGTGAGTGTGAGAGTGTGAGAGTGAGAGTGAGGATTGGAGAGAGAGTATGAGAGTGAGAGTGATGTTGGGAGAGAGAGTGTGAGAGTGAGAATGAGGATGGTAGAGAGAGTGTGAGAGTGAGAGTGAGGGTGGGTGAGAGAGTGTGAGAGTGAGAGTGTGGATGGGAGAGAGAGTGTGAGAGTGTGGATGGGAGAGAGTGTGTGAGAATGAGAGTGAGAATGAGGATGGGAGAGAGAGTGTGAGAGCGAGTGTGAGAATCGGAGAGAGTGAGAGTGTGAGTGCGGATGGGAGGTAGTGTGAGAGTGAGAGTGAGGATGGAAGAGGGAGCAAGAGAGTGAGTGAGAATGGGAGTGAGAGAGTGAGAGTGGTAGTGTGAATGGGAGAGAGTGTGAGAGCGAGAGTGAGGATGGGAGAGAGAGTGTGCCAGTGAGTGTGAGGATGGGAGAGAGAGTGTGAGAGTGACAGCGAGGATGGGAGAGAGAGTGTGAGAGTGAGAGTGAGGATGGGAGAGAGAGTGTTAGAGTGAGAATGAGGATGGGAGAGAGAGTGTGAGAGTGAGAGTGAGAGTGAGAGTGAGGATGGGAGAGAAAGTGTGATAGTGAGAGTGAGAATGGGAGAGAGTGTGAGAGTGAGAGTGAGAGTGACGATGGGAGGGAGAGTGTGAGAGTGAGAGTGAGAATTGGGGAGAGTATGAGAGTGAGATTGAGAGTGAGGATGGGAGAGACAGTGAGAGTGACAGCGAGGATGGGAGAGAGCGTGTGAGAGTGAGTGTGAGAATTGGGGAGAGTATGAGAGTGAGATTGAGAGTGAGGATGGGAGAGACAGTGAGAGTGACAGCGAGGATGGGAGAGAGCGTGTGAGAGTGAGTATGAGGATGGGAGAGACAGTGTGAGAGTGAGAGCGAGAATGAGAGAGAGTGTGAGAGTGAGAATGAGGATGTGAGAGGGAGAGTGAGAGTGAGAGTGAGGATGGGAGAGAATGTGAGAGTGAGAGTGTTGATGGGAGAGAGTGTGAGAGTGAAAGTGAGAATTGGAGAGAGAGTGTGAGATTGAGAGTGTGAATGGGAGAGAGTGTGAAAGTGAGAATGAGGATGGGAGAGAGAGTGTGATAGTGAGAGTGAGAATGGGAGAGAGTGTGAGAGTGAGAGTGAGGATGGGAGAAAAAGTGAGATAGTGAGAGTGAGAATGGGAGAGAGTGTGAGAGTGAGAGTGACGATGGGAGGGAGAGTGTGAGAGTGACAGTGAGGATGGGAGAGAGTGTGAGTGTGAGAGTGAGAGTGAGGATGGGAGATAGAGTGTGAGAGTGAGAGTGAAAGTGAGAGTGAGGACGGGAGAGAGAGAAAGAGTGAGAGTGAGAGTGAGGATGGGAGAGAATGTGAGAGTGAGAATGAGGATGGGCGAGAGTGTGAGAGTGAGAGTGAGAGTGGGGATGCGAGGGAGTGAGAGTGTGAGCGTGAGAGTGACGATGGGAGAGAGAGTGTGAGAGTGAGAGTGAGGATGGGAGAGAGTGAGTGAGGGTGAGAGTCAGAATGGGAGAGAGAGTGTGAGAGTGAGAGTGAGGATGGGAGAAAAAGTGAGATAGTGAGAGTGAGAATGGGAGAGAGTGTGAAAGTGAGAGTGACGATGGGAGGGAGAGTGTGAGAGTGAGAGTGAGGATGGGAGAGAGTGTGAGTGTGAGTGTGAGAGTGAGAGTGAGGATGGGAGATAGAGTGTGAGAGTGAGAGTGAGAGTGAGGACGGGAGAGAGAGAGTGAGAGTGAGAGTGAGGATGGGAGAGAATGTGAGAGTGAGAATGAGGATGGGCGAGAGTGTGAGAGTGAGAGTGAGAGTGCGGATGCGAGGGAGTGTGAGTGTGAGCGTGAGAGTAAGGAAGGGAGAGAGAGTGTGAGAGTGAGAGTGAGGATGGGAGAGAGTGAGTGAGAGTGAGAATGAGAATGAGGATGGGAGAGAGAGTGTGAGAATGAGAGTGAGAATCGGAGAGAGAGTGCGAGAGCGAGAGTGAGCATGCGGATGGGAGAGAGTGTGAGTGTGAGAGTGTGAGAGTGAGAGTGAGGATTGGAGAGAGAGTATGAGAGTGAGAGTGATGTTGGGAGAGAGAGTGTGAGAATGAGGATGGTAGAGAGAGTGTGAGAGTGAGAGTGAGGGTGGGTGAGAGAGTGTGAGAGTGAGAGTGTGGATGGGAGAGAGAGTGTGAGAGTGTGGATGGGAGAGAGTGTGTGAGAATGAGAGTGAGAATGAGGATGGGAGAGAGAGTGTGAGAGCGAGTGTGAGAATCGGAGAGAGTGAGAGTGTGAGTGCGGATGGGAGGTAGTGTGAGAGTGAGAGTGAGGATGGAAGAGGGAGCGAGAGAGTGAGTGAGAATGGGAGTGAAAGAGTGAGAGTGGTAGTGTGAATGGGAGAGAGTGTGAGAGCGAGAGTGAGGATGGGAGAGAGAGTGTGCCAGTGAGTGTGAGGATGGGAGAGAGTGTGTGAGAGTGACAGCGAGGATGGGAGAGAGAGTGTGAGAGTGAGAGTGAGGATGGGAGAGAGAGTGTGAGAGTGAGAATGAGGATGGGAGAGAGAGTGTGAGAGTGAGAGTGAGAGTGAGAGTGAGGATGGGAGAGAAAGTGTGATAGTGAGAGTGAGAATGGGAGAGAGTGTGAGAGTGAGAGTGAGAGTGACGATGGGAGGGAGAGTGTGAGAGTGAGAGTAAGATGGGAGAGAGTATGAGAGTGAGAGTGAGAGCGGGGATGGGAGAGGGAGTGTGAGAGTGAGGATGGGAGAGAGAGTGAGAGTGAGAGTGAGGATGGGAGAGAATGTGAGAGTGTGAGTGACGATGGGAGGGAGAGTGTGAGAGTGAGAGTGAGGATGGGAGAGAGTGTGAGTGTGAGAGTGAGAGTGAGGATGGGAGATAGAGTGCGAGAGTGAGAGTGAGGACGGGAGCGAGAGAGTGAGAGTGAGAGTGAGGATGGGAGAGAATGTGAGAGTGAGAATGAGGATGGGTGAGAGTGTGAGAGTGAGAGTGAGAGTGCGGATGCGAGGGAGTGTGAGTGTGAGCGTGAGAGTAAGGAAGGGAGAGAGAGTGTGAGAGTGAGAGTGAGGATGGGAGAGAGTGAGTGAGGGTGAGAATGAGAATGAGGATGGGAGAGAGAGTGTGAGAATGAGAGTGAGAATCGGAGAGAGAGTGCGAGAGCGAGAGTGAGCATGCGGATGGGAGAGAGTGTGAGTGTGAGAGTGTGAGAGTGAGAGTGAGGATTGGAGAGAGAGTATGAGAGTGAGAGTGATGTTGGGAGAGACAGTGTGAGAGTGAGAATGAGGATGGTAGAGAGAGTGTGAGAGTGAGAGTGAGGGTGGGTGAGAGAGTGTGAGAGTGAGAGTGTGGATGGGAGAGAGAATGTGAGAGTGTGGATGGGAGAGAGTGTGTGAGAATGAGAGTGAGAATGAGGATGGGAGAGAGAGTGTGAGAGCGAGTGTGAGAATCGGAGAGAGTGAGAGTGTGAGTGCGGATGGGAGGGAGTGTGAGAGTGAGAGTCAGGATAGAAGAGGGAGCGAGAGAGTGAGTGAGAATGGGAGTGAGAGAGTGAGAGTGGTGGTGTGAATGGGAGAGAGTGTGAGAGCGAGAGTGAGGATGGGAGAGAGAGTGTGCCAGTGAGTGTGAGGATGGGGAGAGAGTGTGAGTGTGAGTGCGAATGGGTGTGAGTGTGTGAGAGTGAGAGTGAGGTTGGGAGAGAGAGTGAGAGTGAGAGTGAGAATGGGAGAATGAGTGTGAAAGTGAGAATGAGGATTGGAGAGAGAGTGTGAGGGTGTGAGTGAGGATGGGAGAGAGAGTGTGAGGGTGAGAGTGAAGATGGGAGAGAGAGTGTGAGAGTGACAGCGAGGATGGGTGAGAGAGTGTGAGAGTGAGAGTGAGGATGGGAGAGAGAGTGTGAGAGTGACAGCGAGGATGGGAGAGAGAGTGTGAGAGTGAGAGTGAGGATGGGAGAGAGAGTGTGAGAGTGAGAATGAGGATGGGAGAGAGAGTGTGAGAGTGAGAGTGAGAGTGAGGATGGGAGAGAGTGTGAGTGTGAGTGCGAATGGGTGTGAGTGTGTGAGAGTGAGAGTGAGGTTGGGAGAGAGAGTGAGAGTGAGAGTGAGAATGGGAGAATGAGTGTGAAAGTGAGAATGAGGATTGGAGAGAGAGTGTGAGGGTGAGAGTGAGGATGGGAGAAAAAGTGAGATAGTGAGAGTGAGAATGGGAGAGAGTGTGAGAGTGAGAGTGACGATGGGAGGGAGAGTGTGAGAGTGACAGTGAGGATGGGAGAGAGTGTGAGTGTGAGAGTGAGAGTGAGGATGGGAGATAGAGTGTGAGAGTGAGAGTGAGAGTGAGAGTGAGGACGGGAGAGAGAGAAAGAGTGAGAGTGAGAGTGAGGATGGGAGAGAATGTGAGAGTGAGAATGAGGATGGGCGAGAGTGTGAGAGTGAGAGTGAGAGTGCGGATGCGAGGGAGTGAGAGTGTGAGCGTGAGAGTGACGATGGGAGAGAGAGTGTGAGAGTGAGAGTGAGGATGGGAGAGAGTGAGTGAGGGTGAGAGTCAGAATGGGAGAGAGAGTGTGAGAGTGAGAGTGAGGATGGGAGAAAAAGTGAGATAGTGAGAGTGAGAATGGGAGAGAGTGTGAAAGTGAGAGTGACGATGGGAGGGAGAGTGTGAGAGTGAGAGTGAGGATGGGAGAGAGTGTGAGTGTGAGTGTGAGAGTGAGAGTGAGGATGGGAGATAGAGTGTGAGAGTGAGAGTGAGAGTGAGGACGGGAGAGAGAGAGTGAGAGTGAGAGTGAGGATGGGAGAGAATGTGAGAGTGAGAATGAGGATGGGCGAGAGTGTGAGAGTGAGAGTGAGAGTGCGGATGCGAGGGAGTGTGAGTGTGAGCGTGAGAGTAAGGAAGGGAGAGAGAGTGTGAGAGTGAGAGTGAGGATGGGAGAGAGTGAGTGAGAGTGAGAATGAGAATGAGGATGGGAGAGAGAGTGTGAGAATGAGAGTGAGAATCGGAGAGAGAGTGCGAGAGCGAGAGTGAGCATGCGGATGGGAGAGAGTGTGAGTGTGAGAGTGTGAGAGTGAGAGTGAGGATTGGAGAGAGAGTATGAGAGTGAGAGTGATGTTGGGAGAGAGAGTGTGAGAATGAGGATGGTAGAGAGAGTGTGAGAGTGAGAGTGAGGGTGGGTGAGAGAGTGTGAGAGTGAGAGTGTGGATGGGAGAGAGAGTGTGAGAGTGTGGATGGGAGAGAGTGTGTGAGAATGAGAGTGAGAATGAGGATGGGAGAGAGAGTGTGAGAGCGAGTGTGAGAATCGGAGAGAGTGAGAGTGTGAGTGCGGATGGGAGGTAGTGTGAGAGTGAGAGTGAGGATGGAAGAGGGAGCGAGAGAGTGAGTGAGAATGGGAGTGAAAGAGTGAGAGTGGTAGTGTGAATGGGAGAGAGTGTGAGAGCGAGAGTGAGGATGGGAGAGAGAGTGTGCCAGTGAGTGTGAGGATGGGAGAGAGTGTGTGAGAGTGACAGCGAGGATGGGAGAGAGAGTGTGAGAGTGAGAGTGAGGATGGGAGAGAGAGTGTGAGAGTGAGAATGAGGATGGGAGAGAGAGTGTGAGAGTGAGAGTGAGAGTGAGAGTGAGGATGGGAGAGAAAGTGTGATAGTGAGAGTGAGAATGGGAGAGAGTGTGAGAGTGAGAGTGAGAGTGACGATGGGAGGGAGAGTGTGAGAGTGAGAGTAAGATGGGAGAGAGTATGAGAGTGAGAGTGAGAGCGGGGATGGGAGAGGGAGTGTGAGAGTGAGGATGGGAGAGAGAGTGAGAGTGAGAGTGAGGATGGGAGAGAATGTGAGAGTGTGAGTGACGATGGGAGGGAGAGTGTGAGAGTGAGAGTGAGGATGGGAGAGAGTGTGAGTGTGAGAGTGAGAGTGAGGATGGGAGATAGAGTGCGAGAGTGAGAGTGAGGACGGGAGCGAGAGAGTGAGAGTGAGAGTGAGGATGGGAGAGAATGTGAGAGTGAGAATGAGGATGGGTGAGAGTGTGAGAGTGAGAGTGAGAGTGCGGATGCGAGGGAGTGTGAGTGTGAGCGTGAGAGTAAGGAAGGGAGAGAGAGTGTGAGAGTGAGAGTGAGGATGGGAGAGAGTGAGTGAGGGTGAGAATGAGAATGAGGATGGGAGAGAGAGTGTGAGAATGAGAGTGAGAATCGGAGAGAGAGTGCGAGAGCGAGAGTGAGCATGCGGATGGGAGAGAGTGTGAGTGTGAGAGTGTGAGAGTGAGAGTGAGGATTGGAGAGAGAGTATGAGAGTGAGAGTGATGTTGGGAGAGAGAGTGTGAGAGTGAGAATGAGGATGGTAGAGAGAGTGTGAGAGTGAGAGTGAGGGTGGGTGAGAGAGTGTGAGAGTGAGAGTGAAGATGGGAGAGAGAGTGTGAGAGTGTGGATGGGAGAGAGTGTGTGAGAATGAGAGTGAGGATGGGAGAGAGTGTGAGTGTGAGAGTGAGAGTGAGGATGGGAGAGAGTGTGAGAGTGAGAGTGAGAATTGGGGAGAGTATGAGTGTGAGATTGAGAGTGAGGATGGGAGAGAGAGTGAGAGTGACAGCGAGGATGGGAGAGAGCGTGTGAGAGTGAGTATGAGGATGGGAGAGACAGTGTGAGAGTGAGAGCGAGAATGAGAGAGAGTGTGAGAGTGAGAATGAGGATGTGAGAGAGAGTGTGAGAGTGACAGCGAGGATGGGAGAGAGAGTGTGAGAGTGAGAATGAGGATGTGAGAGGGAGAGTGAGAGTGAGAGTGAGGATGGGAGAGAATGTGAGAGTGAGAGTTTTGATGGGAGAGAGTGTGAGAGTGAAAGTGAGAATTGGAGAGAGAGTGTGAGATTGAGAGTGTGAATGGGAGAGAGTGTGAAAGTGAGAATGAGGATGGGAGAGAGAGTGTGATAGTGAGAGTGAGAATGGGAGAGAGTGTGAGAGTGAGAGTGAGGATGGGAGAAAAAGTGAGATAGTGAGAGTGAGAATGGGAGAGAGTGTGAGAGTGAGAGTGACGATGGGAGGGAGAGTGTGAGAGTGACAGTGAGGATGGGAGAGAGTGTGAGTGTGAGAGTGACAGTGAGGATGGGAGATAGAGTGTGAGAGTGAGAGTGAGAGTGAGAGTGAGGACGGGAGAGAGAGAGTGAGAGTGAGAGTGAGGATGGGAGAGAATGTGAGAGTGAGAATGAGGATGGGCGAGAGTGTGAGAGTGAGAGTGAGAGTGCGGATGCGAGGGAGTGAGAGTGTGAGCGTGAGAGTAAGGAAGGGAGAGAGAGTGTGAGAGTGAGAGTGAGGATGGGAGAAAAAGTGAGATAGTGAGAGTGAGAATGGGAGAAAGTGTGAAAGTGAGAGTGACGATGGGAGGGAGAGTGTGAGAGTGAGAGTGAGGATGGGAGAGAGTGTGAGTGTGAGAGTGAGAGTGAGGATGGGAGATAGAGTGTGAGAGTGAGAGTGAGAGTGAGGACGGGAGAGAGAGAGTGAGAGTGAGAGTGAGGATGGGAGAGAATGTGAGAGTGAGAATGAGGATGGGCGAGAGTGTGAGATTGAGAGTGAGAGTGCGGATGCGAGGGAGTGTGTGTGTGAGCGTGAGAGTAAGGGAGGGAGAGAGAGTGTGAGAGTTCCAGCGAGGATGGGAAAGAGAGTGTTGGAGTGAAAGTGAGAATTGGAGAGAGAGTGTGAGATTGAGAGTGTGAATGGGAGAGAGTGCGAAAGTGAGAATGAGGATGGGAGAGAGAGTGTGATAGTGACAGTTAGGAAGCGAGAGAGAGTGTGAGAGTGAGTGAGAATGGGAGTGTGTGCGTGAGAGTGAACGTGAGGATGGGAGAGAGAGTGTGAGAGTGAGAGTGAGGATGTGAGAGAGAATGAGAGTGAGAGTGAGAACGGGAGAATGAGTGTGAGAGTGAGAGTGAGAGTGAGAATGGGAGAGTGAGTGTGAGAGTGAGAGTGAGAATGGGAGAGAGAGTGTGAGGGTGAGAGTGAGGATGGGAGAGAGAGTGTGAGGGTGAGAGTGAGGATGGGAGAGAGAGTGTGAGAGTGACAGCGAGGATGGGAAAGAGAGTGTGGGAGTGAGAGTGAGGTTGGGAGTGCGAGTGTAAGAGTGAGAGTGAGGTTGGGAGAGCGAGTGTGAGAGTGAGAGTGAGAATGGGAGGAAGTGTGATAGTGAGAGTGAGAATGGGTGAGAGTGTGAGAGTGAGAGTTGGACGTGACGATGGTAGGGAGAGTGTGAGAGTGAGAGTGAGGACGGAAGAGGGAGTGTGAGAGTGAGTGAGAATGGGAGTGAGAGAGTGAGAGTGACAGTGTAAATGGGAGAGAGTGAGGATGCGAGAGAGAGTGTGAGAGTGAGAGTGAGGATGGGAGAATGAGTGTGACAGTGAGAGTGAGAATGAGAATGGGAGAGTGTGTTGTGTGAGTGAGAGTGAGAATGGGAGAGAGAGAGTGTGAGGGTGAGAGTGATGATGGGAGAGAGAGTGTGAGGGTGAGAGTGAGGATGGGAGAGAGAGTGTGAGAGTGAGAGCGAGGATGAGAGAGAGAGAGTGTGAGAGTGAGAGAGAGGATGGCAGAGAGAGAGTGCGGGAGTGAGAGTGAGAATGGGAGAGAGTGTGAGAATGAGAATGAGAATGGGAGAGAGAGTGTGAGAGTGAGAGTGAGAGTGAGGATGGGGGAGAAAGTGTGACAGTGAGAGTGAGGATGGGAACGACAGTGTGACAGAGAGCGTGAGAACGGGAGAGAGATTGTGAGAGTGAGAGTGCGAATGGGAGAGATTGTGAGAGTGAGAGTGAGGATGGGGGAGTGAGTGTGAGAGTGAGAATGAGGATGGGAGAGAGTGAGAGAGTGATGATGGTGGAGAGAGTGTGAGAGTGAGAGTGCGATTGGGAGAGAGTGTGAGAATGACAGTGAGGATGGGAGAGAGAGTGTGAGAGTGAGAGTGAGGATGGGAGAGAGTGAGAGAGTGATGATGGTGGAGAGAGTGTGAGAGTGAGAGTGCGATTGGGAGAGAGTGTGAGAATGACAGTGAGGATGGGAGAGAGAGTGAGAGTGATGATGGGAAAGAGTGTGAGAGTGAGAGTGAGGATGGGAGAAGAGAGTGTGAGAGTGAGAGTGAGAGTGAGGATGTGAGAGAGAGTGTGAGAGTGAGAATGAGGATGGGAGAGAGTGAGAGAGTGATGATGGTGGAGAGAGTGTGAGAGTGAGAGTGCGATTGGGAGAGTGTGTCAGAATGACAGTGAGGATGGGAGAGAGAGTGTGAGAGTGAGAGTGAGGATGGGAGAGAGTGAGAGAGTGATGATGGTGGAGAGTGTGTGAGAGTTAGAGTGCGAATGGGAGAGAGTCTGAGAGTGACAGTCAGGATGGGAGATAGAGTGTGAGAGTGAGAGTGATGATGGGAAAGAGTGTGAGAGTGAGAGTGAGGATGGGAGAAGAGAGTGTGAGAGTGAGAGTGAGAGTGAGGATGGGAGAGAGAGTGTGAGAGTGAGAGTGAGGATTGGAGAGAGAGTGTGAGAGTTAGAGTGAGAGTGAGGATGGGAGAGAGAGTGTGAGAGCGAGAGTGAGAGTGCAGATGGGAGAGAGTGTGAGAGTGCGAGTGAGGATGGGAGAGAGAGTGTGAGAGTGAGAATGAGAATTGGAGAGAGTTTGAGAATGAGAGTGAGGATGGAAGAGAGAGTGTGAGAGTGAAAGTGAGGATGGGAGAGAGTGTGAGAGTGAGAGTGAGGAGGGGAGTGAAAAAGTGAGAGTGAGAATGTGAGAGAGTGGGAGAGTGAGAGTGAGAGTGAGGATGGGAGAGAGAGTGTGAGAATGAGAGTGACAATCAGAGAGAGAGTGTGAGAGCGATAGTGAGAGTGTGGATGGGAGAGAGTGTGAGTGTGAGAGTGAGATTGAGGATTGGAGAGAGAGTGTGAGAGTGAGAGTGAGGATGGGAGAGAAAGTGTGGGAGTGAGAGTGAGGATGGGAGAGAGCGTGTGAGGGTGAGAGTGAGAATGAGGAGGGTAGAGTGAGTGTGAGTGTGAGAGTGAGGATAGGAGCGAGAGTGTGAGAGTGAGTGGGGAAGGGAGAGAGAGTGAGAGAGTGAGAGTGTGGATGGGAGAGAGAGTGTGAGAGTGAGAATGGGAGAGAGTGTGTCAAAGTGAGAGTGAGAATGCGGATGGGAGAGAGAGAGTGAGAGTGAGAGTGAGGATGGGAGAGAGTGTGAGAGTGAAATTGAGGATGGAAGAGGAAGTGTGAGAGTGAGTGAGAATGGGAGTGAGAGAGTGAGAGAGATAGTGTGAATGGGAGAGAGTGTGAGAGTGAGAGGGAGGTTGGGAGAGAGAGTGTGACAGTGAGAATGAGGATGGGCGAGAGTGTGAGAGTGAGAGTGAGAGTGCGGATGGGAGAGAGTGTGAGTGTGAGCGTGAGAGTAAGGGAGGGAGAGAGAGTGTGAGAGTGAGAGTGAGGATGGGAGAGAGTGAGTGAGGGTGATAGTGAGAATGATGATGGGAGAGAGAGTGTGAGAGTGAGAGTGAAGATGTGAGAGAGTATGAGAGTGAGAGTGAGGATGGGAGAGAAAGTGTGAGAGTGAGGATGGGAGAGAGAGAGTCAGAGTGAGAGTGAGGATGGGAGAGAATGTGAGAGTGAGAGTGAGAATGGGAGTGAGTTTGTGAGGGTGAGAGTGAGAATGGGAGAGAGAGCGTGAGAGTGAGAGTGAGGATGGGAGAGAGTGAGAGAGTGAGAGTGTGGATGGGAGAGAGTGTGTGAGTGAGAGTGAGGATGGGAGAGAGAGTGTGAGAGTTAGAGTGAGGATGGGAAAGAGTGTGAGAGTGAGGATGGGAGAGAGAGTCAGAGTGAGAGTGAGGATGGGAGAGAATGTGAGAGTGAGAGTGAGAATGGGAGAGAGTGTGAGAGTGAGAGTGAGAATTGGAGAGAGTGTGAGAGTGAGATTGAGAGTGAGGATGGGAGAGAGAGTGAGAGTGACAGCGAGGATGGGAGAGAGCGTGTGAGAGTGAGTGAGGATGGGAGAGACAGTGTGAGAGTGAGAGCGAGAATGAGAGAAAGTGTGAGAGTGAGAATGAGGATGTGAGAGGGAGAGTGAGAGTGAGAGTGAGGATGGGAGAGAATGTGAGAGTGAGAGTGAGGATGGGAGAGAGTGTGAGAGTGAAAGTGAGAATTGGAGAGAGAGTGAGAGATTGAGAGTGAGAATGGGAGTGTGAGAGTTAGAATGAGGACGTGAGAGAGAGTGTGAGAGTGAGAGTGTGGATGGGAGAGAGAGTGTGAGAGTGAGGATGGGAGAGAGTGTGTGAGAGTGAGAGTGAGAATGAGGATGGGAGAGAGAGTGTGAGAGTGAGAATTGGAGAGAGAGTGATAGTTAGAGTGCGGATGGGAGAGAGTGTGAGAGTGAAAGCGAGGGTGGAAGAGGGAATGTGAGAGTGAGTGAGAATGGGAGTGAGAGAGTGAGAGTGACAGTGTGATTGGGAGAGAGTGTGAGAGTGAGAATGAGGATGGGAGAGAGAGTGTGATAGTGACAGTTAGGAAGCGAGAGAGAGTGTGATAGTGAGTGAGAATGGGAGTGTGTGCGTGAGAGTGAACGTGAGGATGGGAGAGAGAGTGTGAGAGTGAGAGTGAGGATGCGAGAGAGAATGAGAGTGAGAGTGAGAATGGGAGAATGAGTGTGAGAGTGTGAGTTAGAGTGAGAATGGGAGAGAGAGTGTGAGAGTGACAGTGAGAGTGAGAATGGGAGAGAGAGTGTGAGGGTGAGAGTGAGGATGGGAGAGAGAGTGTGAGGGTGAGAGTGAGGATTGGAGAGAGTGTGTGAGAGTGACAGCGAGGATGGATAAGAGAGTGTGAGAGGGAGAGTGAGGATGGGAGAGAGAGTCTGAGAGTGAGAGTGAGAATGGGAGAGAGTGTGAGAGTGAGAGTGAGGATGGGAGAAAAAGTGTGATAGTGAGAGCGAGAATGGGAGAGAGTGTGAGAGTGAGAGTGACGATGGGTGGGAGAGTGTGAGAGTGACAGTGAGGATGGGCGAGAGTGTGAGTGTGAGAGAGAGAGTGAGGATGGGAGATAGAGTGTGAGAGTGAGAGTGAGAGTGAGGACGGGAGAGAGAGAGTGAGAGTGAGTGTGAGGATGGGAGAGAATGTGAGAGTGAGAATGAGGATAGGCGAGAGTGTGAGAGTGAGAGTGAGAGTGCGGATGGGAGAGAGTGTGAGTGTGAGCGTGAGAGTAAGGAGGGGAGAGAGAGTGTGAGAGTGAGAGTGAGGATGGGAGAGTGAGTGAGGGTGATAGTGAGAATGAATATGGGAGAGAGAGTGTGAGAATGAGAGTGAGAATCGGAGAGAGAGTGCTAGAGCGAGAGTGAGCGTGCGGATGGGAGAGAGTGTGAGTGTGAGAGTGAGAGTGAGGATTGGAGAGAGAGTATGAGAGTGAGAGTGATGTTGGGAGAGAGAGTGTGAGAGTGAGAATGAGGATGGTAGAGAGAGTGTGAGAGTGAGAGTGAGGATGGGTGAGAGAGTGTGAGAGTGAGAGTGTGGATGGGAGAGAGAGTGTGAGAGTATGGATGGGAGAGAGTGTGTGAGAATGAGAGTGATAATGAGGATGGGAGAGAGTGTGAGACTGAGTGTGAGAATCGGAGAGAGTGAGAGTGTGAGTGCGGATGGGAGGGAGTGTGAGAGTGAGAGTGAGGATGGAAGAGGGAGTGAGACAGTGATTGAGAATGGGAGTGAGAGAGTGAGAGTGGTAGTGTGAATGGTAGAGAGTGTGAGAGCGAGAGTGAAGATGGGAGAGGGAGAGTGACAGTGAGAGTGAGGATGGGAAAGAGAATGTGAGTGTGAGTGAGAATGGGAGTGAGTGTGTGAGAGTGAGAGTGTGGATGGGAGAGAGAGTGTGAGTGAGAGTGAGAATGGGAGAATGAGTGTGCGAGTGAGAATGAGGAATGGAGAGAGAGTGTGAGGGTGAGAGTGAGGATGGGAGAGAGAGTGTAAGGGTGAGAGTGAAGATGGGAGAGAGAGTGTGAGAGTGACAGCGAGGATGGGAGAGAGAGTGTGAGAGTGAGAGTGAGGATGAGAGAGAGAGTGTGAGAGTGAGAGTGAGAATGGGAGAGAGTGTGAGAGTGAGAATGAGGATGGGAGAGAGAGTGTGAGAGTGTGAGAGTGAGAGTGAGGATGGGAGAGAAAGTGTGATAGTGAGAGTGAGAATGGGAAAGAGTGTGTGAGTGAGAGAGAGTGACGATGTGAGGGAGAGTGTGAGAGTGAGAGTGACGGATGGGATTGAGAGTGTGACAGTGAGAGTGAGAGTGAGACTGAGAGTGACGATGGGAGGGAGTGTGTGAGAGTGAGAGTGAAGATGTGAGAGAGTATTAGAGTGAGAGTGAGAGTGAGGATGGGAGAGAAAGTGTGAGAGTGAGGATGGGAGAGAGAGAGTCAGAGTGAGAGTGAGGATGGGAGAGAATGTGAGAGTGAGAGTGAGAATGGGAGAGAGTGTGAGAGTGAGAGTGAGAATTGGAGAGAGTGTGAGAGTGAGATTGAGAGTGAGGATGGGAGAGAGAGTGAGAGTGACAGCGAGGATGGGAGAGAGCGTGTGAGAGTGAGAGTGAGGATGGGAGAGAGAGTGTGAGGTTGAGAGTGAAGATGGGAGAGAGAGTGTGAGAGTGACAGCGAGGATGTGAGAGAGAGTGTGAGAGTGAGAGTGAGGATGGGAGAGAGAGAGTGTGAGAGTGACAGCGAGGATGGGAGAGAGCGTGTGAGAGTGAGTGAGGATGGGAGAGACAGTGTGAGAGTGAGAGCGAGAATGAGAGAGAA
Source organism: Chiloscyllium plagiosum (assembly GCF_037043375.1). Classification (NCBI taxonomy): domain Eukaryota; kingdom Metazoa; phylum Chordata; class Chondrichthyes; order Orectolobiformes; family Hemiscylliidae; genus Chiloscyllium; species Chiloscyllium plagiosum. Next base: position 28,420,031 of record NW_028270180.1, read on the forward strand.
TGTGAGAGTGAGAATGATGATGTGAGAGGGAGAGTGAGAGTGAGAGTGAGGATGGGAGAGAATGTGAGAGTGAGAGTGAGGATGGGAGAGAGTGTGAGAGTGAAAGTGAGAATTGGAGAGAGAGTGAGAGATTGAGAGTGAGAATGGGAGTGTGAGAGTTAGAATGAGGACGTGAGAGAGAGTGTGAGAGTGAGAGTGTGGATGGGAGAGAGAGTGTGAGAGTGAGGATGGGAGAGGGAGTGAGAGAGTGAGTGAGAATGGGAGTGAGAGAGTGAGAGTGGTAGTGTGAATGGGAGAGAGTGTGAGAGCGAGAGTGAGGATGGGAGAGAGAGTCAGCCAGTGAGTGTGAGGATGGGAGAGAGAGTGTGAGAGTGACAGCGAGGATGGGAGAGAGAGTGTGAGAGTGAGAGTGAGGATGGGAGAGAGAGTGTGAGAGTGAGAGTGAGGATGGAAGAGAGAGTGTGAGGGTGAGAGTGAGAGTGAGGATGCGAGAGAAAGTGTGATAGTGAGAGTGAGAATGGAAGAGAGTGTGAGAGTGAGAGTGAGAGTGACGATGGGAGGGAGAGTGTGAGAGTGAGAGTGAAGATGGGAGAGAGTATGAGAGTGAGAGTGAGAGCGGGGATGGGAGAGGGAGTGTGAGAGTGAGGATGGGAGAGAGAGTGAGAGTGAGAGTGAGGATGGGAGAGAATGTGAGAGTGAGAGTGAGGATGGGAGAGAGTGTGAGAGTGAGAGTGAGGATGGGAGAGACAGTGAGAGTGACAGCGAGGATGGGAGAGAGCGTGTAAGAGTGAGTATCAGGATGGGAGAGACAGTGTGAGAGTGAGAGCGAGAATGAGAGAGAGTGTGAGAGTGAGAATGAGGATGTGAGAGAGAGTGTGAGAGTGACAGCGAGGATGGGAGAGAGAGTGTGAGAGTGAGAGTGAGGATGGGAGAGAGAGTGTGAGAGTGAGAATGAGGATGTCAGAGGGAGAGTGAGAGTGAGAGTGAGGATGGGAGAGAATGTGAGAGTGAGAGTGTTGATGGGAGAGAGTGTGAGAGTGAAAGTGAGAATTGGAGAGAGAGTGTGAGATTGAGAGTGTGAATGGGAGAGAGTGTGAAAGTGAGAATGAGGATGGGAGAGAGAGTGTGATAGTGAGAGTGGGAATGGGAGCGAGTGTGAGAGTGAGAGTGAGGATGGGAGAAAAAGTGAGATAGTGAGAGTGAGAATGGGAGAGAGTGTGAGAGTGAGAGTGACGATGGGAGGGAGAGTGTGAGAGTGACAGTGAGGATGGGAGAGAGTGTGAGTGTGAGAGTGAGAGTGAGGATGGGAGATAGAGTGTGAGAGTGAGAGTGAGAGTGAGAGTGAGGACGGGAGAGAGAGAGTGAGAGTGAGAGTGAGGATGGGAGAGAATGTGAGAGTGAGAATGAGGATGGGCGAGAGTGTGAGAGTGAGAGTGAGAGTGCGGATGCGAGGGAGTGAGAGTGTGAGCGTGAGAGTGACGATGGGAGAGAGAGTGTGAGAGTGAGAGTGAGGATGGGAGAGAGTGAGTGAGGGTGAGAGTCAGAATGGGAGAGAGAGTGTGAGAGTGAGAGTGAGGATGGGAGAAAAAGTGAGATAGTGAGAGTGAGAATGGGAGAAAGTGTGAAAGTGAGAGTGACGATGGGAGGGAGAGTGTGAGAGTGACAGTGAGGATGGGAGAGAGAGTGAGAGTGAGAGTGAGGATGGGAGAGAATGTGAGAGTGAGAATGAGGATGGGCGAGAGTGTGAGAGTGAGAGTGAGAGTGCGGATGCGAGGGAGTGTGAGTGTGAGCGTGAGAGTAAGGAAGGGAGAGAGAGTGTGAGAGTGAGAGTGAGGATGGGAGAGAGTGAGTGAGGGTGAGAATGAGAATGAGGATGGGAGAGAGAGTGTGAGAATGAGAGTGAGAATCGGAGAGAGAGTGCGAGAGCGAGAGTGAGCATGCTGATGGGAGAGAGTGTGAGTGTGAGAGTGTGAGAGTGAGAGTGAGGATTGGAGAGAGAGAGTATGAGAGTGAGAGTGATGTTGGGAGAGAGAGTGTGAGAATGAGAATGAGGATGGTAGAGAGAGTGTGAGAGTGAGAGTGAGGGTGGGTGAGAGAGTGTGAGAGTGAGAGTGTGGATGGGAGAGAGAGTGTGAGAATGTGGATGGGAGAGAGTCCGTGAGAATGAGAGTGAGAATGAGGATGGGAAAGAGAGTGTGAGAGCGAGTGTGAGAATCGGAGAGAGTGAGTGTGTGAGTGCGGATGGGAGGGAGTGTGAGAGTGAGAGTGAGGATGGAAGAGGGAGTGAGAGAGTGAGTGAGAATGGGAGTGAGAGAGTGAGAGTGGTAGTGTGAATGGGAGAGAGTGTGAGAGCGAGAGTGAGGATGGGAGAGAGAGTGTGCCAGTGAGTGTGAGGATGGGAGAGAAAGTGTGAGTGTGAGTGAGAGTGGGAGTGAGTGTGTGAGAGTGAGAGTGAGAGTGAGAGTGAGGACGGGAGAGAGAGAGTGAGAGTGAGAGTGAGGATGGGAGAGAATGTGAGAGTGAGAATGAGGATGGGCGAGAGTGTGAGAGTGAGAGTGAGAGTGCGGATGCGAGGGAGTGTGAGTGTGAGCGTGAGAGTAAGGAAGGGAGAGAGAGTGTGAGAGTGAGGATGGGAGAGAGTGAGTGAGGGTGAGAATGAGAATGAGGATGGGAGAGAGAGTGTGAGAATGAGAGTGAGAATCGGAGAGAGAGTGCGAGAGTGCGAGAGCGAGAAGGTTTAGGGGTGACTTGATTGAGGTGTACAAGATGATTAGGGGGTTAGATAGGGTCGACAGTATGAACCTTTTCCCGCGTATTGAGTCGGGTATTACAAGGGGGCATAGCTTTAAATTAAGGGGGGGTAGATATAGGACAGATGTTAGGGGTAGGTTCTTCACTCAGCGAGTCGTTAGTTCATGGAATGCCCTGCCAGTAACAGTGGTGGACTCTCCCTCTTTATGGGCATTTAAGAGGGCATTGGATAGGTATATGGAGGATAGTGGGTTAGTGTAGTTTAGGTGGGCTTGGATCGGCGCAACATCGAGGGCCCAAGGGCCTGTACTGCGCTGTATTCTTCTATGTTCTATGTTCTATGTTCTATGGGAGAGAGAGTGAGAGTGAGAGTGAGAATGGGAGAATGACTGCGAGAGTGAGAATGAGGATTGGAGAGAGAGTGTGAGGGTGAGAGTGAGGATGGGAGAGAGAGTGTGAGGGTGAGAGTGAAGATGGGAGAGAGAGTGTGAGAGTGACAGCGAGGATGGGAGAGAGAGTGTGAGAGTGAGAGTGAGTATGGGAGAGAGAGTGTGAGAGTGACAGCGAGGATGGGAGAGAGAGTGTGAGAGCTAGAGTAAGGATGGGAGAGAGAGTGTGAGAGTGAGAATGAGGATGGGAGAGAGAGTGTGAGAGTGAGAGTGAGAGTGAGGATGGGAGAGAGAGTGTGAGAGTGAGATTGAGAGTGAGGATGGGAGAGAAAGTGTGATAGTGAGAGTGAGAATGGGAGAGAGTGTGAGAGTGAGAGTGAGAGTGACGATGGGAGGGAGAGTGTGAGAGTGAGAGTGAAGATGGGAGAGAGTATGAGAGTGAGAGTGAGAGTGGGGATGGGAGAGGGAGTGTGAGAGTGAGGATGGGAGAGATAGTGAGAGTGGGAGTGAGGATGGGAGAGAATGTGAGAGTGAGGATGGGAGAGAGTGTGAGAGTGAGAGTGAGAACTGGGGAGAGTATGAGAGTGAGATTGAGAGTGAGGATGTGAGAGACAGTGAGAGGGACAGCGAGGATGGGAGAGAGCGTGTGAGAGTGAGTATGAGGATGGGAGAGACAGTGTGAGAGTGAGAGCGAGAATGAGAGAGAGTGTGAGAGTGAGAATGAGGATGTGAGAGGGAGAGTGAGAGTGAGAGTGAGGATGGGAGAGAATGTGAGAGTGAGAGTGTTGATGGGAGAGAGTGTGAGAGTGAAAGTGAGAATTGGAGAGAGAGTGTGAGATTGAGAGTGTGAATGGGAGAGTGTGTGAGAGTGAGGATGTGAGAGAGAATGAGAGTGAGAGTGAGAACGGGAGAATGAGTGTGAGAGTGAGAGTGAGAATGGGAGAGTGAGTGTGAGAGTGAGAGTGAGAATGGGAGAGAGAGTGTGAGGGTGAGAGTGAGGATGGGAGAGAGAGTGTGAGGGTGAGAGTGAGGATGGGAGAGAGAGTGTGAGAGTGACAGCGAGGATGGGAAAGAGAGTGTGGGAGTGAGAGTGAGGTTGGGAGTGCGAGTGTAAGAGTGAGAGTGAGGTTGGGAGAGCGAGTGTGAGAGTGAGAGTGAGAATGGGAGAAAGTGTGATAGTGAGAGTGAGAATGGGTGAGAGTGTGAGAGTGAGAGTTGGACGTGACGATGGGAGGGAGAGTGTGAGAGTGATAGTGAGGACGAAAGAGGGAGTGTGAGAGTGAGTGAGAATGGGAGTGAGAGAGTGAGAGTGACAGTGTAAATGGGAGAGAGTGTGAGAGTGCAAGTGAGGATGCGAGAGAGAGTGTGAGAGTGAGAGTGAGGATGGGAGAATGAGTGTGACAGTGAGAGTGAGAATGAGAATGGGATAGTGTGTGTGAGAGTGAGAGTGAGAATGGGAGAGAGAGAGTGTGAGGGTGAGAGTGAGGATGGGAGAGAGAGTGTGAGAGTGAGAGCGAGGATGAGAGAGAGAGAGTGTTAGAGTGAGAGAGAGGATGGGAGAGAGAGAGTGTGAGAATGAGAGTGAGAATGGGAGAGAGTGTGAGAATGAGAATGAGGATGGGAGAGAGAGTGTGAGAGTGAGAGTGAGAGTGAGGATGGGGAGAAAGTGTGATAGTGAGAGTGAGGATGGGAACGATAGTGTGACAGAGAGCGTAAGGATGGGAGTGAGATTGTGAGAGTGAGAGTGCGAATGGGAGAGACTGTGAGAGTGAGAGTGAGGATGGGGGAGTGAGTGTGAGAGTGAGAGTGCGAATGGGAGAGAGAGTGTGAGAGTGAGAATGAGGATGGGAGAGAGAGTGTGAGAGTGAGAATGAGAATGGGAGAGAGTGAGAGAGTGATGATGGTGGAGAGAGTGTGAGAGTGAGAGTGCGATTGGGAGAGAGTGTGAGAGTGACAGTGAGGATGGGAGAGAGAGTGTGAGAGTGAGAGTGAGGATGGGAGAGAGTGAGAGAGTGATGATGGTGGAGAGAGTGTGAGAGTTAGAGTGCGAATGGGAGAGAGTCTGAGAGTGACAGTCAGGATGGGAGATAGAGTGTGAGAGTGAGAGTGATGATGGGAGAGAGTGTGAGAGTGAGAGTGAGGATGGGAGAGAGAGTGTGAGAGTGAGAGTGAGGATGGGAGAGAGAGTGTGAGAGTGAGAGTGAGAGTGACGATGGGAGGGAGAGTGTGAGAGTGAGAGTGAAGATGGGAGAGAGTATGAGAGTGAGAGTGAGAGTGGGGATGGGAGAGGGAGTGTGAGAGTGAGGATGGGAGAGATAGTGAGAGTGAGAGTGAGGATGGGAGAGAATGTGAGAGTGAGGATGGGAGAGAGTGTGAGAGTGAGAGTGAGAACTGGGGAGAGTATGAGAGTGAGATTGAGAGTGAGGATGTGAGAGACAGTGAGAGGGACAGCGAGGATGGGAGAGAGCGTGTGAGAGTGAGTATGAGGATGGGAGAGACAGTGTGAGAGTGAGAGCGAGAATGAGAGAGAGTGTGAGAGTGAGAATGAGGATGTGAGAGGGAGAGTGAGAGTGAGAGTGAGGATGGGAGAGAATGTGAGAGTGAGAGTGTTGATGGGAGAGAGTGTGAGAGTGAAAGTGAGAATTGGAGAGAGAGTGTGAGATTGAGAGTGTGAATGGGAGAGTGTGTGAGAGTGAGGATGTGAGAGAGAATGAGAGTGAGAGTGAGAACGGGAGAATGAGTGTGAGAGTGAGAGTGAGAGTGAGAATGGGAGAGTGAGTGTGAGAGTGAGAGTGAGAATGGGAGAGAGAGTGTGAGGGTGAGAGTGAGGATGGGAGAGAGAGTGTGAGGGTGAGAGTGAGGATGGGAGAGAGAGTGTGAGAGTGACAGCGAGGATGGGAAAGAGAGTGTGGGAGTGAGAGTGAGGTTGGGAGTGCGAGTGTAAGAGTGAGAGTGAGGTTGGGAGAGCGAGTGTGAGAGTGAGAGTGAGAATGGGAGAAAGTGTGATAGTGAGAGTGAGAATGGGTGAGAGTGTGAGAGTGAGAGTTGGACGTGACGATGGGAGGGAGAGTGTGAGAGTGATAGTGAGGACGAAAGAGGGAGTGTGAGAGTGAGTGAGAATGGGAGTGAGAGAGTGAGAGTGACAGTGTAAATGGGAGAGAGTGTGAGAGTGCAAGTGAGGATGCGAGAGAGAGTGTGAGAGTGAGAGTGAGGATGGGAGAATGAGTGTGACAGTGAGAGTGAGAATGAGAATGGGATAGTGTGTGTGAGAGTGAGAGTGAGAATGGGAGAGAGAGTGTGAGGGTGAGAGTGAGGATGGGAGAGAGAGTGTGAGAGTGAGAGCGAGGATGAGAGAGAGAGAGTGTTAGAGTGAGAGAGAGGATGGGAGAGAGAGAGTGTGAGAATGAGAGTGAGAATGGGAGAGAGTGTGAGAATGAGAATGAGGATGGGAGAGAGAGTGTGAGAGTGAGAGTGAGAGTGAGGATGGGGAGAAAGTGTGATAGTGAGAGTGAGGATGGGAACGATAGTGTGACAGAGAGCGTAAGGATGGGAGTGAGATTGTGAGAGTGAGAGTGCGAATGGGAGAGACTGTGAGAGTGAGAGTGAGGATGGGGGAGTGAGTGTGAGAGTGAGAGTGCGAATGGGAGAGAGAGTGTGAGAGTGAGAATGAGGATGGGAGAGAGAGTGTGAGAGTGAGAATGAGGATGGGAGAGAGTGAGAGAGTGATGATGGTGGAGAGAGTGTGAGAGTGAGAGTGCGATTGGGAGAGAGTGTGAGAGTGACAGTGAGGATGGGAGAGAGAGTGTGAGAGTGAGAGTGAGGATGGGAGAGAGTGAGAGAGTGATGATGGTGGAGAGAGTGTGAGAGTTAGAGTGCGAATGGGAGAGAGTCTGAGAGTGACAGTCAGGATGGGAGATAGAGTGTGAGAGTGAGAGTGATGATGGGAGAGAGTGTGAGAGTGAGAGTGAGGATGGGAGAAGAGAGTGTGAGAGTGAGAGTGAGAGTGAGGATGGGAGAGTGAGAGTGAGAGTGAGGATGGGAGAGAGAGTGTGAGAGTGAGAGTGCGGATGGGAGAGAGAGTGTGAGAGTGAGAGTGTGATTGGGATAGAGTGTGAGAGTGAGAGTGAGGATGGGAGAGAGAGTGTGAGAGTGAGAGTGAGAATGGGAGAGAGTGTGAGAGTGAGAGTGAGGATGGGAGAGAGAGTGTGACAGTGAGAGTGAGGAAGCGAGAAAGTGTGGGAGAGTGAGTGAGAATGGGAGTGAGTGCTTTAGAGTGAAAGTGAGGATGGGAGAGAGAGTGTGAGAGTGAGAGTGAGAATGCGAGAGAGAATGAGAGCGAGAGTGAGAATGGGAGAATGAGTGTGAGAGTGTGAGTTAGAGTGAGAATGGGAGAGAGAGTGTGAGAGTGAGAGTGAGAATGGGAGAGAGAGTGTGAGGGTGAGAGTGAGGATGGGAGAGAGAGTGTGAGGGTGAGAGTGACGATTGGAGAGAGTGTTTGAGAGTGACAGCGAGGATGGGTAAGAGAGTGTGAGAGGGAGAGTGAGGATGGGAGAGAGAGTGTGAGAGTGAGAGTGAGAATGGGAGAGAGTGTGAGAGTGAGAGTGAGGATGGGAGAAAAAGTGTGATAGTGAGAGCGAGAATGGGAGAGAGTGTGAGAGTGAGAGTGACGATGGGTGGGAGAGTGTGAGAGTGACAGTGAGGATGGGAGAGAGTGTGAGTGTGAGAGTGAGAGTGAGGATGGGAGATAGAGTGTGAGAGTGAGAGTGAGAGTGAGAGTGAGGACGGGAGAGAGAGAGTGAGAGTGAGTGTGAGGATGGGAGAGAATGTGAGAGTGACAATGAGGTTGGGCGAGAGTGTGAGAGTGAGAGTGAGAGTGCGGATGGGAGGGAGTGTGAGTGTGAGCGTGAGAGTAAGGAAGGGAGAGAGAGTGTGAGAGTGAGAGTGAGGATGGGAGAGAGTGAGTGAGGGTGATAGTGAGAATGATGATGGGAGAGAGAGTGCGAGAATGAGAGTGAGAATCGGAGAGAGAGTGCTAGAGCGAGAGTGAGCGTGCGGATGGGAGAGAGTGTGAGTGTGAGAGTGAGAGTGAGGATTGGAGCGAGAGTATGAGAGTGAGAGTGATGTTGGGAGAGAGAGTGTGAGAGTGAGAATGAGGATGGTAGAGAGAGTGTGAGAGTGAGAATGAGGATGGGTGAGAGAGTGTGAGAGTGAGAGTGTCGATGGGAGAGAGAGTGTGAGAGTGTGGATGGGAGAGAGTGTGTGAGAATGAGAGTGATAATGAGGATGGGAGAGAATATGAGAGTGAGTGTGAGAATTGGAGAGAGTGAGAGTGTGAGTGCGGATGGGAGGGAGTGTGAGAGTGAGAGTGAGGATGGAAGAGGAAGTGAGACAGTGAGTGAGAATGGGAGTGAGAGAGTGAGAGTGGTAGTGTGAATGGTAGAGAGTGTGAGAGCGAGTGTGAGGATGGGAGAGGGAGAGTGACAGTGAGAGTGAGGATGGGAAAGAGAATGTGAGTGTGAGTGAGAATGGGAGTGAGTGTGTGAGAGTGAGAGTGAGGATGGGAGAGAGAGTGAGAGTGAGAATGGGAGAATGAGTGTGAGAGTGAGAATGAGGATTGGAGAGTGAGTGTGAGGGTGAGAGTGAGGATGGGAGAGGAAGTGTGAGGGTGAGAGTGAAGATGGGAGAGAGAGTGTGAGAGTGACAGCGAGGATGGGAGAGAGAGTGTGAGAGTGAGTGAGGATGGGAGAGAGAGTGTGAGAGTGAGAGTGAGAATGGGAGAGAGTGTGAGAGTGAGAATGAGGATGGGAGAGAGAGTGTGAGAGTGAGAGTGAGAGTGAGGATGGGAGAGAATGTGTGATAGTGAGAGTGAGAATGGGAGAGAGTGTGAGAGTGAGACTGAGAGTGACGATGGGAGGGAGTGTGTGAGAGTGAGAGTGAAGATGTGAGAGAGTATGAGAGTGAGAGTGAGATTGAGGATTGGAGAGAAAGTGTGAGAGTGAGGATGGGAGAGAGAGAGTCAGAGTGAGAGTGAGGATGGGAGAGAATGTGAGAGTGAGAGTGAGAATGGGAGAGAGTGTGAGAGTGAGAGTGAGAATTGGAGAGAGTGTGAGAGTGAGATTGAGAGTGAGGATGGGAGAGAGAGTGAGAGTGACAGCGAGGATGGGAGAGAGCGTGTGAGAGTGAGTGAGGATGGGAGAGACAGTGTGAGAGTGAGAGCGAGAATGAGAGAGAGTGTGAGAGTGAGAATGAGGATGTGAGAGGGAGAGTGAGAGTGAGAGTGAGGATGGGAGAGAATGTGAGAGTGAGAGTGTTGATGGGAGAGAGTGTGAGAGTGAAAGTGAGAATTGGAGAGAGAGTGAGAGATTGAGAGTGAGAATGGGAGTGTGAGAGTTAGAATGAGGACGTGAGAGAGAGTGTGAGAGTGAGAGTGTGGATGGGAGAGAGAGTGTGAGAGTGAGGATGGGAGAGAGTGTGTGAGAGTGAGAGTGAGAATGAGGATGGGAGAGAGAGTGTGAGAGTGAGAGTGAGAATCGGAGAGAGAGTGAGAGTGCGGATGGGAGAGAGTGTGAGAGTGAAAGCGAGGGTGGAAGAGGGAATGTGAGAGTGAGTGAGAATGGGAGTGAGAGAGTGAGAGTGACAGTGTGATTGGGAGAGAGTGTGTTTTAAAAAATTCTCAAGGTCAGGTTCGTAGGAGAGTAGTCTGACACAGAACAAACGACCAAGAGGCGAGTCTGCTAGAATATGAGCATTTTATTCCCCGCAGCGTCGCCACAACCAACGGGTCTGGCTTATACTCACTCTACATGTTACCGGAACTGGGAGCCGTCAGTTCTCGTAGAGCAGTTGCCAACAACCCACGCTCGGCGGTTAAACGTAACCCCGGAGCAGACTCACCGAACTGGAGACTTTTCCAGCTGATATACTCTTTTCCAGATATAAACATTCATGTGAACAGCAGAGCAAGGCTAAAAAACACATTCCATTCTGGTTACATACAGATAAGAAGATTCACACGGGGAGGTTTGTAATAAGATTCACACGGGACTAAGCAACACCTCCATTCCGGTTAGATTCACACATGTATTGGGACATAATTTTTAACCGTTTCACCACATTCCACTGCTTGGCCCAATACATGTGTTACATTATGATTCACACATGTATTGGGACATAATTTTACACCACATTCCACTGCTTGGCCCAATACATGTGTTACATTATGCTTAATTCAGTTCAATTCGTTTCAGTTCATTTCAGTTCAGTCAATTCAGTGGAGTTCAAATCAGCTCAGTTCAGGTCTGTTCAGTTCAATTCAATTGTGTTCAATTCAGTTCCGTCCATTTCAATTCAATTTAGCTCAGTTCCATTTTGTTCCGTTCAATTTGATTCACTTCAGTTCCACTCAGTTCAGTTCAGTTCAATCCCATTCAATTCTGTTAACTCCGCTTCAGCTTTTTGGACATGCCCACATCCTCCGCTGTACCCCAGGCAAGGGGTTCTTCGGCAGGACTGGGATCCTCTCAAGGGTGGACAGCAGCGACCCTGGGGTTCCTCCGGTCGCCCCCCACCATTTCTCAAACAAACTGCCACGTCATGCCACAGTCCATGCCATCCCGGGACGGTCGGGACCTCCACAGTTTGTTCTTCTGGTTTCTTAGTCTTTTTCCAAAACATTGTTCTGTATCAAAATCTCTCCTCAATTGCGATTGACCCTGCTCGCTGCGCCAAATGTTTTAAAAAATTCTCAAGGTCAGGTTCGTAGGAGAGTAGTCTGACACAGAACAAACGACCAAGAGGCGAGTCTGCTAGAATATGAGCATTTTATTCCCCGCAGCGTCACCACAACCAACGGGTCTGGCTTATACTCACTCTACATGTTACCGGAACTGGGAGCCGTCAGTTCTCGTAGAGCGGTTGCCAACAACCCACGCTCGGCGGTTAAACGTAACCCCGGAGCAGACTCACCGAACTGGAGACTTTTCCAGCTGATATACTCTTTTCCAGATATAAACATTCATGTGAACAGCAGAGCAAGGCTAAAAAACACATTCCATTCTGGTTACATACAGATAAGAAGATTCACACGGGGAGGTGTGTAATAAGATTCACACGGGACTAAGCAACACCTCCATTCCGGTTAGATTCACACATGTATTGGGACATAATTTTTAACCGTTTCACCACATTCCACTGCTTGGCCCAATACATGTGTTACATTATGATTCACACATGTATTGGGACATAATTTTACACCACAGAGTGTGAGAGTGAGAATGAGGATGGGAGAGAGAGTGTGATAGTGACAGTTAGGAAGCGAGAGAGAGTGTGATAGTGAGTGAGAATGGGAGTGTGTGCGTGAGAGTGAACGTGAGGATGGGAGAGAGAGTGTGAGAGTGAGAGTGAGGATGCGAGAGAGAATGAGAGTGAGAGTGAGAATGGGAGAATGAGTGTGAGAGTGTGAGTTAGAGTGAGAATGGGAGAGAGAGTGTGAGAGTGAGAGTGAGAATGGGAGAGAGAGTGTGAGGGTGAGAGTGAGGATGGGAGAGAGAGTGTGAGGGTGAGAGTGAGGATTGGAGAGAGTGTGTGAGAGTGACAGCGAGGATGGGTAAGAGAGTGTGAGAGGGAGAGTGAGGATGGGAGAGAGTGTGTGAGAGTGAGAGTGAGAATGGGAGAGAGTGTGAGAGTGAGAGTGACGATGGGTGGGAGAGTGTGAGAGTGACAGTGAGGATGGGAGAGAGTGTGAATGTGAGAGTGAGAGTGAGGATGGGAGATAGAGTGTGAGAGTGAGAGTGAGAGTGAGGACGGGAAAGAGAGAGTGAGAGTGAGTGTGAGGATGGGAGAGAATGTGAGAGTGAGAATGAGGATGGGCGAGAGTGTGAGAGTGAGAGTGAGAGTGCGGATGGGAGGGAGTGTGAGTGTGAGCGTGAGAGTAAGGAAGGGAGAGAGAGTGTGAGAGTGAGAGTGAGGATGGGAGAGAGTGAGTGAGGGTGATAGTGAGAATGAATATGGGAGAGAGAGTGTGAGAATGAGAGTGAGAATCGGAGAGAGAGTGCTAGAGCGAGAGTGAGCGTGCGGATGGGAGAGAGTGTGAGTGTGAGAGTGAGAGTGAGGATTGGAGAGAGAGTATGAGAGTGAGAGTGATGTTGGGAGAGAGAGTGTGAGAGTGAGAATGAGGATGGTAGAGAGAGTGTGAGAGTGAGAGAGAGGATGGGTGAGAGAGTGTGAGAGTGAGTGTGTGGATGGGAGAGAGAGTGTGAGAGTGTGGATGGGAGAGAGTGTGTGAGAATGAGAGTGATAATGAGGATGGGAGAGAGTGTGAGAGTGAGTGTGAGAATTGGAGAGAGTGAGAGTGTGAGTGCGGATGGGAGGGAGTGTGAGAGTGAGAGTGAGGATGGAAGAGGGAGTGAGACAGTGAGTGAGAATGGGAGTGAGAGAGTGAGAGTGGTAGTGTGAATGGTAGAGAGTGTGAGAGCGAGAGTGAGGATGGGAGAGGGAGAGTGACAGTGAGAGTGTGGATGGGAAAGAGAATGTGAGTGTGAGTGAGAATGGGAGTGAGTGTGTGAGAGTGAGAGTGAGGATGGGAGAGAGAGTGAGAGTGAGAGTGAGAATGGGAGAATGAGTGTGAGAGTGAGAATGAGGATTGGAGAGAGAGTGTGAGGGTGAGAGTGAGGATGGGAGAGAGAGTGTGAGGGTGAGAGTGAAGATGGGAGAGAGAGTGTGAGAGTGACAGCGAGGATGGGAGAGAGAGTGTGAGAGTGGGAGTGAGGATGGGAGAGAGAGTGTGAGAGTGAGAGTGAGAATGGGAGAGAGTGTGAGAGTGAGAATGAGGATGGGGAGAGAGTGTGAGAGTGAGAGTGAGAGTGAGGATGGCAGAGAAAGTGTGATAGTGAGAGTGAGAATGGGAGAGAGTGTGAGAGTGAGACTGAGAGTGACGATGGGAGGGAGTGTGTGAGAGTGAGAGTGAAGATGTGAGAGAGTATGAGAGTGAGAGTGAGAGTGAGGATGGGAGAGAAAGTGTGAGAGTGAGAGTGAGAATGGGAGAGAGTGTGAGAGTGAGAGTGAGAATTGAAGAGAGTGTGAGAGTGAGATTGAGAGTGAGGATGGGAGAGAGAGTGAGAGTGACAGCGAGGATGGGAGAGAGCGTGTGAGAGTGAGTGAGGATGGGAGAGGGAGAGTGAGAGTGAGAGTGAGGATGGGAGAGAATGTGAGAGTGAGAGTGAGGATGGGAGAGAGTGTGAGAGTGAAAGTGAGAATTGGAGAGAGAGTGAGAAATTGAGAGTGAGAATGGGAGAGAGTGTGAGAGTTAGAATGAGGACGTGAGAGAGAGTGTGAGAGTGAGAGTGTGGATGGGAGAGAGAGTGTGAGAGTGAGGATGGGAGAGAGTGTGTGAGAGTGAGACTGAGAATTAGGATGGGAGAGAGAGTGTGAGAGTGAGAGTGAGAATTGGAGAGAGAGTGAGAGTGAGAATGCGGATGGGAGAGAGTGTGAGAGTGAAAGCGAGGGTGGAAGAGGGAATGTGAGAGTGAGTGAGAATGGGAGTGAGAGAGTGAGAGTGACAGTGTGATTGGGAGAGAGTGTGAGAGTGAGAATGAGGATGGGAGAGAGAGTGTGATAGTGACAGTGAGGAAGCGAGAGAGAATGTGATAGTGAGTGAGAATGGGAGTGTGTGCGTGAGAGTGAACGTGAGGATGGGAGAGAGAATGTGAGAGTGAGAGTGAGGATGCGAGAGAGAATGAGAGTGAGAGTGAGAATGGGAGAATGAGTGTGAGAGTGAGAGTGAGAGTGAGAATGGGAGAGTGAGTGTGAGAGTGAGAGTGAGAATCGGAGAGAGACTGTGAGGGTGAGAGTGAGGATGGGAGAGAGTGTGAGAGTGAAATTTAGGATGGAAGAGGAAGTGTGAGAGTGAGTGAGAATGGGAGTGAGAGAGTGAGAGAGATAGTGTGAATGGGAGAGAGTGTGAGAGTGAGAGGGAGGATGGGAGAGAGAGTGTGACAGTGAGAGTGAAGATGCGAGAAAGAGTGGGAGAGTGAGTGAGAATGGGAGTGAGTGCGTTAGAGTGAAAGTGAGGATGGGAGAGAGAGTGTGAGAGTGAGAGTGAGAATGCGAGAGAGAATGAGAGCGTGAGTGAGAATGGGAGAATGAGTGTGAGAGTGTGAGTCAGAGTGAGAATGGGAGAGAGAGTGTGAGAGTGAGAGTGAGAATGGGAGAGAGAGTGTGAGGGTGAGAGTGAGCATGGGAGAGAGAGTGTGAGGGTGAGAGTGAGGATTGGAGAGAGTGTGTGAGAGTGACAGCGAGGATGGGTAAGAGAGTGTGAGAGGGAGAGTGAGGATGGGAGAGAGAGTGTGAGAGTGAGAGTGAGAATGGGAGAGAGTGTGAGAGTGAGAGTGAGGATGGGAGAAAAAGTGTGATAGTGAGAGCGAGAATGGGAGAGAGTGTGAGAGTGAGAGTGACGATGGGTGGGAGAGTGTGAGAGTGACAGTGAGGATGGGAGAGAGTGTGAGTGTGAGAGTGAGAGTGAGGATGAGAGATAGAGTGTGAGAGTGAGAGTGAGAGTGAGGACGGGAGAGAGAGAGTGAGAGTGAGAGTGAGGATGGGAGAGAATGTGAGAGTGCGAATGAGGATGGGCGAGAGTGTGAGAGTGAGAGTGCGGATGGGAGGGAGTGTGAGTGTGAGCGTGAGAGTAAGGAAGGGAGAGAGAGTGTGAGAGTGAGAGTGAGGATGGGAGAGAGTGAGTGAGGGTGATAGTGAGAATGATGATGGGAGAGAGAGTGTGAGAATGAGAGTGAGAATCGGAGAGAGAGTGCTAGAGCGAGAGTGAGCGTGCGGATGGGAGAGAGTGTGAGTGTGAGAGTGAGAGTGAGGATTGGAGAGAGAGTATGAGAGTGAGAGTGATGTTGGGAGAGAGAGTGTGAGAGTGAGAATGAGGATGGTAGAGAGAGTGTGAGAGTGAGAGTAAGGATGGGTGAGAGAGTGTGAGAGTGAGAGTGTGGATGGGAGAGAGAGTGTGAGAGTGTGGATGGGAGAGAGTGTGTGAGAATGAGAGTGATAATGAGGATGGGAGAGAGTGTGAGAGTGAGTGTGAGAATCGGAGAGAGTGAGAGTGTGAGTGCGGATGGGAGGGAGTGTGAGAGTGAGAGTGAGGATGGAAGAGGGAGTGAGACAGTGAGTGAGAATGGGAGTGAGAGAGTGAGAGTGGTAGTGTGAATGGTAGAGAGTGTGAGAGCGAGAGTGAGGATGGGAGAGAGAGAGTGACAGTGAGAGTGAGGATGGGAAAGAGAGTGTGAGTGTGAGTGAGAATGGGAGTGAGTGTGTGAGAGTGAGAGTGTGGATGGGAGAGAGAGTGAGAGTGAGAGTGAGAATGGGAGAATGAGTGTGAGAGTGAGAATGAGGATTGGAGAGAGAGTGTGAGTGTGAGAGTGAGGATGGGAGAGAGAGTGTGAGGGTGAGAGTGAAGATGGGAGAGAGAGTGTGAGAGTGACAGCGAGGATGGGAGAGAGAGTGTGAGAGTGAGAGTGAGGATGGGAGAGAGAGTGTGAGAGTGAGAGTGAGAATGGGAGAGAGTGTGAGAGTGAGAATGAGGATGGGAGAGAGAGTGTGAGAGTGAGAGTGAGAGTGAGGATGGGAGAGAAAGTGTGATAGTGAGAGTGAGAATGGGAGTGTGAGAGTGAGACTGAGAGTGACGATGGGAGGGAGTGTGTGAGAGTGAGAGTGAACATGTGAGAGAGTATGAGAGTGAGAGTGAGAGTGAGGATGGTAGAGAAAGCGTGAGAGTGAGGATGGGAGAGAGAGAGTCAGAGTGAGAGTGAGGATGGGAGAGAATGTGAGAGTGAGAGTGAGAATTGGAGAGAGTGTGAGAGTGAGATTGAGAGTGAGGATGGGAGAGAGAGTGAGAGTGACAGCGAGGATGGGAGAGAGCGTGTGAGAGTGAGTGAGGATGGGAGAGACAGTGTGAGAGTGAGAGCGAGAATGAGAGAGAGTGTGAGAGTGAGAATGAGGATGTGAGAGTGAGAGTGAGAGAGAGGATGGGAGAGAATGTGAGAGTGAGAGTGAGGATGGGAGAGAGTGTGAGAGTGAAAGTGAGAATTGGAGAGAGAGTGAGAGATTGAGAGTGAGAATGGGAGAGAGTGTGAGAGTTAGAATGTGGATGGGAGAGAGAGTGTGAGAGTGAGAGTGTGGATGGGAGAGAGAGTGTGAGAGTGAGGATGGGAGAGAGTGTGTGAGAGTGAGAGTGAGAATGAGGATGAGAGAGAGAGTGTGAGAGTGAGAGTGAGAATCGGAGAGAGAGTGAGAGTGAGAGTGCGGATGGGAGAGAGTGTGAGAGTGAAAGCGAGGGTGGAAGAGGGAATGTGAGAGTGAGTGAGAATGGGAGTGAGAGAGTCAGAGTGACAGTGTGATTGGGAGAGAGTGTGAGAGTGAGAATGAGGATGGGAGAGAGAGTGTGATATTGACAGTTAGGAAGCGAGAGAGAGTGTGAGAGTGAGTGAGAATGGGAGTGTGTGCGTGAGAGTGAACGTGAGGATGGGAGAGAGAGTGTGAGAGTGAGAGTGAGAGTGAGAATGGGAGAGTGAGTGTGAGAGTGAGAGTGAGAATGGGAGAGAGAGAGTGAGGGTGAGAGTGAGGATGGGAGAGAGAGTGTGAGGGTGAGAGTGAGGATGGGAGAGAGTGTGAGAGGGACAGCGAGGATGGGAAAGAGAGTGTGAGAGTGAGAGTGAGGTTGGGAGTGCGAGTGTAAGAGTGAGAGTGAGAATGGGAGGGAGTGTAAGAGTGAGAGTGAGAATGGGAGAGATTGTGAGAGTGAGAATGAGAATGGGAGACAGAGTGTGAGAGTGAGAGTGAGGATAGGAGAGAAAGTGTGATAGTGAGAGTGAGAATGGGAGAGAGTGTGAGAGTGAGAGTGAGAGTGACGATGTGAGGGAGAATGTGAGAATGAGAGTGAGGATGGGATAGAGTGTGTGAGAGTGAGAGTGAGGATAGGAGAGAGAGTGTGAGAGTGAGAGTGAGGATGGGAGAGAGTTTGAGAGTGAGGATTGGAGAGAGAGAGTGTGAGAGTGACAGCGAGGATGGGTAAGAGAGTGTGAGAGTGAGAGTGAGGATGGGAGAGAGAGTGTCAGAGTGAGAGTGAGAATGGGAGAGAGTGTGAGAGTGAGAATGAGGATGGAAGAGAGAGTCTCCGAGTGAGAGTGAGGATGGGAGAAAAAGTGTGATAGTGAGAGTGAGAATGGGAGAGAGTGTGAGAGTGAGAGTGAGAGTGACGATGGGAGAGAGAGTGTGAGAGTGAGTGTGAGGATGGGAGAGAGTGTGAGAGTGAGAGTGAGAGTGAGGATGGGATAGAGTGTGTGAGAGTGAGAGTGAGGATAGGAGAGAGAGTGTGAGAGTGACAGCGAGGATGGGTAAGAGAGTGTGAGAGTGAGAATGAGGATGGGAGAGAGAGTCTCAGAGTGAGAGTGAGGATGAGAGAAAAAGTGTGATAGTGAGAGTCAGAATGGGAGAGAGTGTGAGAGTGAGAGTGAGAGTGACGATGGGAGGGAGAGTGTGAGAGTGACAGTGAGGATGGGAGAGAGTGTGAGAGTGAGAGTGAGAATGAGGATTGGAGATAGAGTGTGAAAGTGACAGTGAGGATGGTTGGGAGAGAGTGAGAGTGAGAGTCAGGATGGGAGAGAATGTGGGAGTGAGAATGAGGATGGGAGAGAGTGTGAGAGTGAGAGTGAGAGTGCGGATGGGAGAGAGTGTGAGTGTGAGCGTGAGAGTGAGGAAGGGAGAGAGAGTGTGAGAGTGAGAGTGAGGATGGGTGAGAGTGAGTGAGGGTGAGAGTGAGAATGCGGATGGGAGTGAGAGTGTGAGAGTGAGAGTGAGAATCGGAGAGAGTGAGAGTGTGAGTGCGGATGGGAGGGAGTTTGAGAGTGACAGTGAGGATGGAAGACAGAGTGAGAGAGTGAGTGAGAATGGGAGTGAGAGAGTGAGA
Source organism: Chiloscyllium plagiosum (assembly GCF_037043375.1). Lineage (NCBI taxonomy): Eukaryota > Metazoa > Chordata > Chondrichthyes > Orectolobiformes > Hemiscylliidae > Chiloscyllium > Chiloscyllium plagiosum. Next base: position 28,438,133 of record NW_028270180.1, read on the forward strand.
GTGGTAGTGTGAATGGGAGAGAGTGTGAGAGCGAGAGTGAGGATGGGAGAGAGAGTGTGACAGTGAGAGTGAGGATGGGTGAGAAAGTGTGAGTGTGAGTGAGAATGGGAGTGAGTGTGTGAGAGTGTAGATGGGAGAGAGTGTGTGAGAATGAGAGTGAGAATGAGGATGGGAGTGAGAGAGTGAGAGTGAGAATCGGAGAGAGTGAGAGTGTGAGTGTGGATGGGAGGGAGTTTGAGAGTCAGAGTGAGGATGGAAGAGAGAGTGAGAGTGAGAGTGAGAATGGGAGAGAGTGTGAGAGTGAGAGTGAGAATTGGAGACAGTGTGAGAGTGAGATTGAGAGTGAGGATGGGAGAGAGAGTGAGAGTGACAGCGAGGATGGGAGAGAGCGTGTGAGAGTGAGAGTGAGAATGAGAGAGAGTGTGTGAGTGAGAATGAGGATGTGAGAGGGAGAGTGAGAGTGAGAGTGAGGATGGGAGAGAATGTGAGCGTGAGAGTGAGGATGGGAGAGAGTGTGAGAGTAAAAGTGAGAATTGGAGAGAGAGTGTGAGATTGAGAGTGAGAATGGGAGAGAGTGTGAGAGTTAGAATGAGGATGTGAGAGAGAGTGAGAGAGTGAGAGTGTGGATGGGAGAGAGAGTGTGAGAGTGAGGATGGGAGAGAGAGTGTGAGAGTGAGAGTGAGAATGCGAGAGAGAATGAGAGCGAGAGTGAGAATGGGAGAATGAGTGTGAGAGTGTGAGTTAGAGTGAGAATGGGAGAGAGAGTGTGAGAGTGAGAGTGAGAATGGGAGAGAGAGTGTGAGGGTGAGAGTGAGGATGGGAGAGAGAGTGTGAGGGTGAGAGTGAGGATTGGAGAGAGTGTGTGAGAGTGACAGCGAGGATGGGTAAGAGAGTGTGAGAGTGAGAGTGAGGATGGGAGAGAGCGTGTGAGAGTGAGAGTGAGAATGGGAGAGAGTGTGAGAGTGAGAGTGAGGATGGGAGAAAAAGTGTGATAGTGAGAGCGAGAATGGGAGAGAGTGTGAGAGTGAGAGTGACGATGGGTGGGAGAGTGTGAGAGTGACAGTGAGGATGGGAGAGAGTGTGAGTGTGAGAGTGAGAGTGAGGATGGGAGATAGAGTGTGAGAGTGAGAGTGAGAGTGCGGACGGGAGAGAGAGAGTGAGAGTGAGAGTGAGAGTGCGGATGGGAGGGAGTGTGAGTGTGAGCGTGAGAGTAAGGAAGGGAGAGAGAGTGTGAGAGTGAGAGTGAGGATGGGAGAGAGTGAGTGAGCGTGATAGTGAGAATGATGATGGGAGAGAGAGTGTGAGAATGAGAGTGAGAATCGGAGAGAGAGTGCTAGAGCGAGAGTGAGCGTGCGGATGGGAGAGAATGTGAGTGTGAGAGTGAGAGTGAGGACGGGAGAGAGAGAGTGAGAGTGAGAGTGATGTTGGGAGAGAGAGTGTGAGAGTGAGAATGAGGATGGTATAGAGAGTGTGAGAGTGAGAGTGAGGATGGGTGAGAGATTGTGAGAGTGAGAGTGTGGATGGGAGAGAGAGTGTGAGAGTGTGGATGGGAGAGAGTGTGTGAGAATGAGAGTGATAATGAAGATGGGAGAGAGTGTGAGAGTGAGTATGAGAATCGGAGAGAGTGAGAGTGTGAGTGCGGATGGGAGGGAGTGTGAGAGTGAGAGTGAGGATGGAAGAGGGAGTGAGACAGTGAGTGAGAATGGGAGTGAGAGAGAGAGAGTGGTAGTGTGAATGGGAGAGAGTGTGAGAGCGAGAGTGAGGATGGGAGAGAGAGAGTGACAGTGAGAGTGAGGATGGGAAAGAGAGTGTGAGTGTGAGTGAGAATGGGAGTGAGTGTGTGAGAGTGAGAGAGAGGATGGGAGAGAGAGTGAGAGTGAGAATGGGAGAATGAGTGTGAGAGTGAGAATGAGGATTGGAGAGAGAGTGTGAGTGTGAGAGTGAGGATGGGAGAGAGAGTGTGAGGGTGAGAGTGAAGATGGGAGAGAGAGTGTGAGAGTGACAGCGAGGATGGGAGAGAGAGTGTGAGAGTGAGAGAGAGGATGGGAGAGAGAGTGTGAGAGTGAGAGTGAGAGTGCGGATGGGAGAGAGTGTGAGTGTGAGCGTGAGAGTGAGGATGGAAGAGAGAGTGAGAGAGTGAGTGAAAATGGGAGTGAGAGAGTGAGAGTGGTAGTGTGAATGGGAGAGAGTGTGAGAGCGAGAGTGAGGATGGGAGAGAGAGTGTGACAGTGAGAGTGACAATGGGCGAGAGCGTGTGAGAGTGAGAGTGAGAGTTAGGATGGGAGAGTGTGTATGAGAGTGTGAGTGAGGATAGGAGAGAGAGTGTGAGAGTGACAGCGAGGATGGGTAAGAGAGAGTGAGAGTGAGAGTGAGGATGGGAGAGAGAGTGTCAGAGTGAGAGTGAGAATGGGAAAGAGTGTGAGAGTGAGAATGAGGATGGGAGAGAGAGTCTCAGAGTGAGAGTGAGGATGGGAGAAAAAGTGTGATAGTGAGAGTGAGAATGGGAGAGAGTGTGAGAGTGAGAGTGAGAGTGACGATGGGAGGGAGAGTGTGACAGTGAGAGTGAGGATGGGAGAGAGTGTGAGAGTGAGAGTGAGGATTGGAGATAGAGTGTGAGAGTGACAGTGAGGATGGTTGAGAGAGATTGAGAGTGAGAGTGAGGATGGGAGAGAATGTGAGAGTGAGAATGAGGATGGGAGAGAGTGCGAGAGTGGGAGTGAGAGTGCGGAAGGAAGAGAGTGTAAGTGTGAGCGTGAGAGTGAGGAAGGGAGAGAGAGTGTGAGAGTGAGAGTGAGGATGGGAGAGAGTGAGTGAGGGTGAGAGTGAGAATGAGAATGGGAGTGAGAATGTGAGAGTGAGAGTGAGAATCGGAGAGAGTGAGAGTGTGAGTGCGGATGGGAGGGAGTTTGAGAGTGAGAGTGAGGATGGAAGAGAGAGTGAGAGAGTGAGTGAGAATGGGAGTGAGAGAGTGAGAGTGGTAGTGCGAATGGGAGAGAGTGTGAGAGGGAGAGTGAGGATGGGAGAGAGATTGTGACAGTGAGAGTGAGGATGGGTGAGAGAGTGTGAGTGTGAGTGAGAATGGGAGTGAGTGTGTGAGAGTGTGGATGGGAGAGAGTGTGTGTGAATGAGAGTGAGAATGAGGTTGGGAGTGAGAGTGTGAGAGTGAGAGTGAGAATCGGAGAGAGTGAGAGTGTGAGTGTGGATGGGAGGGAGTTTGAGAGTGAGAGAGGATGGAAGAGAGAGTGAGAGTGAGAGTGAGAATGGGAGAGAGTGTGAGAGTGAGAGTGAGAATTGGAGAGAGTGTGAGAGTGAGATTGAGAGTGAGGATGGGAGAGAGAGTGAGAGTGACAGCGAGGATGGGAGAGAGCGTGTGAGAGTGAGTGTGAGGATGGGAGAGACAGTGTGAGAGTGAGAGTGAGAATGAGAGAGAGTGTGAGATTGAGAGTGAGAATGGGAGAGAGTGTGAGAGTTAGAATTAGGATGTGAGAGGGAGAGTGAGAGTGAGAGTGTGGATGGGAGAGAGAGTGTGAGAGTGAGGATGGGAGAGAGAGTGTGAGAGTGAGAGTGAGAATGCGAGAGAGAATGAGAGTGAGAGTGAGAATGGGAGAATGAGTGTGAGAGTGTGAGTTAGAGTGAGAATGGGAGAGAGAGTGTGAGAGTGAGAGTGAGAATGGGAGAGAGAGTGTGAGGGTGAGAGTGAGGATGGGAGAGAGAGTGTGAGGGTGAGAGTGAGGATTGGAGAGAGTGTGTGAGAGTGACAGCGAGGATGGGTAAGAGAGTGTGAGAGAGAGAGTGAGGATGGGAGAGAGAGTGTGAGAGTGAGAGTGAGAATGGGAGAGAGTGTGAGAGTGAGAGTGAGGATGGGAGAAAAAGTGTGATAGTGAGAGCGAGAATGGGAGAGAGTGTGAGAGTGAGAGTGACGATGGGTGGGAGAGTGTGAGAGTGACAGTGAGGATGGGAGAGAGTGTGAGTGTGAGAGTGAGAGTGAGGATGGGAGATAGAGTGTGAGAGTGAGAGTGAGAGTGAGGATGGGAGAGAGAGAGTGAGAGTGAGAGTGAGGATGGGAGAGAATGTGAGAGTGAGAATGAGGATGGGCGAGAGTGTGAGAGTGAGAGTGAGAGTGCGGATGGGAGGGAGTGTGAGTGTGAGCGTGAGTGTAAGGAAGGGAGAGAGAGTGTGAGAGTGAGAGTGAGGATGGGAGAGAGTGAGTGAGGGTGATAGTGAGAATTTTGATGGGAGAGAGAGTGTGAGAATGAGAGTGAGAATCGGAGAGAGAGTGCTAGAGCGAGAGTGAGCGTGCGGATGGGAGAGAGTGTGAGTGTGAGAGTGAGAGTGAGGATTGGAGAGAGAGTATGAGAGTGAGTGTGATGTTGGGAGAGAGAGTGTAAGAGTGAGAATGAGGATGGTAGAGAGAGTGTGAGAGTGAGAGTGACAATGGGTGAGAGATTGTTGGGAGAGAGAGTATAAGAGTGAGAGCGTGGATGGGAGAGAGAGTGTGATAGTGTGGATGGGAGAGAGTGTGTGAGAATGAGAGTGATAATGAGGATGGGAGAGAGTGTGAGAGTGAGTGTGAGAATCGGAGAGAGTGAGAGTGTGAGTGCGGATGGGAGGGAGTGTGAGAGTGAGAGTGAGGATGGAAGAGGGAGTGAGACAGTGAGTGAGAATGGGAGTGAGAGAGTGAGAGTGGTAGTGTGAATGGGAGAGAGTGTGAGAGCGAGAGTGAGGATGGGAGAGAGAGAGTGACAGTGAGAGTGAGGATGGGAAAGAGAGTGTGAGTGTGAGTGAGAATGGGAGTGAGTGTGTGAGAGTGAGAGTGAGGATGGGAGAGAGAGTGAGAGTGAGAGTGTGAATGGGAGAATGAGTGTGAGAGTGAGAGTGAGGATGGGAGAGAGAGTGAGAGTGTGAATGGGAGAATGAGTGTGAGAGTGAGAATGAGGATTGGAGAGAGAGTGTGAGAGTGACAGCGAAGATGGGAGAGAGAGTGTGAGAGTGAGAGTGAGGATGGGAGAGAGAGTGTGAGAGTGAGAGTGAGAATGGGAGAGAGTGTGAGAGTGAGAATGAGAATGGGAGAGAGAGTGTGAGAGTGAGAGTGATAATGAGGATGGGAGAGAGTGTGAGAGTGAGTGTGAGAATCGGAGAGAGTGAGAGTGTGAGTGCCGATGGGAGGGAGTGTGAGAGTGAGAGTGAGGATGGAAGAGGGAGTGAGACAGTGAGTGAGAATGGGAGTGAGAGAGTGAGAGTGGTAGTGTGAATGGGAGAGAGTGTGAGAGCGAGAGTGAGGATGGGAGAGAGAGAGTGACAGTGAGAGTCAGGATGGGAAAGAGAGTGTGAGTGTGAGTGAGAATGGGAGTGAGTGTGTGAGAGTGAGAGTGAGGATGGGAGAGAGAGTGAGAGTGAGAGTGTGAATGGGAGAATGAGTGTGAGAGTGAGAGTGAGGATGGGAGAGAGAGTGAGAGTGAGAGTGTGAATGGGAGAAGGAGTGTGAGAGTGAGAATGAGGATTGGAGAGAGAGTGTGAGAGTGACAGCGAGGATGGGAGAGAGAGTGTGAGAGTGAGAGTGAGGATGGGAGAGAGAGTGTGAGAGTGAGAGTGAGAATGGGAGAGAGTGTGAGAGTGAGAATGAGAATGGGAGAGAGAGTGTGAGAGTGAGAGTGAGAGTGAGGATGGGAGAGAAAGTGTGATAGTGAGAGTGAGAATGGGAGAGAGTGTGAGAGTGAGACTGAGAGTGACGATGGGAGGGAGTGTGTGAGAGTGAGAGTGAAGATGGGAGAGAGTATGAGAGTGAGAGTGAGAGTGAGGATGGGAGAGAAAGTGTGAGAGTGAGGATGGGAGAGAGAGAGTCAGAGTGAGAGTGAGATGGGAGAGAATGTGAGAGTGAGAGTGAGAATGGGAGAGAGTGTGAGAGTGAGAGTGAGAATTGGAGAGAGTGTGTGAGAGTGAGATTGAGAGTGAGGATGGGAGAGAGAGTGAGAGTGACAGCGAGGATGGGAGAGAGCGTGTGAGAGTGAGTGAGGATGGGAGAGACAGTGTGTGAGTGAGAGCGAGAATGAGAGCGAGTGTGAGAGTGAGAATGAGGATGTGAGGGGGAGAGTGAGAGTGAGAGTGAGGATGGGAGAGAATGTGAGAGTGAGAGTGAGGATGGGAGAGAGTGTGAGAGTGAAAGTGAGAATTGGAGAGAGAGTGAGAGATTGAGAGTGAGAATGGGAGAGAGTGTGAGAGTTAGAATGAGGATGTGAGAGAGAGTGTGAGAGTGAGAGTGTGGATGGGAGAGAGTGTGAGAGTGAGGATGGGAGAGAGTGTGTGAGAGTGAGAGTGAGAATGAGGATGGGAGAGAGAGTGTGAGAGTGAGAGTGAGAATCGGAGAGAGAGTGAGAGCGAGAGTGCGGATGGGAGAGAGTGTGAGAGTGAGAGCGAGGGTGGAAGAGGGAATGTGAGAGTGAGTGAGAATGGGAGTGAGAGAGTGAGAGTGACAGTGTGAATGGGAGAGAGTGTGAGAGTGAGAATGAGGATGGGAGCGAGAGTGTGATAGTGACAGTTAGGAAGCCAGAGAGAGTGTGAGAGTGAGTGAGAATGGGAGTGTGTGCGTGAGAGTGAACGTGAGGATGGGAGAGAGAGTGTGAGAGTGAGAGTGAGGATGCGAGAGAGAATGAGAGTGAGAGTGAGAATGGGAGAATGAGTGTGAGAGTGAGAGTGAGAGTGAGAATGGGAGAGTGAGTGTGAGAGTGAGAGTGAGAATGGGAGAGAGAGTGTGAGAGTGAGAGTGAGGATGGGAGAGAGAGTGTGAGGGTTGGAGTGAGGATGGGAGAGAGTGTGAGAGGGACAGCGAGGATGGTAAAGAGAGTGTGAGAGTGAGAGTGAGGTTGGGAGTGCGAGTGTAAGAGTGAGAGTGAGAATGGGAGAGTGTGTAAGAGTGAGAGTGAGAATGGGAGAGAGTGTGAGAGTGAGAATGAGAATGGGAGACAGAGTGTGAGAGTGAGAGTGAGAATGGGAGAGAGTGTGAGAGTGAGAATGAGAATGGGAGACAGAGTGTGAGATTGAGAGTGAGAGTGAGGATAGGAGAGAAAGTGTGATAGTGAGAGTGAGAATGGGAGAGAGTGTGAGAGTGAGAGTGAGAGTGACGATCTGAGGGAGAGTGTGAGAGTGACAGCGAGGATGGGTAAGAAAGTGTGAGAGTGAGAGTGAGGATGGGAGAGAGAGTGTCAGAGTGAGAGTGAGAATGAGGATGGGAGAGAGAGTCTCCGGGTGAGAGTGAGGATGGGAGAATGAGTGTGATAGTGAGAGTGAGAATGGGAGTGTGAGAGTGAGTGTGAGAATGACGATGGGAGGGAGATTGTGAGAGTGAGAGTGACGATGGGAGAGAGTGTGAGAGTGAGAGTGAGAGTGAGGATTGGAGATAGAGTGTGAGAGTGAGAGTGAGGATGGTTGAGAGAGAGTGAGAGTGAGAATGGGAGAGAGTGTGAGAGTGAGAATGAGAATGGGAGACAGAGTGTGAGAGTGAGAGTGAGGATAGGAGAGAAAGTGTGATAGTGAGAGTGAGAATGGGAGAGAGTGTGAGAGTGAGAGTGAGAGTGACGATGTGAGGGAGAGTGTGAGAGTGACAGCGAGGATGGGTAAGAGAGTGTGAGAGTGAGAGTGAGGATGGGAGAGAGTGTGAGAGTGAGAATGAGGATGGGAGAGAGAGTCTCCGAGTGAGAGTGAGGATGGGAGAAAAAGTGTGATAGTGAGAGTGAGAATGGGAGAGAGTGTGAGAGTGAGAGTGACGATGGGAGGGAGAGTGTGAGAGTGAGAGTGACGATGGGAGAGAGTGTGACAGTGAGAGTGAGAGTGAGGATTGGAGATAGAGTGTGAGAGTGAGAGTGAGGATGGTTGAGAGAGAGTGAGAGTGAGAGTGAGAATGGGAGAGAATGTGAGAGTGAGAATGAGGATGGGAGAGAGTGTGAGAGTGAGAGTGAGAGTGCGGATGGGAGAGAGTGTGAGTGTGAGCGTGAGAGTAAGGAAGGGAGAGAGAGTGTGAGAGTGAGAGTGAGGATGGCAGAGAGTGAGTGAGGGTGAGAGTGAGAATGAGGATGGGAGTGAGAGTGTGAGAGTGAGAGTTAGAATCGGAGAGAGTGAGAGTGTGAGTGCGGATGGGAGGGAGTTTGAGAGTGAGAGTGAGGATGGAAGAGAGAGTGAGAGAGTGAGTGAGAATGGGAGTGAGAGTGTGAGAGTGAGAGTGAGAGTGAGGATGGGAGAGAGTGTGTGAGAGTGAGAGTGAGGATAGGAGAGAGAGTGTGAGAGTGAGAGTGAGGATGGGAGAGAGTGTGAGAGTGAGAGTGAGGATTGGAGAGAGCGTGTGAGAGTGACAGCGAGGATGGGGAAGAGAGTGTGAGAGTGAGAGTGAGGATGGGAGAGAGAGTGTCAAGAGTGAGAGTGAGAATGGGAAAGAGTGTGAGAGTGAGAATGAGGATGGGAGAGAGAGTCTCCGAGTGAGAGTGAGGATGGGAGAAAAAGTGTGATAGTGAGAGTGAGAATGGGAGAGATTGTGAGAGTGAGAGTGAGAGTGACGATGGGAGGAAGAGTGTGAGAGTGAGAGTGAGGAAGGGAGAGAGTGTGAGAGTGAGAGTGAGAGTGAGGATTGGAGATAGAGTGTGAGAGTGAGAGTGACGATGGGAGAGAGTGTGAGAGTGAGAGTGAGAGTGAGGATTGGAGATAGAGTGTGAGAGTGAGAGTGAGGATGGTTGAGAGAGAGTGAGAGTGAGAGTGAGGATGGGAGAGAATGTGAGAGTGAGAATGAGGATGGGAGAGAGTGTGAGAGTGAGAGTGAGAGTGCGGATGGGAGAGAGTGTGAGTGTGAGTGTGAGAGTGAGGAAGGGAGAGAGAGTGTGAGAGTGAGAGTGAGGATGGGAGAGAGTGAGTGAGGGTGAGAGTGAGAATGAGGATGGGAGTGAGAGTTTGAGAGTGAGAGTGAGAATCGGAGAGAGTGAGAGTGGTAGTGTAAATGGGAGAGAGTGTGAGAGCGAGAGTGAGGATTGGAGAGAGAGTGTGACAGTGAGAGTGAGGATGGGCGAGAGAGCGTGAGAGTGAGAGTAAGAGTGAGGATGGGAGAGAGTGTGTGAGAGTGAGAGTGAGGATAGGAGAGAGAGTGTGAGAGTGAGAGTGAGGATGGGAGAGAGTGTGAGAGTGAGAGTGAGGATTGGAGAGAGAGTGTGAGAGTGACAGCGAGGATGGGTAAGAGAGTGTGAGAGTGAGAGTGAGGATGGGAGAGAGAGTGTCAGAGTGAGAGTGAGAATGGGAAAGAGTGTGAGAGTGAGAATGAGGATGGGAGAGAGAGTCTCCAAGTGAGAGTGAGGATGGGAGAAAAAGTGTGATAGTGAGAGTGAGAATGGGAGAGATTGTGAGAGTGAGAGTGAGAGTGACGATGGGAGGGAGCGTGTGAGAGTGAGAGTGACGATGGGAGAGAGTGTGAGAGTGAGAGTGAGAGTGAGGATTGGAGATAGAGTGTGAGAGTGAGAGTGAGGATGGTTGAGAGAGAGTGAGAGTGAGAGTGAGGATGGGAGAGTTGTGAGAGTGAGAATGAGGATGGGAGAGAGTGTGAGAGTGAGAGTGAGAGTGCGGATGGGAGAGGGTGTGAGTGTGAGCGTGAGAGTGAGGAAGGGAGAGAGAGTGTGAGAGTGAGAGTGAGGATGGGAGAGAGTGAGTGAGGGCGAGAGTGAGAATGAGGATGGGAGTGAGAGTGTGAGAGTGAGAGTGAGAATCGGAGAGAGTGAGAGTGTGAGTGCGGATGGGAGGGAGTTTGAGAGTGAGAGTGAGGATGGAAGAGAGAGTGAGAGAGTGAGTGAGAATGGGAGTGAGAGAGTGAGAGTGGTAGTGTGAATGTGAGAGAGTGTGAGAGCAAGAGTGAGGATGGGAGAGAGAGTGTGACAGTGAGAGTGAGGATGGGTGAGAGAGTGTGAGTGTGAGTGAGAATGGGAGTGAGTGTGTGAGAGTGTGGATGGGAGAGAGTGTGTGAGAATGAGAGTGAGAATGAGGATGGAAGTGAGAGTGTGAGAGTGAGAGTGAGAATCAGAGAGAGTGAGAATGTGAGTGTGGATGGGAGGGAGTTTGAGAGTGAGAGTGAGGATGGAAGAGAGAGTGAGAGTGAGAGTGAGAATGGGAGAGATTGTGAGAGTGAGAGTGAGAATTGGAGAGAGTGTGAGAGTGAGATTGAGAGTGAGGATGGGAGAGAGAGTGAGAGTGACAGCGAGGATGGGAGAGAGTGTGTGAGAGTGAGTGTGAGGATGGGAGAGACAGTGTGAGAGTGAGAGTGAGAATAAGAGAGAGTGTGTGAGTGAGAATGAGGATGTGAGAGGGAGAGTGAGAGTGAGAGTGAGGATGGGAGAGAATGTGAGAGTGAGAGTGAGGATGGGAGAGATTGTGAGAGTGAAAGTGAGAATTGGAGAGAGAGTGTGAGATTGAGAGTGAGAATGGGAGAGAGTGTGAGAGTTAGAATGATGATGTGAGAGAGAGTGTGAGAGTGAGAGTGTGGATGGGAGAGAGTGTGTGAGAGTGAGGATGGGAGAGAGTTTGTGAGTGTGAGAGTGAGAATGAGGATGGGAGAGAGAGTGTGAGAGTGAGAGTGAGAATCGGAGAGAGAGTGAGAGTGAGAGTGCGGATGGGAGAGAGTGTGAGAGTGAAAGCGAGGGTGGAAGAGGGAATGTGAGAGTGAGCGAGAATGGGAGAGAGTGAGTGAGAGTGAAAGTGTGAATGGGAGAGAGTGTGAGAGTGAGAATGAGGATGGGAGAGAGAGTGTGATAGTGACAGTTAGGAAGCGAGAGACAGTGTGAGAATGAGTGAGAATGGGTCTGTGTGCGTGAGAGTGAACGTGAGGATGGGAGAGAGAGTGTGAGAGTGAGGATGCGAGAGAGAATGAGAATGAGAGTGAGAATGGGAGAATGAGTGTGAGAGTGAGAGTGAGAGTGAGAATGGGAGAGTGAGTGAGAGTGAGAATGAGAATGGGAGAGAGAGTGTGAGGATGAGAGTGAGGATGGGAGAGAGAGTGTGAGGGTGAGAGTGAGGATGGGAGAGAGAGTGTGAGAGTGAGAGTGAGAGTGAGGATAGGAGAGAAAGTGTGATAGTGAGAGTGAGAATGGGAGAGAGTGTGAGAATGAGAGTGACGATGTGAGGGAGAGTGCGAGAGTGAGAGTGAGGATGGGAGAGAGTGTGAGAGTGAGAGTGAGAGTGAGGATGGGAGAGATAGTGTGACAGTGAGAGTGAGGATGGGCGAGAGAGTCTGAGAGTGAGAGTGAGAGTGAGGATGGGAGAGAGTGTGTGAGTGTGAGAGTGAGAATAGGAGAGAGAGTGTGAGAGTGAGAGTGAGGATTGGACAGAGAGTGTGAGAGTGACAGTGAGGATGGGTAAGAGAGTGTGAGAGTGAGAGTGAGGATGGGAGAGAGAGTGTCAGAGTGAGAGTGAGAATGGTAGAGAGTGTGAGAGTGAGAATGAGGATGGGAGAGAGAGTCTCCGAGTGAGAGTGTGGATGGGAGAAAAAGTGTGATAGTGAGAGTGAGAATGGGAGAGAGTGTGAGAGTGAGAGTGAGATTCACGATGGGAGGAAGAGAGTGAGAGTGAGAGTGAGGATGGGAGAGAGTGTGCGATTGAAAGTGAGAGTGTGGATTGGAGATAGAGTTTGAGTGTGAGAGTGAGGATGGTTGAGAGAGAGTGAGAGTGAGAGTGAGGACGGGAGAGAGAGTGAGAGTGAAAGCGAGGGTGGAAGAGGGAATGTGAGAGTGAGTGAGAATGGGAGTGAGAGAGTGAGAGTGAAAGTGTGAATGGGAGAGAGTGTGAGAGTGAGAATGAGGATGGGAGAGAGAGTGTGATAGTGACAGTTAGGAAGCGAGAGAGAGTGTGAGAATGAGTGAGAATGGGTCTGTGTGCGTGAGAGTGAACGTGAGGATGGGAGAGAGAGTGTGAGAGTGAGAGTGAGGATGCGAGTGAGAATGAGAGTGAGAGTGAGAATGGGAGAATGAGTGTGAGAGTGAGAGTGAGAGTGAGAATGGGAGAGTGAGTGAGAGTGAGAATGAGAATGGGAGAGAGAGTGTGAGGGTGAGAGTGAGGATGGGAGAGAGAGTGTGAGGGTGAGAGTGAGGATGGGAGAGAGAGTGTGAGAGTGACAGTGAGGATGGGTAAGAGAGTGTGAGAGTGAGAGTGAGGATGGGAGAGAGAGTGTCAGAGTGAGAGTGAGAATGGTAGAGAGTGTGAGAGTGAGAATGAGGATGGGAGAGAGAGTCTCCGAGTGAGAGTGTGGATGGGAGAAAAAGTGTGATAGTGAGAGTGAGAATGGGAGAGAGTGTGAGAGTGAGAGTGAGATTCACGATGGGAGGGAGAGAGTGAGAGTGAGAGTGAGGATGGGAGAGAGTGTGCGATTGAACGTGAGAGTGTGGATTGGAGATAGAGTTTGAGTGTGAGAGTGAGGATGGTTGAGAGAGAGTGAGAGTGAGAGTGAGGACGGGAGAGAGAGTGAGAGTGAAAGCGAGGGTGGAAGAGGGAATGTGAGAGTGAGTGAGAATGGGAGTGAGAGAGTGAGAGTGAAAGTGTGAATGGGAGAGAGTGTGAGAGTGAGAATGAGGATGGGAGAGAGAGTGTGATAGTGACAGTTAGGAAGCGAGAGAGAGTGTGAGAATGAGTGAGAATGGGTCTGTGTGCGTGAGAGTGAACGTGAGGATGGGAGAGAGAGTGTGAGAGTGAGAGTGAGGATGCGAGTGAGAATGAGAGTGAGAGTGAGAATGGGAGAATGAGTGTGAGAGTGAGAGTGAGAGTGAGAATGGGAGAGTGAGTGAGAGTGAGAGTGAGAATGGGAGAGAGAGTGTGAGGGTGAGAGTGAGGATGGGAGAGAGAGTGTGAGGGTGAGAGTGAGGATGGGAGAGAGAGTGTGAGAGTGAGAGTGAGGATAGGAGAGAAAGTGTGATAGTGAGAGTGAGAATGGGAGAGAGTGTGAGAATGAGAGTGACGATGTGAGGGAGAGTGCGAGAGTGAGAGTGAGGATGGGAGAGAGTGTGAGAGTGAGAGTGAGAGTGAGGATGGGAGAGATAGTGTGACAGTGAGAGTGAGGATGGGCGAGAGAGTCTGAGAGTGAGAGTGAGAGTGAGTATGGGAGAGAGTGTGTGAGTGTGAGAGTGAGGATAGGAGAGAGAGGGTGAGAGTGAGAGTGAGGATTGGAGAGAGAGTGTGAGAGTGACAGTGAGGATGGGTAAGAGAGTGTGAGACTGAGAGTGAGGATGGGAGAGAGAGTGTCAGAGTGAGAGTGAGAATGGTAGAGAGTGTGAGAGTGAGAATGAGGATGGGAGAGAGAGTCTCCGAGTGAGAGTGAGGATGGGAGAAAAAGTGTGATAGTGAGAGTGAGAATGGGAGAGAGTGTGAGAGTGAGTGAGATTCACGATGGGAGGGAGAGTGTGAGAGTGAGAGTGAGGATGGGAGAGAGTGTGCGATTGAGAGTGAGAGTGTAGATTGGAGATAGAGTTTGAGTGTGAGAGTGAGGATGGTTGAGAGAGAGTGAGAGTGAGGATGGGAGAGAATGTGAGAGTGAGAATGAGGATGGGAGAGAGTGTGAGAGTGAGAGTGAGAGTGCGGATGGGAGAGAGTGTGAGAGTGAGAGTGAGGATGCGAGAGAGAATGAGAGTGTAGAGTGAGAATGGGAGAATGAGTGTGAGAGTGAGAGTGAGAATGGGAGAGTGAGTGTGAGAGTGAGAGTGAGAATGGGAGAGAGAGTGTGAGGGTGAGAGTGAGGATGGGAGAGAGAGTGTAAGGGTGAGAGTGAGGATGGTAGAGAGTGTGAGAGGGACAGCGAGGATGGGAAAGAGAGTGTGGGAGTGAGAGTGAGGTTGGGAGTGCGAGTGTAAGAGTGAGAGTGAGAATGGGAGAGAGTGTAAGAGTGAGAGTGAGAATGGGAGAGAGTGTGAGAGTGAGAATGAGGATGGGAGAGAGAGTGTGAGAGTGAGAGTGAGAGTGAGGATAGGAGAGGAAGTGTGATAGTGAGAGTGAGAATGGGAGAGAGTGTGAGAGTGAGAGTGAGAGTGACGATGTGAGGGAGAGTGTGACAGTGAGAGTGAGGATGGGCGGGAGAGTGTGAGAGTGAGAGTGAGGATGGGAGAGAGTGTGTGAGAGTGAGAGTGAGGATAGGAGAGAGAGTGTGAGAGTGAGAGTGAGGATGGGAGAGAGTGTGAGAGTGAGAATAGGAGAGAGAGTGTGAGAGTGAGAGTGAGGATTGGACAGAGAGTGTGAGAGTGACAGTGAGGATGGGTAAGAGAGTGTGAGAGTGAGAGTGAGGATGGGAGAGAGAGTGTCAGAGTGAGAGTGAGAATGGTAGAGAGTGTGAGAGTGAGAATGAGGATGGGAGAGAGAGTCTCCGAGTGAGAGTGTGGATGGGAGAAAAAGTGTGATAGTGAGAGTGAGAATGGGAGAGAGTGTGAGAGTGAGAGTGAGATTCACGATGGGAGGAAGAGAGTGAGAGTGAGAGTGAGGATGGGAGAGAGTGTGCGATTGAAAGTGAGAGTGTGGATTGGAGATAGAGTTTGAGTGTGAGAGTGAGGATGGTTGAGAGAGAGTGAGAGTGAGAGTGAGGACGGGAGAGAGAGTGAGAGTGAAAGCGAGGGTGGAAGAGGGAATGTGAGAGTGAGTGAGAATGGGAGTGAGAGAGTGAGAGTGAAAGTGTGAATGGGAGAGAGTGTGAGAGTGAGAATGAGGATGGGAGAGAGAGTGTGATAGTGACAGTTAGGAAGCGAGAGAGAGTGTGAGAATGAGTGAGAATGGGTCTGTGTGCGTGAGAGTGAACGTGAGGATGGGAGAGAGAGTGTGAGAGTGAGAGTGAGGATGCGAGTGAGAATGAGAGTGAGAGTGAGAATGGGAGAATGAGTGTGAGAGTGAGAGTGAGAGTGAGAATGGGAGAGTGAGTGAGAGTGAGAATGAGAATGGGAGAGAGAGTGTGAGGGTGAGAGTGAGGATGGGAGAGAGAGTGTGAGGGTGAGAGTGAGGATGGGAGAGAGAGTGTGAGAGTGACAGTGAGGATGGGTAAGAGAGTGTGAGAGTGAGAGTGAGGATGGGAGAGAGAGTGTCAGAGTGAGAGTGAGAATGGTAGAGAGTGTGAGAGTGAGAATGAGGATGGGAGAGAGAGTCTCCGAGTGAGAGTGTGGATGGGAGAAAAAGTGTGATAGTGAGAGTGAGAATGGGAGAGAGTGTGAGAGTGAGAGTGAGATTCACGATGGGAGGGAGAGAGTGAGAGTGAGAGTGAGGATGGGAGAGAGTGTGCGATTGAACGTGAGAGTGTGGATTGGAGATAGAGTTTGAGTGTGAGAGTGAGGATGGTTGAGAGAGAGTGAGAGTGAGAGTGAGGACGGGAGAGAGAGTGAGAGTGAAAGCGAGGGTGGAAGAGGGAATGTGAGAGTGAGTGAGAATGGGAGTGAGAGAGTGAGAGTGAAAGTGTGAATGGGAGAGAGTGTGAGAGTGAGAATGAGGATGGGAGAGAGAGTGTGATAGTGACAGTTAGGAAGCGAGAGAGAGTGTGAGAATGAGTGAGAATGGGTCTGTGTGCGTGAGAGTGAACGTGAGGATGGGAGAGAGAGTGTGAGAGTGAGAGTGAGGATGCGAGTGAGAATGAGAGTGAGAGTGAGAATGGGAGAATGAGTGTGAGAGTGAGAGTGAGAGTGAGAATGGGAGAGTGAGTGAGAGTGAGAGTGAGAATGGGAGAGAGAGTGTGAGGGTGAGAGTGAGGATGGGAGAGAGAGTGTGAGGGTGAGAGTGAGGATGGGAGAGAGAGTGTGAGAGTGAGAGTGAGGATAGGAGAGAAAGTGTGATAGTGAGAGTGAGAATGGGAGAGAGTGTGAGAATGAGAGTGACGATGTGAGGGAGAGTGCGAGAGTGAGAGTGAGGATGGGAGAGAGTGTGAGAGTGAGAGTGAGAGTGAGGATGGGAGAGATAGTGTGACAGTGAGAGTGAGGATGGGCGAGAGAGTCTGAGAGTGAGAGTGAGAGTGAGTATGGGAGAGAGTGTGTGAGTGTGAGAGTGAGGATAGGAGAGAGAGGGTGAGAGTGAGAGTGAGGATTGGAGAGAGAGTGTGAGAGTGACAGTGAGGATGGGTAAGAGAGTGTGAGAGTGAGAGTGAGGATGGGAGAGAGAGTGTCAGAGTGAGAGTGAGAATGGTAGAGAGTGTGAGAGTGAGAATGAGGATGGGAGAGAGAGTCTCCGAGTGAGAGTGAGGATGGGAGAAAAAGTGTGATAGTGAGAGTGAGAATGGGAGAGAGTGTGAGAGTGAGTGAGATTCACGATGGGAGGGAGAGTGTGAGAGTGAGAGTGAGGATGGGAGAGAGTGTGCGATTGAGAGTGAGAGTGTAGATTGGAGATAGAGTTTGAGTGTGAGAGTGAGGATGGTTGAGAGAGAGTGAGAGTGAGGATGGGAGAGAATGTGAGAGTGAGAATGAGGATGGGAGAGAGTGTGAGAGTGAGAGTGAGAGTGCGGATGGGAGAGAGTGTGAGAGTGAGAGTGAGGATGCGAGAGAGAATGAGAGTGTAGAGTGAGAATGGGAGAATGAGTGTGAGAGTGAGAGTGAGAATGGGAGAGTGAGTGTGAGAGTGAGAGTGAGAATGGGAGAGAGAGTGTGAGGGTGAGAGTGAGGATGGGAGAGAGAGTGTAAGGGTGAGAGTGAGGATGGGAGAGAGTGTGAGAGGGACAGCGAGGATGGGAAAGAGAGTGTGGGAGTGAGAGTGAGGTTGGGAGTGCGAGTGTAAGAGTGAGAGTGAGAATGGGAGAGAGTGTAAGAGTGAGAGTGAGAATGGGAGAGAGTGTGAGAGTGAGAATGAGGATGGGAGAGAGAGTGTGAGAGTGAGAGTGAGAGTGAGGATAGGAGAGGAAGTGTGATAGTGAGAGTGAGAATGGGAGAGAGTGTGAGAGTGAGAGTGAGAGTGACGATGTGAGGGAGAGTGTGACAGTGAGAGTGAGGATGGGCGGGAGAGTGTGAGAGTGAGAGTGAGGATGGGAGAGAGTGTGTGAGAGTGAGAGTGAGGATAGGAGAGAGAGTGTGAGAGTGAGAGTGAGGATGGGAGAGAGTGTGAGAGTGAGGATTGGAGAGAGAGTGTGAGTGTGACAGCGAGGATGGGTAAGAGAATGTGAGAGTGAGAGTGAGGATGGGAGAGAGAGTGTCAGAGTGAGAGTGAGAATGGGAGAGAGTGTGAGAGTGAGAATGAGGATGGGAGAGAGTGTCTCCGAGTGAGAGTGAGGATGGGAGAAAAAGTGTGATAGTGAGAGTGAGAATGGGAGTGTGAGAGTGAGAGTGACGATGGGAGGGAGAGTGTGAGAGTGAGAGTGACGATGGGAGAGAGTGTGAGAGTGAGAGTGAGAGTGAGGATTTGAGATAGAGTGTGAGAGTGAGAGTGAGGATGGTTGAGTGAGAGTGCGAGTGAGAGTGAGGATGGGAGAGAATGTGAGAGTGAGAATGAGGATGGGAGAGAGTGTGAGAGTGAGAGTGAGAGTGCGGATGGGAGAGAGTGTGAGTGTGAGCGTGAGAGTGAGGAAGGGAGAGAGAGGGTGAGAGTGAGAGTGAGGATGGGAGAGAGTGAGTGAGGGTGAGAGTGAGAATGAGGATGGGAGTGAGAGTGTGAGAATGAGAGTGAGAATCGGAGAGAGTGAGAGTGTGAGTGCGGATGGGAGGGAGTTTGAGAGTGAGGATGGAAGAGAGAGTGAGAGAGTGAGTGAGAATGGGAGTGAGAGAGTGAGAGTGGTAGTGTGAATGGTAGAGAGTGTGAGAGCGAGAGTGAGGATGGGAGAGAGAGTGTGACAGTGAGAGTGAGGATGGGCGAGAGAGTGTGAGAGTGAGAGTGAGAATGAGAGAGAGTGTGTGAGTGAGAATGAGGATGTGAGAGGGAGAGTGAGAGTGAGAATGAGGATGGGAGAGAATGTGAGGGTGAGAGTGAGGATGGGAGAGAGTGTGAGAGTGAAAGTGAGATTTGGAGAGAGAGTGTGAGATTGAGAGTGAGAATGGGAGAGAGTGTGAGAGTTAGAATGAGGATGTGAGAGAGAGTGTGAGAGTGAGAGTGTGGATGGGAGAGAGAGTGTGAGAGTGAGGATGGGAGAGAGTTTGTGAGAGTGAGAGTGAGAATGAGGATGGGAGGGAGAGTGTGAGAGTGAGAGTGAGAATCGGAGAGAGAGTGAGAGTGAGAGTGCGGATGGGAGAGAGTTTGAGAGTGAAAGCGAGGGTGGAAGAGGGAATGTGAGAGTGAGTGAGAATGGGAGTGAGAGAGTGAGAGTGACAGTGTGAATGGGAAAGAGTGTGAGAGTGAGAATGAGATGGGAGAGAGAGTGTGATAGTGACAGTTAGGAAGTGAGAGAGTGTGAGAATGAGTGAGAGTGGGTGTGTGTGCGTGAGAGTGAACATGAGGATGGGAGAGAGAGTGTGAGAGTGAGAGTGAGGATGCGAGGGAGAATGAGAGTGAGAGTGAGAATGGGAGAATGAGTGTGAGAGTGAGAGTGAGGATGGGAGAGAGAGTGTGAGAGTGAGAGTGAGGATAGGAGAGAAAGTGTGATAGTGAGAGTGAGAATGGGCGAGAGATTGTGAGAGTGAGAGTGAGTGTGAGGATTGGAGAGAGTGTGTGAGAGTGAGAGTGAGGATAGGAGAGAGAGTGTGAGAGTGAGAGTGAGGATGGAAGAGAGTGTGAGAGTGAGAGTGACGATTGGAGAGACAGTGTGAGAGTGACAGCGAGGATGGGAAAGAGTGTGTGAGAGTGAGAGTGAGGATGGGAGAGAGTGTCAGAGTGAGAGTGAGAATGGGAGAGAGTGTGAGAGTGAGAATGAGGATGGGAGAGAGAGTCTCCGAGTGAGAGTGAGGATGGGAGAAAAAGTGTGATAGTGAGAGTGAGAATGGGAGAGAGTGTGAGAGTGAGAGTGAGAGTGTGGATTGGAGATAGAGTTTGAGAGTGAGAGTGAGGATGGTTGAGAGAGAGTGAGAGTGAGAGTGAGAGTGAGGATGGGAGAGGATGTGAGAGTGAGAATGAGGATGGGAGAGAGATTGTGAGAATGAGAGTGAGAATCGGAGAGAAAGTGCTAGAGCGAGAGTGAGACTGCGGATGGGAGAGAGTGTGAGTGTGAGAGTGAGAGTGAGGTTTGGAGAGAGAGTATGAGAGTGAGAGTGATGTTGGGAGAGAGAGTGTGAGAGTGAGAGTGAGCATGGGAGGGAGCGTGTGAGGGTGAGAGTGAGAGTGTGGGTGGGAGAGAAAGTGTGAGAGTGTGGATGGGAGAGAGTGTGTGAGAATGTGACTGAGAATGAGGATGGGAGTGAGAGTGTGAGAGTGAGAGTGAGAATCGGAGAGAGTGAGAGTGTGAGTGCGGATGGGAGGGAGTTTGAGAGTGAGAGTGAGGATGGAATGGTGTGAGAGTGAGAGCGAGAATCGGAGAGAGTGTGAGTGTGGATGGGAGGGAGTTTGAGAGTGAGAGTGAGGATGGAAGAGAGAGTGAGAGTGAGAGTGAGAATGGGAGAATGAGTGTGAGAGTGAGAATGAGGATTGTAGAGGGAGTGTGAGGGTGCGAGTGAGGATGGAAGAGAGAGTGTGAGGGTGAGAGTGAAGATGGGAGAGAGAGTGTGAGAGTGACAGCGAGGATAGGATAGAGAGTGTGAGAGTGAGAGTGAGAATGGGAGAGAGAGTGTGAGAGTGAGAGTGAGAATGGGAGAGAGTGTGAGAGTGAGAATGAGGATGGGAGAGAGAGTGTGAGAGTGAGAGTGAGGATGGTAAAGAAAGTGTGATAGTGAGAGTGAGAATGGGAGAGAGTGTGAGAGTGAGAGGGAGAGTGACGATGGGAGGGAGGGATTGAGATTGAGAGTGAAAATGGGAGAGAGTATGAGAGTGAGAGTGAGAGTGAGGATGGGAGAGAGAGTGAGAGTGAGGATGGGAGAGAGAGAGTGAGAGTGAGGATGGGAGAGAATGTGAGAGTGAAAGTGAGGATGGGAGAGAGTGTGAGAGTGAGAGTGAGAATTGGAGAGAGTGCGAGAGTGAGATTGAGAGTGAGGGTGGGAGAGAGAGTAAGAGTGACAGAGAGGATGGGAGAGAGAGTGTGAGAGTGAGTGTGAGGATGGGAGAGACAGTGTGAGAGTGAGAGTGAGAATGGGAGAGAGTGTGAGAGTAAGAATGAGGATGTGAGAGTGAGAGTGAGAGTGAGGATGGGAGAGAATGTGAGAGTGAGAGTGAGGATAGGAGAGAGTGTGAGAGTGAGAGTGAGAATTGGAGAGAGAGTGTGAGATTGAGAGTGAGAAAGGGAGAGAGTGTGAGAGTGAGAATGAGGATGTGAGAGAGAGTGTGAGAGTGAGAGTGTGGATGGGAGAGAGAGTGTGAGAGTGAGGATGGGAGTGAGTGTGTGAGAGTGAGAGTGAGAATGAGGATGCGAGAGAGAGTGTGAGAGTGAGAGTGAGAATCGGAGATAGAGTGAGAGTGAGAGTGCGGATGTGAGAGAGTGTGAGAGTGAAAGCGAGGGAGAAAGGGGGAGTGTGAGAGTGAGTGAGAATGGGAGTGAGAGAATGAGAGTGACAGTGTGAATGGGAGAGAGTGTGAGAGTGAGAATGAGGATGGGAGAGAGAGTGTGATAGTGACAGTGAGGAAGCGAGAGAGAGTGTGAGAGCGAGTGAGAATGGGAGTGTGTGCGTGAGAGTGAACGTGAGGATGGGAGAGAGAGTGTGAGAGTGAGAGTAAGGATGCGAGAGAGAATGAGAGTGAGAGTGAGAATGGGAGAATGAGTGTGAGAGTGAGAGTGAGAGTGAGAATGGGAGAGAGTGTGAGAGTGAGAATGAGGATGGGAGAGAGAGTGTGAGAGAGTGAGTGAGAGTGAGGATGGGAGAGAAAGTGTGATAGTGAGAGTGAGAATGGGAGAGAGTGTGAGAGTGAGAGTGAGAGTGACGATGTGAGGGAGAGTGTGAGAGTGAGAGTGAGGATGGGAGAGTTAGTGTGACAGTGAGAATGAGGATGGGCGGGAGAGTGTGAGAGTGAGAGTGAGGATGGGAGAGCGTGTGTGAGAGTGAGAGTGAGGATAGGAGAGAGAGTGTGAGAGTGAGAGTGAGGATGGGAGAGAGTGTGAGAGTGAGGATTGGAGAGAGAGTGTGAGAGTGACAGCGAGGATGGGTAAGAGAGTGTGAGAGTGAGAGTAAGGATGGGAGAGAGAGTGTCAGAGTGAGAGTGAGAATGGGAGAGAGTGTGAGAGTGAGAATGAGGATGGGAGAGAGAGTCTCCGAGTGAGAGTGAGGATGGGAGAAAAAGTGTGATAGTGAGAGTGAGAATGGGAGACAGTGTGAGAGTGAGAGTGAGAGTCACGATGGGAGGGAGAGTGTGAGAGTGAGAGTGAGGATGGGAGAGAGAGTGTCAGAGTGAGAGTGAGAATGGTAGAGAGTGTGAGAGTGAGAATGAGGATGGGAGAGAGAGTCTCCGAGTGAGAGTGTGGATGGGAGAAAAAGTGTGATAGTGAGAGTGAGAATGGGAGAGAGTGTGAGAGTGAGAGTGAGATTCACGATGGGAGGAAGAGAGTGAGAGTGAGAGTGAGGATGGGAGAGAGTGTGCGATTGAAAGTGAGAGTGTGGATTGGAGATAGAGTTTGAGTGTGAGAGTGAGGATGGTTGAGAGAGAGTGAGAGTGAGAGTGAGGACGGGAGAGAGAGTGAGAGTGAAAGCGAGGGTGGAAGAGGGAATGTGAGAGTGAGTGAGAATGGGAGTGAGAGAGTGAGAGTGAAAGTGTGAATGGGAGAGAGTGTGAGAGTGAGAATGAGGATGGGAGAGAGAGTGTGATAGTGACAGTTAGGAAGCGAGAGAGAGTGTGAGAATGAGTGAGAATGGGTCTGTGTGCGTGAGAGTGAACGTGAGGATGGGAGAGAGAGTGTGAGAGTGAGAGTGAGGATGCGAGTGAGAATGAGAGTGAGAGTGAGAATGGGAGAATGAGTGTGAGAGTGAGAGTGAGAGTGAGAATGGGAGAGTGAGTGAGAGTGAGAATGAGAATGGGAGAGAGAGTGTGAGGGTGAGAGTGAGGATGGGAGAGAGAGTGTGAGGGTGAGAGTGAGGATGGGAGAGAGAGTGTGAGAGTGACAGTGAGGATGGGTAAGAGAGTGTGAGAGTGAGAGTGAGGATGGGAGAGAGAGTGTCAGAGTGAGAGTGAGAATGGTAGAGAGTGTGAGAGTGAGAATGAGGATGGGAGAGAGAGTCTCCGAGTGAGAGTGTGGATGGGAGAAAAAGTGTGATAGTGAGAGTGAGAATGGGAGAGAGTGTGAGAGTGAGAGTGAGATTCACGATGGGAGGGAGAGAGTGAGAGTGAGAGTGAGGATGGGAGAGAGTGTGCGATTGAAAGTGAGAGTGTGGATTGGAGATAGAGTTTGAGTGTGAGAGTGAGGATGGTTGAGAGAGAGTGAGAGTGAGAGTGAGGACGGGAGAGAGAGTGAGAGTGAAAGCGAGGGTGGAAGAGGGAATGTGAGAGTGAGTGAGAATGGGAGTGAGAGAGTGAGAGTGAAAGTGTGAATGGGAGAGAGTGTGAGAGTGAGAATGAGGATGGGAGAGAGAGTGTGATAGTGACAGTGAGGAAGCGAGAGAGAGTGTGAGAATGAGTGAGAATGGGTCTGTGTGCGTGAGAGTGAACGTGAGGATGGGAGAGAGAGTGTGAGAGTGAGAGTGAGGATGCGAGGGAGAATGAGAGTGAGAGTGAGAATGGGAGAATGAGTGTGAGAGTGAGAGTGAGAGTGAGAATGGGAGAGTGAGTGAGAGTGAGAGTGAGAATGGGAGAGAGAGTGTGAGGGTGAGAGTGAGGATGGGAGAGAGAGTGTGAGGGTGAGAGTGAGGATGGGAGAGAGAGTGTGAGAGTGAGAGTGAGGATAGGAGAGAAAGTGTGATAGTGAGAGTGAGAATGGGAGAGAGTGTGAGAATGAGAGTGACGATGTGAGGGAGAGTGCGAGAGTGAGAGTGAGGATGGGAGAGAGTGTGAGAGTGAGAGTGAGAGTGAGGATGGGAGAGATAGTGTGACAGTGAGAGTGAGGATGGGCGAGAGAGTCTGAGAGTGAGAGTGAGAGTGAGTATGGGAGAGAGTGTGTGAGTGTGAGAGTGAGGATAGGAGAGAGAGGGTGAGAGTGAGAGTGAGGATTGGAGAGAGAGTGTGAGAGTGACAGTGAGGATGGGTAAGAGAGTGTGAGAGTGAGAGTGAGGATGGGAGAGAGAGTGTCAGAGTGAGAGTGAGAATGGTAGAGAGTGTGAGAGTGAGAATGAGGATGGGAGAGAGAGTCTCCGAGTGAGAGTGAGGATGGGAGAAAAAGTGTGATAGTGAGAGTGAGAATGGGAGAGAGTGTGAGAGTGAGTGAGATTCACGATGGGAGGGAGAGTGTGAGAGTGAGAGTGAGGATGGGAGAGAGTGTGCGATTGAGAGTGAGAGTGTGGATTGGAGATAGAGTTTGAGTGTGAGAGTGAGGATGGTTGAGAGAGAGTGAGAGTGAGGATGGGAGAGAATGTGAGAGTGAGAATGAGGATGGGAGAGAGTGTGAGAGTGAGAGTGAGAGTGCGGATGGGAGAGAGTGTGAGAGTGAGAGTGAGGATGCGAGAGAGAATGAGAGTGTAGAGTGAGAATGGGAGAATGAGTGTGAGAGTGAGAGTGAGAATGGGAGAGTGAGTGTGAGAGTGAGAGTGAGAATGGGAGAGAGAGTGTGAGGGTGAGAGTGAGGATGGGAGAGAGAGTGTAAGGGTGAGAGTGAGGATGGGAGAGAGTGTGAGAGGGACAGCGAGGATGGGAAAGAGAGTGTGGGAGTGAGAGTGAGGTTGGGAGTGCGAGTGTAAGAGTGAGAGTGAGAATGGGAGAGAGTGTAAGAGTGAGAGTGAGAATGGGAGAGAGTGTGAGAGTGAGAATGAGGATGGGAGAGAGAGTGTGAGAGTGAGAGTGAGAGTGAGGATAGGAGAGGAAGTGTGATAGTGAGAGTGAGAATGGGAGAGAGTGTGAGAGTGAGAGTGAGAGTGACGATGTGAGGGAGAGTGTGACAGTGAGAGTGAGGATGGGCGGGAGAGTGTGAGAGTGAGAGTGAGGATGGGAGAGAGAGTGTGAGAGTGAGAGTGAGGATGGGAGAGAGTGTGAGAGTGAGGATTGGAGAGAGAGTGTGAGTGTGACAGCGAGGATGGGTAAGAGAATGTGAGAGTGAGAGTGAGGATGGGTGAGAGAGTGTCTGAGTGAGAGTGAGAATGGGAGAGAGTGTGAGAGTGAGAATGAGGATGGGAGAGAGAGTCTCCGAGTGAGAGTGAGGATGGGAGAAAAAGTGTGATAGTGAGAGTGAGAATGGGAGTGTGAGAGTGAGAGTGACGATGGGAGGGAGAGTGTGAGAGTGAGAGTGACGATGGGAGAGAGTGTGAGAGTGAGAGTGAGAGTGAGGATTTGAGATAGAGTGTGAGAGTGAGAGTGAGGATGGTTGAGTGAGAGTGCGAGTGAGAGTGAGGATGGGAGAGAATGTGAGAGTGAGAATGAGGATGGGAGAGAGTGTGAGAGTGAGAGTGAGAGTGCGGATGGGAGAGAGTGTGAGTGTGAGCGTGAGAGTGAGGAAGGGAGAGAGAGGGTGAGAGTGAGAGTGAGGATGGGAGAGAGTGAGTGAGGGTGAGAGTGAGAATGAGGATGGGAGTGAGAGTGTGAGAATGAGAGTGAGAATCGGAGAGAGTGAGAGTGTGAGTGCGGATGGGAGGGAGTTTGAGAGTGAGGATGGAAGAGAGAGTGAGAGAGTGAGTGAGAATGGGAGTGAGAGAGTGAGAGTGGTAGTGTGAATGGTAGAGAGTGTGAGAGCGAGAGTGAGGATGGGAGAGAGAGTGTGACAGTGAGAGTGAGGATGGGCGAGAGAGTGTGAGAGTGAGAGTGAGAGTGAGAATGAGAGAGAGTGTGTGAGTGAGAATGAGGATGTGAGAGGGAGAGTGAGAGTGAGAATGAGGATGGGAGAGAATGTGAGGGTGAGAGTGAGGATGGGAGAGAGTGTGAGAGTGAAAGTGAGATTTGGAGAGAGAGTGTGAGATTGAGAGTGAGAATGGGAGAGAGTGTGAGAGTTAGAATGAGGATGTGAGAGAGAGTGTGAGAGTGAGAGTGTGGATGGGAGAGAGAGTGTGAGAGTGAGGATGGGAGAGAGTTTGTGAGAGTGAGAGTGAGAATGAGGATGGGAGGGAGAGTGTGAGAGTGAGAGTGAGAATCGGAGAGAGAGTGAGAGTGAGAGTGCGGATGGGAGAGAGTTTGAGAGTGAAAGCGAGGGTGGAAGAGGGAATGTGAGAGTGAGTGAGAATGGGAGTGAGAGAGTGAGAGTGACAGTGTGAATGGGAAAGAGTGTGAGAGTGAGAATGAGATGGGAGAGAGAGTGTGATAGTGACAGTTAGGAAGTGAGAGAGTGTGAGAATGAGTGAGAGTGGGTGTGTGTGCGTGAGAGTGAACATGAGGATGGGAGAGAGAGTGTGAGAGTGAGAGTGAGGATGCGAGGGAGAATGAGAGTGAGAGTGAGAATGGGAGAATGAGTGTGAGAGTGAGAGTGAGGATGGGAGAGAGTTTGTGAGAGTGAGAGTGAGAGTGAGGATGGGAGAGAGAGTGTTAGGGTGAGAGTGAGGATGGGAGAGAGAGTGTGAGAGTGAGAGTGAGGATAGGAGAGAAAGTGTGATAGTGAGAGTGAGAATGGGCGAGAGATTGTGAGAGTGAGAGTGAGTGTGAGGATTGGAGAGAGTGTGTGAGAGTGAGAGTGAGGATAGGAGAGAGAGTGTGAGAGTGAGAGTGAGGATGGAAGAGAGTGTGAGAGTGAGAGTGACGATTGGAGAGACAGTGTGAGAGTGACAGCGAGGATGGGAAAGAGTGTGTGAGAGTGAGAGTGAGGATGGGAGAGAGTGTCAGAGTGAGAGTGAGAATGGGAGAGAGTGTGAGAGTGAGAATGAGGATGGGAGAGAGAGTCTCCGAGTGAGAGTGAGGATGGGAGAAAAAGTGTGATAGTGAGAGTGAGAATGGGAGAGAGTCTGAGAGTGAGAGTGAGAGTGTGGATTGGAGATAGAGTTTGAGAGTGAGAGTGAGGATGGTTGAGAGAGAGTGAGAGTGAGAGTGAGAGTGAGGATGGGAGAGGATGTGAGAGTGAGAATGAGGATGGGAGAGAGATTGTGAGAATGAGAGTGAGAATCGGAGAGAAAGTGCTAGAGCGAGAGTGAGACTGCGGATGGGAGAGAGTGTGAGTGTGAGAGTGAGAGTGAGGTTTGGAGAGAGAGTATGAGAGTGAGAGTGATGTTGGGAGAGAGAGTGTGAGAGTGAGAGTGAGCATGGGAGGGAGCGTGTGAGGGTGAGAGTGAGAGTGTGGGTGGGAGAGAAAGTGTGAGAGTGTGGATGGGAGAGAGTGTGTGAGAATGTGACTGAGAATGAGGATGGGAGTGAGAGTGTGAGAGTGAGAGTGAGAATCGGAGAGAGTGAGAGTGTGAGTGCGGATGGGAGGGAGTTTGAGAGTGAGAGTGAGGATGGAATGGTGTGAGAGTGAGAGCGAGAATCGGAGAGAGTGTGAGTGCGGATGGGAGGGAGTTTGAGAGTGAGAGTGAGGATGGAAGAGAGAGTGAGAGTGAGAGTGAGAATGGGAGAATGAGTGTGAGAGTGAGAATGAGGATTGTAGAGGGAGTGTGAGGGTGCGAGTGAGGATGGAAGAGAGAGTGTGAGGGTGAGAGTGAAGATGGGAGAGAGAGTGTGAGAGTGACAGCGAGGATAGGATAGAGAGTGTGAGAGTGAGAGTGAGAATGGGAGAGAGAGTGTGAGAGTGAGAGTGAGAATGGGAGAGAGTGTGAGAGTGAGAATGAGGATGGGAGAGAGAGTGTGAGAGTGAGAGTGAGGATGGTAAAGAAAGTGTGATAGTGAGAGTGAGAATGGGAGAGAGTGTGAGAGTGAGAGGGAGAGTGACGATGGGAGGGAGGGATTGAGATTGAGAGTGAAAATGGGAGAGAGTATGAGAGTGAGAGTGAGAGTGAGGATGGGAGAGAGAGTGAGAGTGAGGATGGGAGAGAGAGAGTGAGAGTGAGGATGGGAGAGAATGTGAGAGTGAAAGTGAGGATGGGAGAGAGTGTGAGAGTGAGAGTGAGAATTGGAGAGAGTGCGAGAGTGAGATTGAGAGTGAGGGTGGGAGAGAGAGTAAGAGTGACAGAGAGGATGGGAGAGAGAGTGTGAGAGTGAGTGTGAGGATGGGAGAGACAGTGTGAGAGTGAGAGTGAGAATGGGAGAGAGTGTGAGAGTGAGAATGAGGATGTGAGAGTGAGAGTGAGAGTGAGGATGGGAGAGAATGTGAGAGTGAGAGTGAGGATAGGAGAGAGTGTGAGAGTGAGAGTGAGAATTGGAGAGAGAGTGTGAGATTGAGAGTGAGAAAGGGAGAGAGTGTGAGAGTGAGAATGAGGATGTGAGAGAGAGTGTGAGAGTGAGAGTGTGGATGGGAGAGAGAGTGTGAGAGTGAGGATGGGAGTGAGTGTGTGAGAGTGAGAGTGAGAATGAGGATGCGAGAGAGAGTGTGAGAGTGAGAGTGAGAATCGGAGATAGAGTGAGAGTGAGAGTGCGGATGTGAGAGAGTGTGAGAGTGAAAGCGAGGGAGAAAGGGGGAGTGTGAGAGTGAGTGAGAATGGGAGTGAGAGAATGAGAGTGACAGTGTGAATGGGAGAGAGTGTGAGAGTGAGAATGAGGATGGGAGAGAGAGTGTGATAGTGACAGTGAGGAAGCGAGAGAGAGTGTGAGAGCGAGTGAGAATGGGAGTATGTGCGTGAGAGTGAACGTGAGGATGGGAGAGAGAGTGTGAGAGTGAGAGTAAGGATGCGAGAGAGAATGAGAGTGAGAGTGAGAATGGGAGAATGAGTGTGAGAGTGAGAGTGAGAGTGAGAATGGGAGAGAGTGTGAGAGTGAGAATGAGGATGGGAGAGAGAGTGTGAGAGAGTGAGTGAGAGTGAGGATGGGAGAGAAAGTGTGATAGTGAGAGTGAGAATGGGAGAGAGTGTGAGAGTGAGAGTGAGAGTGACGATGTGAGGGAGAGTGTGAGAGTGAGAGTGAGGATGGGAGAGTTAGTGTGACAGTGAGAATGAGGATGGGCGGGAGAGTGTGAGAGTGAGAGTGAGGATGGGAGAGAGTGTGTGAGAGTGAGAGTGAGGATAGGAGAGAGAGTGTGAGAGTGAGAGTGAGGATGGGAGAGAGTGTGAGAGTGAGGATTGGAGAGAGAGTGTGAGAGTGACAGCGAGGATGGGTAAGAGAGTGTGAGAGTGAGAGTAAGGATGGGAGAGAGAGTGTCAGAGTGAGAGTGAGAATGGGAGAGAGTGTGAGAGTGAGAATGAGGATGGGAGAGAGAGTCTCCGAGTGAGAGTGAGGATGGGAGAAAAAGTGTGATAGTGAGAGTGAGAATGGGAGACAGTGTGAGAGTGAGAGTGAGAGTCACGATGGGAGGGAGAGTGTGAGAGTGAGAGTGAGGATGGGAGAGAGTGTGAGATTGAGAGTGAGAGTGTGGATTGGAGATAGAGTTTGAGAGTGAGAGTGAGGATGGTTGAGAGAGAGTGAGAGTGAGAGTGAGGATGGGAGAGAATGTGAGAGTGAGAATGATGATGGGAGAGAGTGTGAGAGTGAGAGTGAGAGTGCGGATGGGAGAGAGTGTGAGTGTGAGCGTGAGAGTGAGGAAGGGAGAGAGAGTGTGAGAGTGAGAGTGAGGATGCGAGAGAGAATGAGAGTGTAGAGTGAGAATGGGAGAATGAGTGTGAGAGTGAGAGTGAGAGTGAGAATGGGAGAGTGAGTGTGAGAGTGAGAGTGAGAATGGGGGAGAGAGTGTGAGGGTGAGAGTGAGGATGGGAGAGAGAGTGTGAGGGTGAGAGTGAGGATGGGAGAGAGTGTGAGAGGGACAGCGAGGATGGGAAAGAGAGTGTGGGAGTGAGAGTGAGGTTGGGAGTGCGAGTGTAAGAGTGAGAGTGAGAATGGGAGAGAGTGTAAAAGTGAGAGTGAGAATGGGAGTGAGTGTGAGAGTGAGAGTGACGATTGGAGAGACAGTGTTAGAGTGACAGCGAGGATGGGAAAGAGAGTGTGAGAGTGAGAGTGAGGATGGGGGAGAGTGTGTGAGAGTGAGAGTGAGGATAGGAGAGAGAGTGTGAGAGTGAGAGTGAGGATGGGAGAGAGTGTGAGAGTGAGAGTGACGATTGGAGAGACAGTGTTAGAGTGACAGCGAGGATGGGAAAGAGAGTGTGAGAGTGAGAGTGAGGATGGGAGAGAGTGTCAGAGTGAGAGTAAGAATGGGAGAGAGTGTGAGAGTGAGAATTAGGATGGGAGAGAGAGTCTCCGAGTGAGAGTGAGGATGGGAGAAAAAGTGTGATAGTGAGAGTGAGAATGGGAGAGAGTGTGAGAGTGAGAGTGAGAGTCACAATGGGAGGGAGAGTGTGAGAGTGAGAGTGAGGATGGGAGAGAGTCTGAGAGTGAGCGTGAGAGTGTGAATTGGAGATATAGTTTGAGAGTGAGAGTGAGGATGGTTGAGAGAGAGTGAGAGTGAGAGTGAGGATGGGAGAGAATGTGAGAGTGAGAATGAGGATGGGAGAGAGTGTGACAGTGAGAGTGAGAGTGCGGATGGGAGAGAGTGTGAGTGTGAGCGTGAGAGTGAGGAAGGGAGAGAGAGTGTGAGAGTGAGGATGGGAGAGAGTGAGTGAGGGTGAGAGTGAGAATGAGGATGGGAGAGAGATTGTGAGAATGAGAGTGAGAATCGGAGAGAAAGTGCTAGAGCGAGAGTGAGACTGCGGATGGGAGAGAGTGTGAGTGTGAGAGTGAGAGTGAGGTTTGGAGAGAGAGTATGAGAGTGAGAGTGATGTTGGGAGAGAGAGTGTGAGAGTGAGAGTGAGGATGGGAGAGAGCGTGTGAGGGTGAGAGTGAGAGTGTGGGTGGGAGAGAAAGTGTGAGAGTGTGGATGGGAGAGAGTGTGTGAGAATGTGACTGAGAATGAGGATGGGAGTGAGAGTGTGAGAGTGAGAGTGAGAATCGGAGAGAGTGAGAGTTTGAGTGCGGATGGGAGGGAGTTTGAGAGTGAGAGTGAGGATGGAATGGTGTGAGAGTGAGAGTGAGAATCGGAGAGAGTGTGAGTGCGGATGGGAGGGAGTTTGAGAGTGAGAGTGAGGATGGAAGAGAGAGTGAGAGTGAGAGTGAGAATGGGAGAATGAGTGTGAGAGTGAGAATGAGGATTGTAGAGGGAGTGTGTGGGTGCGAGTGAGGATGGAAGAGAGAGTGTGAGGGTGAGGGTGAAGATGGGAGAGAGAGTGTGAGAGTGACAGCGAGGATATGACAGAGTGTGAGAGTGAGAGTGAGAATGGGAGAGAGAGTGTGAGAGTGAGAGTGAGAATGGGAGAGAGTGTGAGAGTGAGAATGAGGATGGGAGAGAGAGTGTGAGAGTGAGAGTGAGAGTGAGGATGGTAAAGAAAGTGTGATAGTGAGAGTGAGAATGGGAGAGAGTGTGAGAGTGAGAGGGAGAGTGACGATGGGAGGGAGAGTGTGAGATTGAGAGTGAAGATGGGAGAGAGTATGAGAGTGAGAGTGAGAGTGAGGATGGGAGAGAGAGAGTGAGAGTGAGGATGGGAGAGAGAGAGTGAGAGTGAGCATGGGAGAGAATGTGAGAGTGAAAGTGAGGATGGGAGAGAGTGTGAGAGTGAGAGTGAGAATTGGAGAGAGTGCGAGAGTGAGATTGAGAGTGAGGGTGGAGAGAGAGTGAGAGTGACAGAGAGGATGGGAGAGAGATTGTGAGAGTGAGTGTGAGGATGGGAGAGAGTGTGAGATTGAGAGTGAGAGTGTGGATTGGAGATAGAGTTTGAGAGTGAGAGTGCGGATGGTTGAGAGAGAGTGAGAGTGAGAGTGAGGATGGGAGAGAATGTGAGAGTGAGAATGATGATGGGAGAGAGTGTGAGAGTGAGAGTGAGAGTGCGGATGGGAGAGAGTGTGAGTGTGAGCGTGAGAGTGAGGAAGGGAGAGAGAGTGTGAGAGTGAGAGTGAGGATGCGAGAGAGAATGAGAGTGTAGAGTGAGAATGGGAGAATGAGTGTGAGAGTGAGAGTGAGAATGGGAGAGTGAGTGTGAGAGTGAGAGTGAGAATGGGAGAGAGAGTGTGAGGGTGAGAGTGAGGATGGGAGAGAGAGTGTGAGGGTGAGAGTGAGGATGGGAGAGAGTGTGAGAGGGACAGCGAGGATGGGAAAGAGAGTGTGGGAGTGAGAGTGAGGTTGGGAGTGCGAGTGTAAGAGTGAGAGTGAGAATGGGAGAGAGTGTAAAAGTGAGAGTGAGAATGGGAGTGAGTGTGAGAGTGAGAGTGACGATTGGAGAGACAGTGTTAGAGTGACAGCGAGGATGGGAAAGAGAGTGTGAGAGTGAGAGTGAGGATGGGAGAGAGTGTGTGAGAGTGAGAGTGAGGATAGGAGAGAGAGTGTGAGAGTGAGAGTGAGGATGGGAGAGAGTGTGAGAGTGAGAGTGACGATTGGAGAGACAGTGTTAGAGTGACAGCGAGGATGGGAAAGAGAGTGTGAGAGTGAGAGTGAGGATGGGAGAGAGTGTCAGAGTGAGAGTAAGAATGGGAGAGAGTGTGAGAGTGAGAATTAGGATGGGAGAGAGAGTCTCCGAGTGAGAGTGAGGATGGGAGAAAAAGTGTGATAGTGAGAGTGAGAATGGGAGAGAGTGTGAGAGTGAGAGTGAGAGTCACAATGGGAGGGAGAGTGTGAGAGTGAGAGTGAGGATGGGAGAGAGTCTGAGAGTGAGCGTGAGAGTGTGGATTGGAGATATAGTTTGAGAGTGAGAGTGAGGATGGTTGAGAGAGAGTGAGAGTGAGAGTGAGGATGGGAGAGAATGTGAGAGTAAGAATGAGGATGGGAGAGAGTGTGAGAGTGAGAGTGAGAGTGCGGATGGGAGAGAGTGTGAGTGTGAGCGTGAGAGTGAGGAAGGGAGAGAGAGTGTGAGAGTGAGGATGGGAGAGAGTGAGTGAGGGTGAGAGTGAGAATGAGGATGGGAGAGAGATTGTGAGAATGAGAGTGAGAATCGGAGAGAAAGTGCTAGAGCGAGAGTGAGACTGCGGATGGGAGAGAGTGTGAGTGTGAGAGTGAGAGTGAGGTTTGGAGAGAGAGTATGAGAGTGAGAGTGATGTTGGGAGAGAGAGTGTGAGAGTGAGAGTGAGGATGGGAGAGAGCGTGTGAGGGTGAGAGTGAGAGTGTGGGTGGGAGAGAAAGTGTGAGAGTGTGGATGGGAGAGAGTGTGTGAGAATGTGACTGAGAATGAGGATGGGAGTGAGAGTGTGAGAGTGAGAGTGAGAATCGGAGAGAGTGAGAGTTTGAGTGCGGATGGGAGGGAGTTTGAGAGTGAGAGTGAGGATGGAATGGTGTGAGAGTGAGAGTGAGAATCGGAGAGAGTGTGAGTGCGGATGGGAGGGAGTTTGAGAGTGAGAGTGAGGATGGAAGAGAGAGTGAGAGTGAGAGTGAGAATGGGAGAATGAGTGTGAGAGTGAGAATGAGGATTGTAGAGGGAGTGTGAGGGTGCGAGTGAGGTTGGAAGAGAGAGTGTGAGGGTGATGGTGAAGATGGGAGAGAGAGTGTGAGAGTGACAGCGAGGATAGGACAGAGTGTGAGAGTGAGAGTGAGAATGGGAGAGATAGTGTGAGAGTGAGAGTGAGAATGGGAGAGAGTGTGAGAGTGAGAATGAGGATGGGAGAGAGAGTGTGAGAGTGAGAGTGAGAGTGAGGATGGTAAAGAAAGTGTGATAGTGAGAGTGAGAATGGGAGAGAGTGTGAGAGTGAGTGGGAGAGTGACGATGGGAGGGAGAGTGTGAGATTGAGAGTGAAGATGGGAGAGAGTATGAGAGTGAGAGTGAGAGTGAGGATGGGAGAGAGAGAGTGAGAGTGAGGATGGGAGAGAATGTGAGAGTGAAAGTGAGGATGGGAGAGAGTGTGAGAGTGAGAGTGAGAATTGGAGAGAGTGCGAAAGTGAGATTGAGAGTGAGGGTGGGAGAGAGAGTGAGAGTGACAGAGAGGATGGGAGAGAGAGTGTGAGAGTGAGTGTGAGGATGGGAGAGACAGTGTGAGAGTGAGAGTGAGAATGGGAGAGAGTCTGAGAGTGAGAATGAGGATGTGAGAGTGAGAGTGAGAGTGAGGATGGGAGAGAATGTGAGAGTGAGAGTGAGAATGGGAGAATGAGTGTGAGAGTGAGAATGAGGTTTGTAGAGGGTGTGTGAGGGTGCGAGTGAGGATGGAAGAGAGAGTGTGAGGGTGAGAGTGAAGATGGGAGAGAGAGTGTGAGAGTGACAGCGAGGATAGGATAGAGAGTGTGAGAGTGAGAGTGAGAATGGGAGAGAGAGTGTGAGAGTGAGAGTGAGAATGGGAGAGAGTGTGAGAGTGAGAATGAGGATGGGAGAGAGAGTGTGAGAGTGAGAGTGAGAGTGAGGATGGTAAAGAAAGTGTGATAGTGAGAGTGAGAATGGGAGAGAGTGTGAGAGTGAGAGGGAGAGTGACGATGGGAGGGAGAGTGTGAGATTGAGAGTGAAGATGGGAGAGAGTATGAGAGTGAGAGTGAGGATGGGAGAGAGAGAGTGTGAGTGAGGATGGGAGAGAGAGAGTGAGAGTGAGGATGGGAGAGAGTGTGAGAGTGAAAGTGAGGATGGGAGAGAGTGTGAGAGTGAGAGTGAGAATTGGAGAGAGTGCGAGAGTGAGATTGAGAGTGAGGGTGGGAGAGAGAGTGAGAGTGACAGAGAGGATGGGAGAGAGAGTGTGAGAGTGAGTGTGAGGATGGGAGAGAGAGTGTGAAAGTGAGAGTGTGGATGGGAGAGAGAGTGTGAGAGTGAGGATGGGAGTGAGTGTGTGAGAGTGAGAGTGAGAGTGCAGATGGGAGAGAGTGTGAGAGTGAAAACGAGGGTGGAAGAGGGAGTGTGAGAGTGAGTGAGAATGGGAGTGAGAGAATGAGAGTGACAGTGTGAATGGGAGAGAGTGTGAGAGTGAGAATGAGGATGGGAGAGAGAGTGTGATAGTGACAGTGAGGAAGCGAGAGAGAGTGTGAGAGCGAGTGAGAATGGGAGTGTGTGCGTGAGAGTGAAGGTGAGGATGGGAGAGAGAGTGTGAGAATGAGAGTGAGGATGCGAGAGAGAATGAGAGTGATAGTGAGAATGGGAGAATGAGTGTGAGAGTGAGAGTGAGAGTGAGAATGGGAGAGAGTGTGAGAGTGAGAATGAGGATGGGAGAGAGAGTGTGAGAGAGTGAGTGAGAGTGAGGATGGGAGAGAAAGTGTGATAGTGAGAGTGAGAATGGGAGAGAGTGTGAGAGTAAGAGTGAGAGTGACGATGTGAGGGAGAGTGTGAGAGTGAGAGTGAGGATGGGAGAGATAGTAAGACAGTGAGAGTGAGGATGGGCGGGAGAGTGTGAGAGTGAGAGTGAGGATGGGAGAGTGTGTGTGAGAGTGAGAGTGAGGATAGGAGAGAGAGTGTGAGAGTGAGAGTGAGGATGGGAGAGAGTGTGAGAGAGAGGATTGGAGAGAGAGTGTGAGAGTGACAGCGAGGATGGGTAAGTGAGTGTGAGAGTGAGAGTGAGGATGGGAGAGAGAGTGTCAGAGTGAGAGTGAGAATGGGAGAGAGTGTGAGAGTGAGAATGAGGATGGGAGAGAGAGTCTCCGAGTGAGAGTGAGGATGGGAGAAAATGTGTGATAGTGAGAGTGAGAATGGGAGAGAGTGTGAGAGTGAGAGTGAGAGTGACGATGAGAGGGAGAGTGTGAGAGTGAGAGTGAGGATGGGAGAGAGTGTGAGAGTGAGAGTGAGAGTGAGGATTGGAGATAGAGTATGAGAGTGACAGTGAGGATGGTTGAGAGAGAGTGAGAGTGAGAGTGAGGATGGCAGAGAATGTGAGAGTGAGAATGAGGATGGGAGAGAGTGTGAGAGTGAGAGTGAGAGTGAGGATGGGAGAGAGTGTGAGTGTGAGCGTGAGAGTGAGGAAGGGAGAGAGAGTGTGAGAGTGAGAGTGAGGATGGGAGAGAGTGAGTGAGGGTGAGAGTGAGAATGAGGATGGGAGTGAGAGTGTGAGAGTGAGAGTGAGAATCGGAGAGAGTGAGAGTGTGAGTGCGGATGGGAGGGAGTTTGAGAGTGAGAGTGAGGATGGAAGAGAGAGTGAGAGAGTGAGTGAGAATGGGAGTGAGAGAGTGAGAGTGGTAGTGTGAATGGGAGAGAGTGTGAGAGCGAGAGTGAGGATGGGAGAGAGAGTGTGACAGTGAGAATGAGGATGGGCGAGAGAGTGTGAGAGTGAGAGTGAGAGTGAGGATGGGAGAGAGTGTGTGAGAGTGAGAGTGAGGATAGGAGAGAGAGTGTGAGAGTGAGAGTGAGGATGGGAGAGAGTGTGAGAGTGAGAGTGAGGATTGGAGATAGAGTGTGAGAGTGACAGCGAGGATGGGTAAGAGAGTGTGAGAGTGAGAGTGAGGATGGGAGAGAGAGTGTCAGAGTGAGAGTGAGAATGGGAAAGAGTGTGAGAGTGAGAATGAGGATGGGACAGAGAGTCTCCGAGTGAGAGTGAGGATGGGAGAAAATGTGTGATAGTGACATTGAGAATGGGAGACAGTGTGAGAGTGAGAGTGAGAGTCACGATGGGAGGGAGAGTGTGAGAGTGAGAGTGAGGATGGGAGATAGAGTGTGAGACTGACAGTGAGGATGGTTGAGAGAGAGTGAGAGTGAGAGTGAGGATGGGAGAGAATGTTAGAGTGAGAATGAGGATGGGAGAGAGTGTGAGAGTGAGAGTGAGAGTGAGGATGGGAAAGAGTGTGAGTGTGAGCGTGAGAGTGAGGAAGGGAGAGAGAGTGTGAGAGTGATAGTGAGGATGGGAGAGAGTGAGTGAGGGTGAGAGTGAGAATGAGGATGGGAGTGAGAGTGTGAGAGTGAGAGTGAGAATCGGAGAGAGTGAGAGTGTGAGAGCGGATGGGAGGGAGTTTGAGAGTGAGAGTGAGGATGGAATAGAGAGTGAGAGAGTGAGTGAGAATGGGAGTGAGAGAGTGAGAGTGGTAGTGTGAATGGGAGAGAGTGTGAGAGCGAGAGTGAGGATGGGAAAGAGTGTGAGTGTGAGCGTGAGAGTGAGGAAGGGAGAGAGAGTGTGAGAGTGATAGTGAGGATGGGAGAGAGTGAGTGAGGGTGAGAGTGAGAATGAGGATGGGAGTGAGAGTGTGAGAGTGAGAGTGAGAATCGGAGAGAGTGAGAGTGTGAGAGCGGATGGGAGGGAGTTTGAGAGTGAGAGTGAGGATGGAATAGAGAGTGAGAGAGTGAGTGAGAATGGGAGTGAGAGAGTGAGAGTGGTAGTGTGAATGGGAGAGAGTGTGAGAGCGAGAGTGAGGATGGGAGAGAAAGTGTGACAGTGAGAGTGAGAATGAGGATGGGAGGGAGAGTGTGAGAGTGAGAGTGAGAATCGGAGAGAGAGAGAGAGTGAGAGTGAGGATGGGAGAGAGCGTGTGAGGCTGAGAGTGAGAGTGTGGATGAGAGAGAAATTGTGAGAGTGTGGATGGGAGAGAGTGTGTGAGAATGTGACTGAGAATGAGGATGGGAGTGAGTGAGTGAGAGTGAGAATCGGAGAGAGTGCGAGCGTGAGTGCGGATGGGAGGGAGTTTGAAAATGAGATTGAGGATGGAAGAGAGAGTGAGAGTGAGAATGGGAGAATGAGTGTGAGAGTGAGAATGAGGATTGTAGAGAGACTGTGAGGGTGAGAGTGAGGATGGAAGAGAGAGTGTGAGGGTGAGAGTGAAGATGGGAGAGAGAGTGTGAGAGTGAGAGTGAGAATGGGACAGAGTGTGAGAGTGAGAATGAGGATGGGAGAGAGAGTGTGAGAGTGATAGTGAGGGTGAGGATGGGAAAGAAAGTGTGATAGTGAGAGTGAGAATGGGAGAGAGTGTGAGAGTGAGAGTGACGATTGGAGGGAGAGTGTGAGATTGAGGATGGGAGAGAGAGAGTGAGAGTGAGAGTGAGGATGGGAGAGAATGTGAGAGTGAAAGTGAGGATGGGAGAGAGTGTGAGAGTGAGAGTGAGAATTGGAGAGAGTGTAAGAGTGAGATTGAGAGTGAGGATGGGGGAGAGAGTGAGAGTGACAGCGAGGATGGGAGAGAGAGTGCGAGAGTGAGTGTGAGGATGGGAGTGACAGTGTGAGAGTGAGAGTGAGAATGGGAGAGAGTGTGAGAGTGAGAATGAGGAT
This sequence comes from Chiloscyllium plagiosum, assembly GCF_037043375.1. Lineage (NCBI taxonomy): Eukaryota > Metazoa > Chordata > Chondrichthyes > Orectolobiformes > Hemiscylliidae > Chiloscyllium > Chiloscyllium plagiosum. The sequence goes on from NW_028270180.1 coordinate 28,475,273, forward strand.
GTGAGAGTGAGAGTGAGAGTGAGGATGGAAGAGAGAGTGAGAGAGTGAGTGAGAATGGGAGTGAGAGTGAGAGTGGTAGTGCGAATGGGAGAGTGTGTGAGAGCGAGAGTGAGGATGGGAGAGAGAGTGTGACAGTGAGAGTGAGGATGGGTGAGAGAGTGTGAGTGTGAGTGAGAATGGGAGTGAGTGTGTGAGAGTGTGGATGGGAGAGAGTGTGTGAGAAAGAGAGTGAGAAAGAGGATGGGAGTGAGAGTGTGAGAGTGAGAGTGAGAATCGGAGAGAGTGCGAGTGTGAGTGCGGATGGGAGGGAGTTTGAGAGCGAGAGTGAGGAAGAAAGAGAGAGTGAGAGTGAGAATGGGAGAATGAGTGTGAGAGTGAGAATGAGGATTGTAGAGAGAGTGTGTGGGTGAGAGTGAGGATGGAAGAGAGAGTGTGAGGGTGAGAGTGAAGATGGGAGAGAGAGTGTGAGAGTGACAGCGAGGATAGGATAGAGAGTGTGAGAGTGAGAGTGAGAATGGGAGAGAGAGAGTGAGAGTGAGGATGGGAGAGAGAGAGTGAGAGTGAGGATGGGAGAGAGAGAGTGAGAGTGAGGATGGGAGAGAATGTGAGAGTGAAAGTGAGGATGGGAGAGAGTGTGAGTGCGAGAGTGAGATTGACAGTGAGGATGGGAGAGAGAGTGAGAGTGACAGAGAGGATGGGAGAGAGAGTGTGAGAGTGAGAGTGAGGATGGGCGAGAGAGTGTAAGAGTGAGAGTGAGAATGGGAGAGAGTGTGAGAGTGAGAATGAGGATGGGAGAGAGAGTGTGAGTGTGAGAGTGAGGATCGGAGAGAGCGTGTGAGGGTGAGAGTGAGGATGGGAGAGAGAGTGTGAGAGTGACAGCGAGGATGGGAGAGAGAGTGTGAGAGTGAGAGTGAGGATGGGCGAGAGAGTGTAAGAGTGAGAGTGAGAATGGGAGAGAGTGTGAGAGTGAGAATGAGGATGGGAGAGAGAGTGTGAGTGTGAGAGTGAGAGTGAGGATGGGAAAGAAAGTGTGATAGTGAGAGTGAGAATGGTAGAGAGTGTGAGAGTGCGAGGGAGAGTGACGATGGAAGGGAGAGTGTGAGATTGAGAGTGAAGATGGGAGAGAGTATGAGAGTGAGAGTGAGAGTGAGGATGGGAGAGAGAGAGTGAGAGTGAGGATGGGAGATAGAGTGTGAGACTGACAGTGAGGATGGTTGAGAGAGAGTGAGAGTGAGAGTGAGGATGGGAGAGAATGTTAGAGTGAGAATGAGGATGGGAGAGAGTGTGAGAGTGAGAGTGAGAGTGAGGATGGGAAAGAGTGTGAGTGTGAGCGTGAGAGTGAGGAAGGGAGAGAGAGTGTGAGAGTGATAGTGAGGATGGGAGAGAGTGAGTGAGGGTGAGAGTGAGAATGAGGATGGGAGTGAGAGTGTGAGAGTGAGAGTGAGAATCGGAGAGAGTGAGAGTGTGAGAGCGGATGGGAGGGAGTTTGAGAGTGAGAGTGAGGATGGAATAGAGAGTGAGAGAGTGAGTGAGAATGGGAGTGAGAGAGTGAGAGTGGTAGTGTGAATGGGAGAGAGTGTGAGAGCGAGAGTGAGGATGGGAAAGAGTGTGAGTGTGAGCGTGAGAGTGAGGAAGGGAGAGAGAGTGTGAGAGTGATAGTGAGGATGGGAGAGAGTGAGTGAGGGTGAGAGTGAGAATGAGGATGGGAGTGAGAGTGTGAGAGTGAGAGTGAGAATCGGAGAGAGTGAGAGTGTGAGAGCGGATGGGAGGGAGTTTGAGAGTGAGAGTGAGGATGGAATAGAGAGTGAGAGAGTGAGTGAGAATGGGAGTGAGAGAGTGAGAGTGGTAGTGTGAATGGGAGAGAGTGTGAGAGCGAGAGTGAGGATGGGAGAGAAAGTGTGACAGTGAGAGTGAGAATGAGGATGGGAGGGAGAGTGTGAGAGTGAGAGTGAGAATCGGAGAGAGAGAGAGAGTGAGAGTGAGGATGGGAGAGAGCGTGTGAGGCTGAGAGTGAGAGTGTGGATGAGAGAGAAATTGTGAGAGTGTGGATGGGAGAGAGTGTGTGAGAATGTGACTGAGAATGAGGATGGGAGTGAGTGAGTGAGAGTGAGAATCGGAGAGAGTGCGAGCGTGAGTGCGGATGGGAGGGAGTTTGAAAATGAGATTGAGGATGGAAGAGAGAGTGAGAGTGAGAATGGGAGAATGAGTGTGAGAGTGAGAATGAGGATTGTAGAGAGACTGTGAGGGTGAGAGTGAGGATGGAAGAGAGAGTGTGAGGGTGAGAGTGAAGATGGGAGAGAGAGTGTGAGAGTGAGAGTGAGAATGGGACAGAGTGTGAGAGTGAGAATGAGGATGGGAGAGAGAGTGTGAGAGTGATAGTGAGGGTGAGGATGGGAAAGAAAGTGTGATAGTGAGAGTGAGAATGGGAGAGAGTGTGAGAGTGAGAGTGACGATTGGAGGGAGAGTGTGAGATTGAGGATGGGAGAGAGAGAGTGAGAGTGAGAGTGAGGATGGGAGAGAATGTGAGAGTGAAAGTGAGGATGGGAGAGAGTGTGAGAGTGAGAGTGAGAATTGGAGAGAGTGTAAGAGTGAGATTGAGAGTGAGGATGGGGGAGAGAGTGAGAGTGACAGCGAGGATGGGAGAGAGAGTGCGAGAGTGAGTGTGAGGATGGGAGTGACAGTGTGAGAGTGAGAGTGAGAATGGGAGAGAGTGTGAGAGTGAGAATGAGGATGTGAGAGTGAGAGTGAGAGTGAGGATGGAAGAGAGAGTGAGAGAGTGAGTGAGAATGGGAGTGAGAGTGAGAGTGGTAGTGCGAATGGGAGAGTGTGTGAGAGCGAGAGTGAGGATGGGAGAGAGAGTGTGACAGTGAGAGTGAGGATGGGTGAGAGAGTGTGAGTGTGAGTGAGAATGGGAGTGAGTGTGTGAGAGTGTGGATGGGAGAGAGTGTGTGAGAAAGAGAGTGAGAAAGAGGATGGGAGTGAGAGTGTGAGAGTGAGAGTGAGAATCGGAGAGAGTGCGAGTGTGAGTGCGGATGGGAGGGAGTTTGAGAGCGAGAGTGAGGAAGAAAGAGAGAGTGAGAGTGAGAATGGGAGAATGAGTGTGAGAGTGAGAATGAGGATTGTAGAGAGAGTGTGTGGGTGAGAGTGAGGATGGAAGAGAGAGTGTGAGGGTGAGAGTGAAGATGGGAGAGAGAGTGTGAGAGTGACAGCGAGGATAGGATAGAGAGTGTGAGAGTGAGAGTGAGAATGGGAGAGAGAGAGTGAGAGTGAGGATGGGAGAGAGAGAGTGAGAGTGAGGATGGGAGAGAGAGAGTGAGAGTGAGGATGGGAGAGAATGTGAGAGTGAAAGTGAGGATGGGAGAGAGTGTGAGAGTGAGAGTGAGAATTGGAGAGAGTGCGAGAGTGAGATTGACAGTGAGGATGGGAGAGAGAGTGAGAGTGACAGAGAGGATGGGAGAGAGAGTGTGAGAGTGAGAGTGAGGATGGGCGAGAGAGTGTAAGAGTGAGAGTGAGAATGGGAGAGAGTGTGAGAGTGAGAATGAGGATGGGAGAGAGAGTGTGAGTGTGAGAGTGAGGATCGGAGAGAGCGTGTGAGGGTGAGAGTGAGGATGGGAGAGAGAGTGTGAGAGTGACAGCGAGGATGGGAGAGAGAGTGTGAGAGTGAGAGTGAGGATGGGCGAGAGAGTGTAAGAGTGAGAGTGAGAATGGGAGAGAGTGTGAGAGTGAGAATGAGGATGGGAGAGAGAGTGTGAGTGTGAGAGTGAGAGTGAGGATGGGAAAGAAAGTGTGATAGTGAGAGTGAGAATGGTAGAGAGTGTGAGAGTGCGAGGGAGAGTGACGATGGAAGGGAGAGTGTGAGATTGAGAGTGAAGATGGGAGAGAGTATGAGAGTGAGAGTGAGAGTGAGGATGGGAGAGAGAGAGTGAGAGTGAGGATGGGAGAGAGAGAGTGAGAGTGAGGATGGGAGAGAATGTGAGAGTGAAAGTGAGGATGGGAAAGAGTGTGAGAGTGAGAGTGAGAATTGGAGAGAGTGCGAGAGTGAGATTGACAGTGAGGATGGTAGAGAGAGTGAGAGTGACAGAGAGGATGGGAGAGAGAGTGTGAGAGTGAGTGTGAGGATGGGAGGGACAGCGTGAGAGTGAGAGTGAGAATGGGAGAGAGTGTGAGAGTGAGAATGAGGATGTGAGAGTGAGAGTGAGAGTGAGGATGGGAGAGAATGTGAGAGTGAGAGTGAGGATAGGAGAGAGTGTGAGAGAGAGAATTGGAGAGAGAGTGAGAGATTGAGAGTGAGAAAGGGAGAGAGTGTGAGAGTGAGAATGAGGATGTGAGAGAGAGTTTGAGAGTGAGAGTGTGGATGGGAGAGAGAGTGTGAGAGTGAGGATGGGAGAGAGTGTGTGAGAGTGAGAGTGAGAATGAGGATGGGAGAGAGAGTGTGAGAGTGAGAGTGAGAATCGGAGAGAGAGTGAGAGTGAGAGTGCTGATGGGAGAGAGTGTGAGAGTGAAAGCGATGGTGGAAGAGGGAGTGTGAGAGTGAGTGAGAATGGGAGTGAGAGAATGAGAGTGACAGTGTGAATGGGAGAGAGTGTGAGAGTGAGAATGAGGATGGGAGAGAGAGTGTGATAGTGACAGTGAGGAAGCGAGAGAGAGTGTGAGAGCGAGTGAGAATGGGAGTGTGTGCGTGAGAGTGAAGGTGAGGATGGGAGAGAGAGTGTGAGAGTGAGAGTGAGGATGCGAGAGAGAATGAGAGTGAGAGTGAGAATGGGAGAATGAGTGTGTGAGTGAGAGTGAGAGTGAGAATGGGAGAGAGTGTGAGAGTGAGAATGAGGATGGGAGAGAGAGTGTGAGAGAGTGAGTGAGAGTGAGGATGGGAGAGAAAGTGTGATAGTGAGAGTGAGAATGGGAGAGAGTGTGAGGGTGAGAGTGAGGATGGGAGAGAGAGTGTGAGAGTGACAGCGAGGATGGGAAATAGAGTGTGAGAGTGAGAGTGAGGTTGTGAGAGCGAGTGTGAGAGTGAGAGTGAGAATGGGAGAAAGTGTGAGAGTGAGAATGAGGATGGGAGAGAGAGTGTGAGAGAGTGAGTGAGAGTGAGGATGGGAGAGAGAGAGTGAGAGTGAGAGTGAGGATGGGAGAGACTGTGAGAGTGAGGATGGGAGAGAGTGTGAGAGTGAGAGTGACAGTGCAGATGGGAGAGAGTGTGAGTGTGAGCGTGAGAGTGAGGAAGGGAGAGAGAGTGTGAGAGTGAAAGTGAGGTTGGGAGAGAGAGTGTGAGAGTGAGAGTGAGGATGGGAGAGAGCGTGTGAGGGTGAGAGTGAGAATGAGGATGGCAGAGAGAGTGTGAGAGTGAGAGAGAGGATGGGAGATAGAGTGTGAGAATGACAGTGAGAATCGGAGAGAGAGTGTGAGAGCAAGAGTGAGAGTGCGGATGGGAGAGAGTTTGAGTGTGAGAGTTAGAGTGAGAGTGAGGATTGGAGAGAAAGTGTGAGAGTGAAAGTGAGGTTGGGAGAGAGAGTGTGAGAGTGAGAGTGAGGATGGGTGAGAGAGTGTGAGTGTGAGTGAGAATGGGAGTGAGTGTGTGAGAGTGTGGATGGGAGAGAGTGTGTGAGAATGAGAGTGAGAATGAGGATGGGAGTGAGAGTGTGAGAGTGAGAGTGAGAATCGGAGAGAGTGCGAGTGTGAGTGCGGATGAGAGGGAGTTTGAGAGTGAGAGTGAGGATGGAAGAGAGAGTGAGAGTGAGAATGGGAGAATGAGTGTGAGAGTGAAAGTGAGGTTGGGAGAGAGAGTGTGAGTGTGAGAGTGAGGATGGGAGAGAGCGTGTGAGAGTGAGAGTGAGGATGGGAGAGAGAGTGTGAGAGTGAGAGTGAGGATGGGAGAGAGAGTGTGAGACAGAGAGTGAGAATGGGAGAGAGAGTGTGAGAGTGTGAGTTAGGATGGGAGAGTGAGTGTGAGAGTGAGAGTGAGATGGGAGAGAGTGAGAGTGAGGATCGGAGAGAGAGTGTGAGAGTGAGAGTGAGGATGGGAGAGAGTGTGAGAGTGAGAGTGAGAATCGGAGAGAGAGTGAGAGTGAGAGTGCGGATGAGAGAGAGTGTGAGAGTGAAAGCGAGGAAGGAAGAGGGAGTGTGCGAGTGAGTGAGAATGGGAGTGAGAGAGTGAGAGTGATAGTGTGAATGGGAGAGAGTGTGAGAGTGAGAGTGAGGATGGGAGAGAGAGAGTGTGATTGTGACAGTGAGGATGCGAGAGAGAGTGTGAGAGTGAGTGAGAATAGGATTGTGTGCGTGAGTGAAAGTGAGGATGGGAGAGAGAGTGTGAGAGTGAGAGTGAGGATGTGAGAGAGAATGAGAGTGAGAGTTAGAATGGGAGAATGAGTGTGAGAGTGTGAATGAGAATGGGAGAGACAGTGTGAGAGTGAGAGTGAGAGTGAGAGTGAGGATGGGAGAGAAAGTGTGATAGTGTGAGTGAGAATGGGAGAGAGTGTGACGATGTGAGGGAGAGTGACGATGGAAGGGAGAGTGTGAGATTGAGAGTGAAGATGGGAGAGAGTATGAGAATGAGAGTGAGAGTGAGGATGGGAGAGAGAGAGTGAGAGTGAGGATGGGAGAGAGAGAGTGAGAGTGAGGATGGGAGAGAAATTGAGAGTGAAAGTGAGGATGGGAGAGAGTGTGAGAGTGAGAGTGAGAATTGGAGAGAGTGCGAGAGTGAGATTGACAGTGAGGATGGGAGAGAGAGTGAGAGTGACAGAGAGGATGGGAGAGAGAGTGTGAGAGTGAGAGTGAGGATGGGCGAGAGAGTGTAAGAGTGAGAGTGAGAATGGGAGAGAGTGTGAGAGTGAGAATGAGGATGGGAGAGAGAATGTGAGTGTGAGAGTGAGAGTGAGGATGGGAAAGAAAGTGTGATAGTGAGAGTGAGAATGGGAGAGAGTGTGAGAGTGAGAGGGAGAGTGACGATGAAAGGGAGAGTGTGAGATTGAGAGTGAAGATGGGAGAGAGTATGAGAGTGAGAGTGAGAGTGAGGATGGGAGAGAGAGAGTGAGAGTGAGGATGGGAGAGAGAGAGTGAGAGTGAGGATGGGAGAGAATGTGAGAGTGAAAGTGAGGATGGGAAAGAGTGTGAGAGTGAGAGTGAGAATTGGAGAGAGTGCGAGAGTGAGATTGATAGTGAGGATGGGAGAGAGAGTGAGAGTGACAGAGAGCATGGGAGAGAGAGTGTGAGAGTGAGTGTGAGGATGGGAGGGACAGCGTGAGAGTGAGAGTGAGAATGGGAGAGAGTGTGAGAGTGAGAATGAGGATGTGAGAGTGAGAGTGAGAGTGAGGATGGGAGAGAGCGTGTGAGAGTGAGAGTGAGGATGGGAGAGAGAGTGTGAGAGTTAGAGTGAGGATGGGAGAGAGAGTGTGAGACAGAGAGTGAGAATGGGAGAGAGAGTGTGAGAGTGTGAGTTAGGATGGGAGAGTGAGTGTGAGAGTGAGAGTGAGATGGGAGAGAGTGAGAGTGAGGATCGGAGAGAGAGTGTGAGAGTGAGAGTGAGGATGGGAGAGAGTGTGAGAGTGAGAGTGAGAATCGGAGAGAGAGTGAGAGTGAGAGTGCGGATGAGAGAGAGTGGGAGAGTGAAAGCGAGGAAGGAAGAGGGAGTGTGAGAGTGAGTGAGAATGGGAGTGAGAGAGTGAGAGTGATAATGTGAATGGGAGAGAGTGTGAGAGTGAGAGTGAGGATGGGAGAGAGAGTGTGATTGTGACAGTGAGGATGCGAGAGAGAGTGTGAGAGTGAGTGAGAATAGGATTGTGTGCGTGAGTGAAAGTGAGGATGGGAGAGAGAGTGTGAGAGTGAGAGTGAGGAAGCGAGAGAGAATGAGAGTGAGAGTTAGAATGGGAGAATGAGTGTGAGAGTGAGAGTGAGAGTGAGAATGGGCGAGTGAGTGAGAGAATGAGAGTGAGAATGGGAGAGAGAATGTGAGGGTGAGAGTGAGGTTGGGAAAGAGAGCGTGAGGGTGAGAGTGAGGATGGGAGAGAGAGTGTGAGAGTGACAGCGAGGATGGGAAAGAGAGTGTGAGAGTGAGAGTGAGGTTGGGAGAAAGAGTGTGAGAGTGAGAGTGAGAATGGGAGAGAGTGTGAGAGTGTGAATGAGGATGGGAGAGACAGTGTGAGAGTGAGAGTGAGAGTGAGAGTGAGGATGGGAGAGAAAGTGTGATAGTGTGAGTGAGAATGGGAGAGAGTGTGACGATGTGAGGGAGAGTGTGAAAGTGAGAGTGAGGATGGGAATGAGTGTGCGAGTGAGAGTGCGGTTGGGAGAGAGTGTGAGAGTGAGAGTGAGAGTGAGGATGGGAGAGAGAGTGTGAGAGTGAGAGAGAGGATGGGAGAGACAGTGTGAGAGTGAGAGTGAGAATGGGAGAGTGTGTGAGAGTGAGAGTGAGGATGGGAGAGTGAGTGTGAGAGCGAGAGTGAGAGTGCGGATGGGAGAGAGTGTGAGAGTGAGAGTGACAGTGAGGATGGGAGAGAGAGTGTGAGAGTGAGAGTTAGAATGGGAGAGAGAGTGTGAGAGCGAGAGTGAGAGTGCGGATGGGAGAGAGAGTGTGAGAGTGAGAGTGAGGATGGGAGAGAGAGTGTGAGAGTGAGAGTGAGGATGGGAGAGAGAGTGTCAGAGTGATAATAAGGATGGGAGAGAGTGTGAGGGTGAGATTGAGAATGAGGATGGGAGAGAGAGTGTGAGAATGAGAGTGAGAATCGGAGAGAGTGTGAGAGCAAGAGCGAGAGTGCGGATGGGAGAGAGTGTGAGTGTGAGAGTGAGAGTGAGGATTGGAGAGAGAGTGTGAGAGTGAGAGTGAGAATGGGAGAGAGTGTGAGAGTGTGAATGAGGATGGGAGAGACAGTGTGAGAGTGAGAGTGAGAGTGAGAGTGAGGATGGGAGAGAAAGTGTGATAGTGTGAGTGAGAATGGGAGAGAGTGTGACGATGTGAGGGAGAGTGTGAAAGTGAGAGTGAGGATGGGAATGAGTGTGCGAGTGAGAGTGCGGTTGGGAGAGAGTGTGAGAGTGAGAGTGAGAGTGAGGATGGGAGAGAGAGTGTGAGAGTGAGAGAGAGGATGGGAGAGACAGTGTGAGAGTGAGAGTGAGAATGGGAGAGTGTGTGAGAGTGAGAGTGAGGATGGGAGAGTGAGTGTGAGAGCGAGAGTGAGAGTGCGGATGGGAGAGAGTGTGAGAGTGAGAGTGACAGTGAGGATGGGAGAGAGAGTGTGAGAGTGAGAGTTAGAATGGGAGAGAGAGTGTGAGAGCGAGAGTGAGAGTGCGGATGGGAGAGAGAGTGTGAGAGTGAGAGTGAGGATGGGAGAGAGAGTGTGAGAGTGAGAGTGAGGATGGGAGAGAGAGTGTCAGAGTGATAATAAGGATGGGAGAGAGTGTGAGGGTGAGATTGAGAATGAGGATGGGAGAGAGAGTGTGAGAATGAGAGTGAGAATCGGAGAGAGTGTGAGAGCAAGAGCGAGAGTGCGGATGGGAGAGAGTGTGAGTGTGAGAGTGAGAGTGAGGATTGGAGAGAGAGTGTGAGAGTGAGAGTGAGAATGGGAGAGAGTGTGAGAGTGTGAATGAGGATGGGAGAGACAGTGTGAGAGTGAGAGTGAGAGTGAGAGTGAGGATGGGAGAGAAAGTGTGATAGTGTGAGTGAGAATGGGAGAGAGTGTGACGATGTGAGGGAGAGTGTGAAAGTGAGAGTGAGGATGGGAATGAGTGTGCGAGTGAGAGTGCGGTTGGGAGAGAGTGTGAGAGTGAGAGTGAGAGTGAGGATGGGAGAGAGAGTGTGAGAGTGAGAGAGAGGATGGGAGAGACAGTGTGAGAGTGAGAGTGAGAATGGGAGAGTGTGTGAGAGTGAGAGTGAGGATGGGAGAGTGAGTGTGAGAGCGAGAGTGAGAGTGCGGATGGGAGAGAGTGTGAGAGTGAGAGTGACAGTGAGGATGGGAGAGAGAGTGTGAGAGTGAGAGTTAGAATGGGAGAGAGAGTGTGAGAGCGAGAGTGAGAGTGCGGATGGGAGAGAGAGTGTGAGAGTGAGAGTGAGGATGGGAGAGAGAGTGTGAGAGTGAGAGTGAGGATGGGAGAGAGAGTGTCAGAGTGATAATAAGGATGGGAGAGAGTGTGAGGGTGAGATTGAGAATGAGGATGGGAGAGAGAGTGTGAGAATGAGAGTGAGAATCGGAGAGAGTGTGAGAGCAAGAGCGAGAGTGCGGATGGGAGAGAGTGTGAGTGTGAGAGTGAGAGTGAGGATTGGAGAGAGAGTGTGAGAGTGAGAGTAAGGATGGGAGAGAGAGTGTGGGAGTGAAAGTGATGATGGGAGAGAGCGTGTGAGGGTGAGAGTGAGAATGAGGATGGTAGAGAGAGTGTGAGTGTGAGAGTGAGGATAACAGAGAGAGTGTGAGAGTGAGAGTGAGTATGGGAGAGAGAGTGTGAGAGTGAGAGTGAGGATGGGAGAGAGAGTGTGATAGTGACAGTGAGGATGCGAGAGAGAGTGTGAGAGTGAGTGAGAATAGGATTGTGTGCGTGAGTGAAAGTGAGGATGGGAGAGAGAGTGTGAGAGTGAGAGTGAGGATGCGAGAGAGAATGAGAGTGAGAGTTAGAATGGGAGAATGTGTGTGAGAGTGAGAGTGAGAATGGGCGAGTGAGTGAGAGAATGAGAGTGAGAATGGGAGAGAGAATGTGAGTGTGAGAGTGAGGTTGGGAAAGAGAGCGTGAGGGTGAGAGTGAGGATGGGAGAGAGAGTGTGAGAGTGACAGCGAGGATGGGAAAGAGAGTGTGAGAGTGAGAGTGAGGTTGGGGGAAAGAGTGTGAGAGTGAGAGTGAGAATGGGAGAGAGTGTGAGAGTGTGAATGAGGATGGGAGAGAGAGTGTGAGAGTGAGAGTGAGAGTGAGAGTGAGGATGGGAGAGAAAGTGTGACAGTGAGAGTGAGAATGGGAGAGAGTGTGACGATGTGAGGGAGAGTGTGAGAGTGAGAGTGAGGATGGGAATGAGTGTGAGAGTGAGAGTGCGAATGGGAGAGAGTGAGAGTGAGGATGCGAGTGAGAGTGTGAGAGTGAGAGTGAGGATGGGAGAGAGAGTGTGAGAGTGAGAGTGAGGATGGCAGAGAGAGAGTTAGAGTGTCAGTGAGAATGGGAGTGATTGTGAGAGTGAGGACGGTAGAGAGGGTGAGAGTGACAGAGAGGTTGGGTGAGAGAGTGCGAGATTGAGTGCGAGGATGGGAGAGAGTGTGAGAGTGAGACTGAGGATGGGAGAGAGAGTGTGAGAGTTAGAGTGAGAGTGAGGATGTGAGAGAGAGTGTGAGAGCGAGAGCGAGAGTGCGGTTGGGAGAGAGTGTGAGAGTGAGAGTGAGAGTGAGGATGGGAGAGAGAGTGTGAGAGTGAGAGAGAGGATGGGAGAGAGAGTGTGAGAGTGAGAGTGAGAATGGGAGAGTGTGTGAGAGTGAGAGTGAGGATGGGAGAGTGAGTGTGAGAGCGAGAGTGAGAGTGCGGATGGGAGAGAGTGTGAGAGTGAGAGTGACAGTGAGGATGGGAGAGAGAGTGTGAGAGTGAGAGTTAGGATTGGAGAGAGAGTGTGAGAGCGAGAGTGAGAGTGCGGATGGGAGAGAGTGTGAGTGTGAGAGTGAGAGTGAGGATGGGAGAGAGAGAGTGAGAGTGAGAGTGAGGATGGGAGAGAGAGTGTCAGAGTGATAATAAGGATGGGAGAGAGTGTGAGGGTGAGCTTGAGAATGAGGATGGGAGACAGAGTGTGAGAATGAGAGTGAGAATCGGAGAGAGTGTGAGAGCAAGAGTGAGAGTGCGGATGGGAGAGAATGTGAGTGTGAGAGTGAGGTTGGGAGAGAGAGTGTGAGAGTGAGAGTGAGGATGGGAGAGAGAGTGTGAGACAGAGAGTGAGAATGGGAGAGAGAGTGTGAGAGTGTGAGTTAGGATGGTAGAGTGAGTGTGAGAGGGAGAGTGAGGATGGGAGAGAGTGTGAGAGTGAGAGTGAGAATCGGAGAGAGAGTGAGAGTGAGAGTGCGGATGAGAGAGAGTGTGAGAGTGAAAGCGAGGATGGAAGAGGGAGTGTGAGAGTGAGTGAGAATGGGAGTGAGAGAGTGAGAGTGATAGTGTGAATGGGTGAGAGTGTGAGAGTGAGAGTAAGGATGGGAGAGAGAGTGTGATAGTGACAGTGAGGATGCGAGAGAGAGTGTGAGAGTGAGTGAGAATAGGATTGTGTGCGTGAGTGAAAGTGAGGATGGGAGAGAGAGTGTGAGAGTGAGAGTGAGGATGCGAGAGAGAATGAGAGTGAGAGTTAGAATGGGAGAATGAGTGTGAGAGTGAGAGTGAGAGTGAGAATGGACGAGTGAGTGAGAGAATGAGAGTGGGAATGGGAGAGAGAATGTGAGTGTGAGAGTGAGGTTGGGAAAGAGAGCGTGAGGGTGAGAGTGAGGATGGGAGAGAGAGTGTGAGAGTGACAGCGAGGATGGGAAAGAGAGTGTGAGAGTGAGAGTGAGGTTGGGAGAAAGAGTGTGAGAGTGAGAGTGAGAATGGGAGAGAGTGTGAGAGTGTGAATGAGGATGGGAGAGAGAGTGTGAGAGTGAGAGTGAGGATGGGAATGAGTGTGAGAGTGAGAGTGCGAATGGGAGAGAGAGTGAGTGTGAGGATGCGAGAGAGAGTGTGAGAGTGAGAGTGAGGATGGGATAGAGAGTGTGAGAGTGAGAGTGAGGATGGCAGAGAGAGAGTTAGAGTTTCAGTGAGAATGGGAGTGATTGTGAGAGTGAGGACGGCAGAGAGTGTGAGAGTGACAGAGAGGTTGGGTGAGAGAGTGCGAAATTGAGTGCGAGGATGGGAGAGAGTGTGAGAGTGAGACTGAGGATGGGAGAGAGAGTGTGAGAGCGAGAGTGCGGTTGGGAGAGAGTGTGAGAGTGAGAGTGAGAGTGAGAGTGAGGATGGGAGAGAGAGTGTGAGAGTGAGAGAGAGGATGGGAGAGAGAGTGTGAGAGTGAGAGGGAGAATGGGAGAGTGTGTGAGAGTGAGAGTGAGGATGGGAGAGTGAGTGTGAGAGCGAGAGTGAGAGTGCGGATGGGAGAGAGTGTGAGAGTGAGAGTGACAGTGAGGTTGGGAGAGAGAGTGTGAGAGTGAGAGTTTGGATTGGAGAGAGAGTGTGAGAGCGAGAGTGAGAGTGCTGATGGGAGAGAGTGTGAGTGTGAGAGTGAGAGTGAGGATGGGAGAGAGAGTGTGAGAGTGAGAGTGAGGATGGGAGAGAGAGTGTCAGAGTGATAATAAGAATGGGAGAGAGTGTGAGGGTGAGACTGAGAATGAGGATGGGAGACAGAGTGTGAGAATGAGAGTGAGAATCGGAGAGAGTGTGAGAGCAAGAGTGAGAGTGCGGAAGGGAGAGAGTGTGAGTGTGAGAGTGAGAGTGAGGATTGGAGAGAGAGTGTGAGAGTGAGAGTAAGGATGGGAGAGAGAGTGTGGGAGTGAGAGTGAGGATGGGAGAGAGCGTGTGAGGGTGAGAATGAGAATGAGGATGGTAGAGAGAGTGTGAGTGTGAGAGTGAGGATAACAGAGAGAGTGTGAGAGTGAGAGTGAGTATGGGAGAGAGAGTGTGAGAGTGAGAGTGTGGATGGGAGAGAGCGTGTGAGGGTGAGAGTGAGAATGAGGATGGTAGAGAGAGTGTGAGTGTGAGAGTGAGGATGGGAGAGAGAGTGTGAGAGTGAGAGTGAGGATGGGAGAGAGAGTGTGAGAGTGTGAGTTAGGATGGTAGAGTGAGTGTGAGAGTGAGATGGGAGAGAGTGAGAGTGAGGATCAGAGAGAGAGTGTGAGAGTGAGAGTGAGGATGGGAGAGAGTGTGAGAGTGAGAGTGAGAATCGGAGAGAGAGTGAGAGTGAGAGTGCGGTTGAGAGAGAGTGTGAGAGTGAAAGCGAGGATGGAAGAGGGAGTGTGAGAGTGAGTGAGAATGGGAGTGAGAGAGTGAGAGTGATAGTGTGAATGGGAGAGAGTGTGAGAGTGAGAGTGAGGATGGGAGAGAGAGTGTGATAGTGACAGTGAGGATGCGAGAGAGAGTGTGAGAGTGAGTGAGAATAGGATTGTGTGCGTGAGTGAAAGTGAGGATGGGAGAGAGAGTGTGAGAGTGAGAGTGAGGATGCGAGAGAGAATGAGAGTGAGAGTTAGAATGGGAGAATGAGTGTGAGAGTGAGAGTGAGAATGAGAATGGGCGAGTGAGTGAGAGAATGAGAGTGAGAATGGGAGAGAGAAAGTGAGGGTGAGAGTGAGGTTGGGAAAGAGAGCGTGAGGGTGAGAGTGAGGATGGGAGAGAGAGTGTGAGAGTGACAGCGAGGATGGGAAAGAGAGTGTGAGAGTGAGAGTGAGGTTGGGAGAAAGAGTGTGAGAGTGAGAGTGAGAATGGGAGAGAGTGTGAGAGTGTGAATGAGGATGGGAGAGAGAGTGTGAGTGTGAGAGTGAGAGTGAGGATGGGAGAGAAAGTGTGATAGTGAGAGTGAGAATGGGAGAGAGTGTGACGATGTGAGGGAGAGTGTGAAAGTGAGAGTGAGGATGGGAATGAGTGTGAGAGTGAGAGTGCGAATGGGAGAGAGAGTGAGAGTGAGGATGCGAGTGAGAGTGTGAGAGTGAGAGTGAGGATGGGAGAGAGAGTGTGAGAGTGAGGATGGCAGAGAGAGAGTTAGAGTGTCAGTGAGAATGGGAGTGATTGTGAGAGTGAGGAAGGCAGAGAGGGTGAGAGTGACAGAGAGTTTGGGTGAGAGAGTGCGAGATTGAGTGCGAGGATGGGAGAGAGTGTGAGAGTGAGACTGAGGATGGGAGAGAGAGTGTGAGAGTTAGAGTGAGAGTGAGGATGTGAGAGAGAGTGTGAGAGCGAGAGCGAGAGTGCGGTTGAGAGAGAGTGTGAGAGTGAGAGTGAGAGTGAGGATGGGAGAGAGAGTGTGAGAGTGAGAGAGAGGATGGGAGAGACAGTGTGAGAGTGAGAGTGAGAATGGGAGAGTGTGTGAGAGTGAGAGTGAGAATGGGAGAGTGAGTGTGAGAGCGAGAGTGAGAGTGCGGATGGGAGAGAGTGTGAGAGTGAGAGTGACAGTGAGAATGGGAGAGAGAGTGTGAGAGTGAGAGTTAGAATGGGAGAGAGAGTGTGAGAGCGAGAGTGAGAGTGCGGATGGGAGAGAGAGTGTGAGAGCGGGAGTGAGGATGGGAGAGAGAGTGTGAGAGTGAGAGTGAGGATGGGAGAGAGAGTGTCAGAGTGATAATAAGGATGGGAGAGAGTGTGAGGGTGATATTGAGAATGAGGATGGGAGAGAGGGTGTGAGAATGAGAGTGAGAATCGGAGAGAGTGTGAGAGCAAGAGTGAGAGTGCGGATGGGAGAGAGTGTGAGTGTGAGAGGGAGAGTGAGGATTGGAGAGAGAGTGTGAGAGTGAGAGTAAGGATGGGAGAGAGAGTGTGGGAGTGAAAGTGAGGATGGGAGAGAGCGTGTGAGGGTGAGAGTGAGAATGAGGATGGTAGAGAGAGTGTGAGTGTGAGAGTGAGGATAACAGAGAGAGTGTGAGAGTGAGAGTGAGTATGGGAGAGAGAGTGTGAGAGTGAGAGTGAGGATTGGAGAGAGAGTGTGATAGTGACAGTGAGGATGCGAGAGAGAGTGTGAGAGTGAGTGAGAATAGGATTGTGTGCGTGAGTGAAAGTGAGGATGGGAGAGAGAGTGTGAGAGTGAGAGTGAGGATGCGAGAGAGAATGAGAGTGAGAGTTAGAATGGGAGAATGAGTGTGAGAGTGAGAGTGAGAGTGAGAATGGGCGAGTGAGTGAGAGAATGAGAGTGAGAATGGGAGAGAGAATGTGAGTGTGAGAGTGAGGTTGGGAAAGAGAGCGTGAGGGTGAGAGTGAGGATGGGAGAGAGAGTGTGAGAGTGACAGCGAGGATGGGAAAGAGAGTGTGAGAGTGAGAGTGAGGTTGGGGGAAAGAGTGTGAGAGTGAGAGTGAGAATGGGAGAGAGTGTGACGATGTGAGGGAGCGTGTGAGAGTGAGAGTGAGGATGGGAATGAGTGTGAGAGTGAGAGTGCGAATGGGAGAGAGAGTGAGAGTGAGGATGCGAGTGAGAGTGTGAGAGTGAGAGTGAGGATGGGTGAGAGAGTGTGAGAGTGAGAGTGAGGATGGCAGAGAGAGAGTTAGAGTGTCAGTGAGAATGGGAGTGATTGTGAGAGTGAGGACGGTAGAGAGGGTGAGAGTGACAGAGAGGTTGGGTGAGAGAGTGCGAGATTGAGTGCGAGGATGGGAGAGAGTGTGAGAGTGAGACTGAGGATGGGAGAGAGAGTGTGAGAGTTAGAGTGAGAGTGAGGATGTGAGAGAGAGTGTGAGAGCGAGAGCGAGAGTGCGGTTGGGAGAGAGTGTGAGAGTGAGAGTGAGAGTGAGGATGGGAGAGAGAGTGTGAGAGTGAGAGAGAGGATGGGAGAGAGAGTGTGAGAGTGAGAGTGAGAATGGGAGAGTGTGTGAGAGTGAGAGTGAGGATGGGAGAGTGAGTGTGAGAGCGAGAGTGAGAGTGCGGATGGGAGAGAGTGTGAGAGTGAGAGTGACAGTGAGGATGGGAGAGAGAGTGTGAGAGTGAGAGTTAGGATTGGAGAGAGAGTGTGAGAGCGAGAGTGAGAGTGCGGATGGGAGAGAGTGTGAGTGTGAGAGTGAGAGTGAGGATGGGAGAGAGAGAGTGAGAGTGAGAGTGAGGATGGGAGAGAGAGTGTCAGAGTGATAATAAGGATGGGAGAGAGTGTGAGGGTGAGCTTGATAATGAGGTTGGGAGACAGAGTGTGAGAATGAGAGTGAGAATCGGAGAGAGTGTGAGAGCAAGAGTGAGAGTGCGGATGGGAGAGAGTGTGAGTGTGAGAGTGAGAGTGAGGATTGGAGAGAGAGTGTGAGAGTGAGAGTAAGGATGGTAGAGAGAGTGTGGGAGTGAGAGTGAGGATGGAAGAGAGCGTGCGAGGGTGAGAGTGAGAATGAGGATGGTAGAGAGAGTGTGAGTGTGAGAGTGAGGATAACAGAGAGAGTGTGAGAGTGAGAGTGAGGATGGGAGAGAGCGTGTGAGGGTGAGAGTGAGAATGAGGATGGTAGAGAGAGTGTGAGTGTGAGATTGAGGATGGGAGAGAGAGTGTGAGAGTGAGAGTGAGGATGGGAGAGAGAGTGTGAGACAGAGAGTGAGAATGGGAGAGAGAGTGTGAGAGTGTGAGTTAGGATGGTAGAGTGAGTGTGAGAGGGAGAGTGAGGATGGGAGAGAGTGTGAGAGTGAGAATCGGAGAGAGAGTGAGAGTGAGAGTGCGGATGAGAGAGAGTGTGAGAGTGAAAGCGAGGATGGAAGAGGGAGTGTGAGAGTGAGTGAGAATGGGAGTGAGAGAGTGAGAGTGATAGTGTGAATGGGAGAGAGTGTGAGAGTGAGAGTACGGATGGGAGAGAGCGTGTGATAGTGACAGTGAGGATGCGAGAGAGAGTGTGAGAGTGAGTGAGAATAGGATTGTGTGCGTGAGTGAAAGTGAGGATGGGAGAGAGAGTGTGAGAGTGAGAGTGAGGATGCGAGAGAGAATGAGAGTGAGAGTTAGAATGGGAGAATGAGTGTGAGAGTGAGAGTGAGAGTGAGAATGGACGAGTGAGTGAGAGAATGAGAGTGAGAATGGGAGAGAGAAAGTGAGGGTGAGAGTGAGGTTGGGAAAGAGAGCGTGAGGGTGAGAGTGAGGATGGGAGAGAGAGTGTGAGAGTGACAGCGAGGATGGGAAAGAGAGTGTGAGAGTGAGAGTGAGGTTGGGAGAAAGAATGTGAGAGTGAGAGTGAGAATGGGAGAGAGTGTGAGAGTGTGAATGAGGATGGGAGAGAGAGTGTGGGAGTGAGAGTGAGAGTGAGAGTGAGGATGGGAGAGAAAGTGTGATAGTGAGAGTGAGAATGGGAGAGAGTGTGACGATGTGAGGGAGAGTGTGAAAGTGAGAGTGAGGATGGGAATGAGTGTGAGAGTGAGAGTGCGAATGGGAGAGAGAGTGAGAGTGAGGATGCGAGAGTGAGTGTGAGAGTGAGAGTGAGGATGGGAGAGAGAGTGTGAGAGTGAGGATGGCAGAGAGAGAGTTAGAGTGTCAGTGAGAATGATAGTGATTGTGAGAGTGAGGACGGCAGAGAGGGTGAGAGTGACAGAGAAGTTGGGTGAGAGAGTGCGAGATTGAGTGCGAGGATGGGAGAGAGTGTGAGAGTGAGAGTGAGGATGTGAGAGAAAGTGTGAGAGCGAGAGCGAGAGTGCGGTTGGGAGAGAGTGTGAGAGTGAGAGTGAGAGTGAGGATGGGAGAGAGAGTGTGAGAGTGAGAGAGAGGATGGGAGAGACAGTGTGAGAGTGAGAGTGAGAATGGGAGAGTGTGTGAGAGTGAGAGTGAGAATGGGAGAGTGAGTGTGAGAGCGAGAGTGAGAGTGCGGATGGGAGAGAGTGTGAGAGTGAGAGTGACAGTGAGGATGGGAGAGAGAGTGTGAGAGTGAGAGTTAGAATGGGAGAGAGAGTGAGAGAGCGAGAGTGAGAGTGCGGATGGGAGAGAGTGTGAATATGAGAGTGAGAGTGAGGATGGGAGAGAGAGTGTGAGAGTGAGAGTGAGGATGGGAGAGAGAGTGTCAGAGTGATAATAAGGATGGGAGAGAGTGTGAGGGTGAGATTGAGAATGAGGATGGGAGAGAGAGTGTGAGAATGAGAGTGAGAATCGGAGAGAGAGTGTGGGAGTGAAAGTGAGGATGGGAGAGAGCGTGTGAGGGTGAGAGTGAGAATGAGGATGGGAGAGAGAGTGTGAGTGTGAAAGTGAGGATAACAGAGAGAGTGTGAGAGTGAGAGTGAGTATGGGAGAGAGAGTGTGAGAGTGAGAGTGAGGATGGGAGAGAGAGTGTGATAGTGACAGTGAGAATGCGAGAGAGAGTGTGAGAGTGAGTGAGAATAGGATTGTGTGCGTGAGTGAAAGTGAGGATGGGAGAGAGAGTGTGAGAGTGAGAGTGAGGATGCGAGAGAGAATGAGAGTGAGAGTTAGAATGGGAGAATGAGTGTGAGAGTGAGAGTGAGAGTGAGAATGGGCGAGTGAGTGAGAGAATGAGAGTGAGAATGGAAGAGAGAATGTGAGTGTGAGAGTGAGGTTGGGAAAGAGAGCGTGAGGGTGAGAGTGAGGATGGGAGAGAGAGTGTGAGAGTGACAGCGAGGATGGGAAAGATAGTGTGAGAGTGAGAGTGAGGTTGGGAGAAAGAGTGTGAGAGTGAGAGTGAGAATGGGAGAGAGTGTGAGAGTGTGAATGAGGATGGGAGAGAGAGTGTGAGAGTGAGAGTGAGAGTGAGAGTGAGGATGGGAGAGAAAGTGTGATAGTGAGAGTGAGAATGGGAGAGCGTGTGACGATGTGAGGGAGAGTGTGAAAGTGAGAGTGAGGATGGGAATGAGTGTGAGAGTGAGAGTGCGAATGGGAGAGAGAGTGAGAGTGAGGATGCGAGTGAGAGTGTGAGAGTGAGAGTGAGGATGGGAGAGAGAGTGTGAGAGTGAGGATGGCAGAGAGAGAGTTAGAGTGTCAGTGAGAATGGTAGTGATTGTGAGAGTGAGGACGGCAGAGAGGGTGAGAGTGACAGAGCGGTTGGGTGAGAGAGTGCGAGATTGAGTGCGAGGATGGGAGAGAGAGTGAGAGTGAGAGTGAGAGTGAGGATGGGAGAGAAAGTGTGAGAGTGAGAGAGAGGATGGGAGAGACAGTGTGAGAGTGAGAGTGAGAATGGGAGAGTGTGTGAGAGTGAGAGTGAGAATGGGAGAGTGAGTGTGAGAGCGAGAGTGAGAGTGCGGATGGGAGAGAGTGTGAGAGTGAGAGTGACAGTGAGGATGGGAGAGAGAGTGTGAGAGTGAAAGTGAGGATGGGAGAGAGCGTGTGAGGGTGAGAGTGAGAATGAGGATGGGAGAGAGAGTGTGAGTGTGAGAGTGAGGATAACAGAGAGAGTGTGAGAGTGAGAGTGAGTATGGGAGAGAGAGTGTGAGAGTGAGAGTAAGGATGGGAGAGAGAGTGTGGGAGTGAAAGTGAGGATGGGAGAGAGCGTGTGAGGGTGAGAGTGAGAATGAGGATGGGAGAGAGAGAGTGTGAGTGTGAGAGTGAGGATAACAGAGAGAGTGTGAGAGTGAGTATGGGAGAGAGCGTGTGAGAGTGAGAGTGAGGATGGGAGAGAGAGTGTGATAGTGACAGTGAGGATGCGAGAGAGAGTGTGAGAGTGAGTGAGAATAGGATTGTGTGCGTGAGTGAAAGTGAGGATGGGAGAGAGAGTGTGAGAGTGAGAGTGAGGATGCGAGAGAGAATGAGAGTGAGAGTTAGAATGGGAGAATGAGTGTGAGAGTGAGAGTGAGAGTGAGAATGGGCGAGTGAGTGAGAGAATGAGAGTGAGAATGGGAGAGAGAATGTGAGTGTGAGAGTGAGGTTGGGAAAGAGAGCGTGAGGGTGAGAGTGAGGATGGGAGAGAGAGTGTGAGAGTGACAGCGAGGATGGGAAAGAAAGTGTGAGAGTGAGAGTGAGGTTGGGGGAAAGAGTGTGAGAGTGAGAGTGAGAATGGGAGAGAGTGTGAGAGTGTGAATGAGGATGGGAGAGAGAGTGTGAGAGTGAGAGTGAGGATGGGACTAGTGTGACATGTGAGTGACAGTTAGGATGGGTGAGAGAGTGTGAGTGTGAGAGTGAGAATGGGCGAGTGAGTGAGAGAATGAGAGTGAGAATGGGAGAGAGAATGTGAGTGTGAGAGAGAGGTTGGGAAAGAGAGCGTGAGGGTGAGAGTGAGGATGGGAGAGAGAGTGTGAGAGTGACAGCGAGGATGGGAAAGAGAGTGTGAGAGTGAGAGTGAGGTTGGGAGAAAGAGTGTGAGAGTGAGAGTGAGAATGGGAGAGAGGATGGGAGAGAAAGTGTGATAGTGAGAGTGAGAATGGGAGAGAGTGTGACAATGTGAGGGAGAGTGTGAAAGTGAGAGTGAGGATGGGAATGAGTGTGAGAGTGAGAGTGCGAATGGGAGAGAGAGTGAGAGTGAGGATGCGAGTGAGAGTGTGAGAGTGAGAGTGAGGATGGGAGAGAGAGTGTGAGAGTGAGGATGGCAGAGAGAGAGTTGGAGTGTCAGTGAGAATGGTAGTGATTGTGAGAGTGAGGACGGCAGAGACGGTGAGAGTGACAGAGAGGTTGGGTGAGAGAGTGCGAGATTGAGTGCGAGGATGGGAGAGAGAGTGAGAGTGAGAGTGAGAGTGAGGATGGGAGAGAAAGTGTGAGAGTGAGAGAGAGGATGGGAGAGACAGTGTGAGAGTGAGAGTGAGAATGGGAGAGTGTGTGAGAGTGAGAGTGAGAATGGGAGAGTGAGTGTGAGAGCGAGAGTGAGAGTGCGGATGGGAGAGAGTGTGAGAGTGAGAGTGACAGTGAGGATGGGAGAGAGAGTGTGAGAGTGAAAGTGAGGATGGGAGAGAGCGTGTGAGGGTGAGAGTGAGAATGAGGATGGGAGAGAGAGTGTGAGTGTGAGAGTGAGGATAACAGAGAGAGTGTGAGAGTGAGAGTGAGTATGGGAGAGAGAGTGTGAGAGTGAGAGTAAGGATGGGAGAGAGAGTGTGGGAGTGAAAGTGAGGATGGGAGAGAGCGTGTGAGGGTGAGAGTGAGAATGAGGATGGGAGAGAGAGTGTGAGTGTGAGAGTGAGGATAACAGAGAGAGTGTGAGAGTGAGAGTGAGTATGGGAGAGAGAGTGTGAGAGTGAGAGTGAGGATGGGAGAGAGAGTGTGATAGTGACAGTGAGGATGCGAGAGAGAGTGTGAGAGTGAGTGAGAATAGGATTGTGTGCGTGAGTGAAAGTGAGAATGGGAGAGAGAGTGTGAGAGTGAGAGTGAGGATGCGAGAGAGAATGAGAGTGAGAGTTAGAATGGGAGAATGAGTGTGAGAGTGAGAGTGAGAATGGGCGAGTGAGTGAGAGAATGAGAGTGAGAATGGGAGAGAGAATGTGAGTGTGAGAGTGAGGTTGGGAAAGAGAGCGTGAGGGTGAGAGTGAGGATGGGAGAGAGAGTGTGAGAGTGACAGCGAGGATGGGAAAGAGAGTGTGAGAGTGAGAGTGAGGTTGGGGGAAAGAGTGTGAGAGTGAGAATGGGAGAGAGTGTGAGAGTGTGAATGAGGATGGGAGAGAGAGTGTGAGAGTGAGAGTGAGGATGGGACTAGTGTGACATGTGAGTGACAGTTAGGATGGGTGAGAGAGTGTGAGTGTGAGAGTGAGAATGGGCGAGTGAGTGAGAGAATGAGAGTGAGAATGGGAGAGAGAATGTGAGTGTGAGAGAGAGGTTGGGAATGAGAGCGTGAGGGCGAGAGTGAGGATGGGAGAGAGAGTGTGAGAGTGACAGCGAGGATGGGAAAGAGAGTGTGAGAGTGAGAGTGAGGTTGGGAGAAAGAGTGTGAGAGTGAGAGTGAGAATGGGAGAGAGTGTGAGAGTGTGAATGAGGATGGGAGAGAGAGTGTGAGAGTGAGAGTGAGAGTGAGAGTGAGGATGGGAGAGAAAGTGTGATAGTGAGAGTGAGAATGGGAGAGAGTGTGACGATGTGCGGGAGAGTGTGAAAGTGAGAGTGAGGATGGGAATGAGTGTGAGAGTGAGAGTGCGAATGGGAGAGAGAGTGAGAGTGAGGATGCGAGTGAGAGTGTGAGAGTGAGAGTGAGGATGGGAGAGAGAGTGTGAGAGTGAGGATGGCAGAGAGAGAGTTAGAGTGTCAGTGAGAATGGTAGTGATTGTGAGAGTGAGGACGGCAGAGACGGTGAGAGTGACAGAGAGGTTGGGTGAGAGAGTGCGAGATTGAGTGCGAGGATGGGAGAGAGAGTGAGAGTGAGAGTGAGAGTGAGGATGGGAGAGAAAGTGTGAGAGTGAGAGAGAGGATGGGAGAGACAGTGTGAGAGTGAGAGTGAGAATGGGAGAGTGTGTGAGAGTGAGAGTGAGAATGGGAGAGTGAGTGTGAGAGCGAGAGTGAGAGTGCGGATGGGAGAGAGTGTGAGAGTGAGAGTGACAGTGAGGATGGGAGAGAGAGTGTGAGAGTGAAAGTGAGGATGGGAGAGAGCGTGTGAGGGTGAGAGTGAGAATGAGGATGGGAGAGAGAGTGTGAGTGTGAGAGTGAGGATAACAGAGAGAGTGTGAGAGTGAGAGTGAGTATGGGAGAGAGAGTGTGAGAGTGAGAGTAAGGATGGGAGAGAGAGTGTGGGAGTGAAAGTGAGGATGGGAGAGAGCGTGTGAGGGTGAGAGTGAGAATGAGGATGGGAGAGAGAGAGTGTGAGTGTGAGAGTGAGGATAACAGAGAGAGTGTGAGAGTGAGAGTGAGTATGGGAGAGAGAGTGTGAGAGTGAGAGTGAGGATGGGAGAGAGAGTGTGATAGTGACAGTGAGGATGCGAGAGAGAGTGTGAGAGTGAGTGAGAATAGGATTGTGTGCGTGAGTGAAAGTGAGGATGGGAGAGAGAGTGTGAGAGTGAGAGTGAGGATGCGAGAAAGAATGAGAGTGAGAGTTAGAATGGGAGAATGAGTGTGAGAGTGAGAGTGAGAGTGAGAATGGGCGAGTGAGTGAGAGAATGAGAGTGAGAATGGGAGAGAGAATGTGAGTGTGAGAGTGAGGTTGGGAAAGAGAGCGTGAGGGTGAGAGTGAGGATGGGAGAGAGAGTGTGAGAGTGACAGCGAGGATGGGAAAGAGAGTGTGAGAGTGAGAGTGAGGTTGGGGGAAAGAGTGTGAGAGTGAGAGTGAGAATGGGAGAGAGTGTGAGAGTGTGAATGAGGATGGGAGAGAGAGTGTGAGAGTGAGAGTGAGGATGGGACTAGTGTGACATGTGAGTGACAGTTAGGATGGGTGAGAGAGTGTGAGTGTGAGAGTGAGAATGGGCGAGTGAGTGAGAGAATGAGAGTGAGAATGGGAGAGAGAATGTGAGTGTGAGAGAGAGGTTGGGAAAGAGAGCGTGAGGGTGAGAGTGAGGATGGGAGAGAGAGTGTGAGAGTGACAGCGAGGATGGGAAAGAGAGTGTGAGAGTGAGAGTGAGGTTGGGAGAAAGAGTGTGAGAGTGAGAGTGAGAATGGGAGAGAGTGTGAGAGTGTGAATGAGGATGGGAGAGAGAGTGTGAGAGTGAGAGTGAGAGTGAGAGTGAGGATGGGAGAGAAAGTGTGATAGTGAGAGTGAGAATGGGAGAGAGTGTGACGATGTGAGGGAGAGTGTGAAAGTGAGAGTGAGGATGGGAATGAGTGTGAGAGTGAGAGTGCGAATGGGAGAGAGAGTGAGAGTGAGGATGCGAGTGAGAGTGTGAGAGTGAGAGTGAGGATGGGAGAGAGAGTGTGAGAGTGAGGATGGCAGAGAGAGAAATAGAGTGTCAGTGAGAATGGTAGTGATTGTGAGAGTGAGGACGGCAGAGAGGGTGAGAGTGACAGAGAGGTTGGGTGAGAGAGTGCGAGATTGAGTGCGAGGATGGGAGAGAGAGTGAGAGTGAGAGTGAGGATGTGAGAGAGAGTGTGAGAGCGAGAGCGAGACTGCAGTTGGGAGAGAGTGTGAGAGTGAGAGTGAGAGTGAGAGTGAGGATGGGAGAGAGAGTGTGAGAGTGAGAGAGAGGATGGGAGAGACAGTGTGAGAGTGAGAGTGAGAATGGGAGAGTGTGTGAGAGTGAGAGTGAGAATGGGAGAGTGAGTGTGAGAGCGAGAGTGAGAGTGCGGATGGGAGAGAGTGTGAGAGTGAGAGTGACAGTGAGGATGGGAGAGAGAGTGTGAGAGTGAGAGTTAGAATGGGAGAGAGAGTATGAGAGCGAGAGTGAGAGTGCGGATGGGAGAGAGTGTGAGTATGAGAGTGAGAGTGAGGATGGGAGAGAGAGTGTGAGAGTGACAGTGAGGATGGGAGAGAGAGTGTCAGAGTGATAATAAGGATGGGAGAGAGTGTGAGGGTGAGATTGAGAATGAGGATGGGAGAGAGAGTGTGAGAATGAGTGAGAATCGGAGAGAGTGTGAGAGCAAGAGTGAGAGTGCGGATGGGAGAGAGTGTGAGTGTGAGAGTGAGAGTGAGGATTGGAGAGAGAGTGTGAAAGTGAGAGTAAGGATGGGAGAGAGAGTGTGGGAGTGAAAGTGAGGATGGGAGAGAGCGTGTGAGGGTGAGAGTGAGAATGAGGATGGTAGAGAGAGTGTGAGTGTGAGAGTGAGGATAACAGAGAGAGTGTGAGAGTGAGAGTGAGTATGGGAGAGAGAGTGTGAGAGTGAGAGTGAGGATGGGAGAGAGAGTGTGAGAGTGAGGATGGGAGAGAGTGTGTGAGAGTGAGAGTGCGAATGAGGATGGGAGAGAGAGTGTGAGAGTGAGAGTGAGGATGGAAGAGGGAGTGTGAGTGAGAGTGAAAATGGGAGTGAGAGAGTGAGAGTGAGAGTGCGGATGGGAGAGAGTGTGAGAGTGAAAGTGAGAATGGAAGAGGGAGTGTGAGAGTGAGTGAGAATGGGAGTGAGAAAGTGAGAGTTACAATGTGAGGGAGAGTATGAGAGTGAGAGTGAGGATGGAAGAGGGAGTGTGAGTGTGTGTGAAAATGGGAGTGAGAGAGTGAGAGTGAGAGTGCGGATGGGAGAGAGTGTGAGAGTGAATGTGAGAATGGAAGAGGGAGTGTGAGAGTGAGTGAGAATGGGATTGAGAGAGTGAGAGTGACAATGTCGGCGGCACGGTGGCACAGTGGTTAGCACTGCTGCCTCACAGCGCCAGAGACCCGGGTTCAATTCCCGACTCAGGCGACTGACTGTGTGGAGTTTGCACATTCTCCCCGTGTCTGCGTGGGTTTCCTCTGGGTGCTCCGGTTTCCTCCCACAGTCCAAAGATGTGCAGGTCAGGTGAATTGGCCATGCTAAATTGCCCGTAGTGTTAGGTAAGGGGTAAATGTCGGGGTATGGGTGGGTTGCGCTTCGGCGGGTCGGTGTGGACTTGTTGGGCCGAAGGGCCTGTTTCCACACTGTAAGTAATCTAATCTAATCTAATCTAATCTAATGTGAGGGAGAGTGTGAGAGTGAGAGTGAGGATGGGAGAGAGTGTGACATGAGAGTGACAGTGAGGATGGGAGAGGGGGTGAGAAAGTGAGAGTGAGAGTGAGAATGGGAGAGAGTGTGAGAGTGAGAGTGCGGATGGGAGAGAGAGCGTGAGATTGAGAGTGAGGATGGGAGAGAGTGTGAGAGTAAGAGTGAGGATGGGAGAGAGTGTGTGAGAATGAGAGTGAGGGGTGGGAGTGAGTGTGAGAGTGAGAATGAGAATGGGAGCGAGTGTGAGAGTGCAAGTGCAGATGGGAGAGAAAGTGTGAGAGTAAGAGTGAGAGTGAGGATTGGAGAGAGAGTGTGAGAGTAACGGTGAGGATCAGAGAGAGAGTGTGAGATTGAGTGTGAGGATGGGAGAGAAAGTGTGAGAGTGAGAGTGAGGATGAGAGCGAGTGTGAGAGTGAGAGTGAGAATGGGGGAGAGAGTGTGTGAGTGAGAGTGTGGATGAGAGCGATTGTGAGAGTGAGAGTGAGAATGGGAGAGAGAGTGTGAAACTGTGAGTGTCGATGGGAGAGAGTGTGAGAGTGAGAGTGAGGATGGGAGAGAGTGTGAGAGTGAGAGTGCGATTGGGAGAGAGTGTGAGAGTGAGGACTAGAAGGGATGAGACTGTGTGAGTGAAAGTGAGAGTGGGGATGGGAGAGAGTGTGAGAGTGGGGATGGGAGAGAGAAGGTGAGACTGACAGTGGGGATGGGAGAGAGAGTGTGAGAGAGAGTTTGAGAGTGAGGATGGGAGAGAGAGTGTTAGAGTGACGGTGAGGATGGGAGAGAGAGTGTGAGAGTGAGAGAGAGAATGAGGATGGGAGAGACAGTGTGAGAGTGTGAGTGTGGATGGGAGAGAGTGTGAGAGCGAGAGTGTGGATGGGAGAGAGCGTGTGAGAGTGAGAGTGTGTATGAGAGTGAGTGCGAGAGTGAGATTTAGAATGGGAGAGAGAGTGTGAGAGTGAGAGTGAGGATTGGAGAGAGTGTGAGAGTGAGATTAAGAAGGGAAGAGAGTGTGAGAGTTAGAGTGCGAATGGGAGAGAGTGTGAGAGTGAGGATGGGAGAGAGAGTGTGTTAGCGAGAGTGAGGATGTGAGAGAGAGCGTGAGATTGAGAGTGAAGATGGGAGAGAGTGTGAGAGTGAGAGTGCGGATGGGAGAGTGAGTGTGAGAGTGAGAGTGAGAGTGAGGATGGGACAGAGAGTGTGAGAGTGAGAGTGTGAGTGAGGACGGGAGAGAGAGTGTGAGAGTGACAATGAGAATGGGAGAGAGTGTGAGAGTGCAGATGGGAGAGAGAGTATGAGAGTGAGAGTGAGGATGGGACTAGTGTGACATGTGAGTGACAGTGAGGATGGGTGAGAGAGTGTGAGTGTGAGAGTGAGAGAGTGTTAGTGTGAGAGTGAGAGTGTGGATGGGAAAGAGAGCGTGAGATTGAGAGTGAGGATATGAGAGAGTATGAGAGTGAGAGTGCGGATGGGAGAGTGAGTGTGAGAGTGAGAATGAGGATGGGATAGAGAGTGTGAGAGTGAAAGTGAGAGTGAGGATGGGAGACAGAGTGTGAGAATGAGAGTGAGGGGTGGAAGAGAATGTGAGAGTGAGAATGAGAATGGGAGCGAGTGTGAGAGTACAAGTGCGGATGGGAGAGAAAGTGTGAGAGTAAGAGTGAGAGTGAGGATGGGAGAGAGAGTGTGAGAGTGAAGGTGAGGATCGGAGAGAGAGTGTGAGTGTGAGTGTGAGGATGGGAGAGAGAGTGTGAGAGTGAGAGTGAGGATGGGAGAGAGTGTGAGATTGACAGTGAGGATGGGAGAGAGTGTGAGTGTGAGAGTGCAGATGGGAGCGAGTGTGTGAGTGAGAGTGAGAATGGGAGAGCGAGAGTGAGAGTGAGAGAGAGGATGGGAGAGAGAGTGAGAGAGCGTGTGTGATGATGAGCGAGAGAGTGTGAGATTGACAGTGAGGATGGGAGAGAGTGTGAGAGTGAGAGTGAGGATGGGTGAGAGAGTGTGGGAGTGAGAATGAGAAGGGAAGAGAGTGTGAGAATGAGAGTGCGATTGGGAGAGAGTGTGAGAGTGAGGAGGAGAAGGGAAGAGAGTGTAAGAGTGAGAGTGAGAGTGAGGATGGGAGAGAGTGTGAGAGAGAGTGAGTGTGAGGATGGGAGAGAGAATGTGAGAGTGACAGTGAGGATGGGTGAGAGAGTGTGAGTGTGAGAGTGAGAGAGTGTTAGTGTGAGAGTGAGAGTGTGGATGGGAAAGAGAGCGTGAGATTGAGAGTGAGGATATGAGAGAGTATGAGAGTGAGAGTGCGGATGGGAGAGTGAGTGTGAGAGTGAGAGTGAGGATGGGATAGAGAGTGTGAGAGTGAAAGTGAGAGTGAGGATGGGAGACAGAGTGTGAGAATGAGAGTGAGGGGTGGAAGAGAATGTGAGAGTGAGAATGAGAATGGGAGCGAGTGTGAGAGTACAAGTGCGGATGGGAGAGAAAGTGTGAGAGTAAGAGTGAGAGTGAGGATGGGAGAGAGAGTGTGAGAGTGAAGGTGAGGATCGGAGAGAGAGTGTGAGTGTGAGTGTGAGGATGGGAGAGAGAGTGTGAGAGTGAGAGTGAGGATGGGAGAGAGTGTGAGATTGACAGTGAGGATGGGAGAGAGTGTGAGTGTGAGAGTGCAGATGGGAGCGAGTGTGTGAGTGAGAGTGAGAATGGGAGAGCGAGAGTGAGAGTGAGAGAGAGGATGGGAGAGAGAGTGAGAGAGCGAGTGTGATGATGAGCGAGAGAGTGTGAGATTGACAGTGAGGATGGGAGAGAGTGTGAGAGTGAGAGTGAGGATGGGAGAGAGAGTGTGGGACTGAGAATGAGAAGGGAAGAGAGTGTGAGAATGAGAGTGCGATTGGGAGAGAGTATGAGAGTGAGGAGGAGAAGGGAAGAGAGTGTAAAAGTGAGATTGAGAGTGAGGATGGGAGAGAGTGTGAGAGAGAGTGAGTGTGAGGATGGGAGAGAGAATGTAAGAGTGACAGTGAGAATGGGAGAGAGTGTGAGTGTGAGAGTGCAGATGGGAAAGAGTGTGAGAGTGACAGTGAGGATGGGAGAGAGTGTTAGAGTGGGAGTGCAGTTGGGAGAGAGTGTGAGAGTGAGGATGGGAGAGAGAGAGTGAGAGTGAGAGTGAGGATGGGAGATAGTGTGAGAGTGAGAGTGAGGATGGGAGAGAGAGTGTGAGGGCGAGAGTGAGGATGACCGAGAGAGTGTGAGATTGACAGTGAGGATGGGAGAGAATGTGAGAGTCAGACTGAGGATGGGAGAGAGTGTGAGAGTGAGAGTGAGGATGGGAAAGAGTGTGAGAGTGAGAGTGAAAGTGTGGATGGGAGAGAGAGAGTGAGAGTTAGAGTGAGGATGGGGAAAGGGAGTGTGAGTGTGAGAGTACGGATGGAAGAGAGTGTGAGAGTGAGACTGAGGATGGGAGAGAGAGTGTGAGAGTGAGAGTAAGAATGTGAGTGAGTGTCAGAGTGAAAGTGAGGAGAGAGAGTGTGAGTGTGAGAGTGAGGATGGGACAGAGTGTGTCAGAGTGACAGTGAGGAGAACGAGTGTGAGAGTTCGAGAGAGTGAGGATTGGAGAGAGTGTGTAAGAGTGAGAGTGAGGATGGGAGAGAGCTGTGAGAGTGAGAGTGAGGATGGAAGGGAATGTGTGAGTGAGAGTGAGGATGGGGAGAGTGTGACAGAGTAAGAGAGAGGATGGGGAGAGAGTGTGAGAGTGAGAATGAGGATGGGAGAGAGTGTGTGAGAGTGAGAGTGAGAGTGAGGATTGGAGAGAGTGTGTGAGAGTGAGAGTGAGGATGAGTGAGAGAGTGTGAGAGTGAGGATGGGAGAGAGAGTGTGAGTGAGAGTGAGGATGGGAGAGCGTGTGTGAGAGTGACAGTGAGGATGGAAGAGAGAGTGTGAGAGTGAGAATGGGAGACAGTGTGGGATTGAGGATGGGAGAGAGAGTGTGAGAGTGAGAGTGAGAATGGGAGAGAGTGTGTGAGATTGAGAGTGAGAATGGGAGTGAGTGTGGGAGTGACGAAGGGAGAGAGAGTGTGAGAATGAGATTGAGGTTAGAAGAGAGAGTGTGAGAGTGAGAGTGAGGATGGGAGAGAGTGTGGGAGTGAGGATTGGAGAGAGAGTGTGAGAGTTAGAGTGAGAATGGCAGTGAGTGTGGGAGTGAGGATGGGAGAGAGAGTGTGAGAGTAAGTGTGAGGATGGGAGAGAGAGTGTGAGAGTGAGAGTGAGGATGGGAGAGAGAGTGTGAAGGTGAGAGTGAGAATGGGAGAGAGTGTGAGAGTGACAGTGAGGAGAACGAATGTGAGAGTTAGAGAGAGTGAGGATTGGAGAGAGTGTGTAAGAGTGAGAGTGATGATGGAAGAGAGCGTGTGAGAGTGAGAGTGTGGATGGAAGAGAGTGTGTGAGTGAAGGTGAGGATGGGAGAGAGAGTGTGAGAGTGAGAGTGAGGATGGGAGAGAGTGTGAGATTGACAGTGAGGATGGGAGAGAGTGTGAGTGTGAGGATGGGAGAGAGAGTGTGAGAGTTAGAGTGAGAGAGGATGGGTGAGAAAGTGTGAGAGTAAGAGTGACAGTGAGGATGGGAGAGAGAGTGTGAGAGTGAAGGTGATGATCGGAGAGAGAGTGTGAGAGTGAGAGTGAGGATGGGAGAGAGTGTGAGATTGACAGTGAGGATGGGAGAGAGTGCGAGTGTGAGAGTGCAGATGGGAGAGAGTGTGAGAGTAAGAGTGAGAATGGGAGAGAGAGAGTGAGAGTGAGAGTGAGGATGGGAGAGAGTGTGAGAGCGAGTGTGAGGATGAGCGAGAGAGTGTGAGATTGACAGTGAGGATGGGAGAGAGTGTGATAGTGAGAGTGAGGATGGGAGAGAGAGTGTGTGAGGGAGAATGAGAAGGGAAGAGAGTGTGAGAGTGAGAGTGCGATTGGGAGAGAGTGTGAGAGTGAGGATGAGAAGGGAAGAGAGTGTAAGAGTGAGAGTGAGAGTGAGGATGGGACAGAGTGTGAGAGTGAGATTGAGATGGGAGAGAGTGTGAGAGTGACAGTGAGGATGGGAGAGAGTGTGAGAGAGAGTGTGAGTGTGAGGATGGGAGAGAGAGTGTGAGAATTAGAGTGAGAGAGGATGGTAGAGAGAGTGTGAGTGTGAGAGTGCAGATGGGAGAGAGTGTGAGAGTGACAGTGAGGATGGGAGAGAGTGTGAGAGTGGGAGTGCAGTTGGGAGAGAGTGTGAGAGTGAGGATGGGAGAGAGAGTGTGAGAGTGAGAGTGAGGATGGGAGAGAGTGTGAGATTGACAGTGAGGATGGGAGAGAGTGTGAGTGTGAGGATGGGAGAGAGAGTGTGAGAGTTAGAGTGAGAGAGGATGGGTGAGAAAGTGTGAGAGTAAGAGTGACAGTGAGGATGGGAGAGAGAGTGTGAGAGTGAAGGTGATGATCGGAGAGAGAGTGTGAGTGTGAGTGTGAGGATGGGAGAGAGAGTGTGAGAGTGAGAGTGAGGATGGGAGAGAGTGTGAGATTGACAGTGAGGATGGGAGAGAGTGCGAGTGTGAGAGTGCAGATGGGAGAGAGTGTGAGAGTAAGAGTGAGAATGGGAGAGAGAGAGTGAGAGTGAGAGTGAGGATGGGTGAGATGTGAGAGCGAGTGTGAAGATGAGCGAGAGAGTGTGAGATTGACAGTGAGGATGGGAGAGAGTGTGATAGTGAGAGTGAGGATGGGAGAGAGAGTGTGTGAGTGAGAATGAGAAGGGAAGAGAGTGTGAGAGTGAGAGTGCGATTGGGAGAGAGTGTGAGAGTGAGGATGTGAAGGGAAGAGAGTGTAAGAGTGAGAGTGAGAGTGAGGATGGGACAGAGTGTGAGAGTGAGATTGAGATGGGAGAGAGTGTGAGAGTGACAGTGAGGATGGGAGAGAGTGTGAGAGAGAGTGTGAGTGTGAGGATGGGAGAGAGAGTGTGAGAATTAGAGTGAGAGAGGATGGGAGAGAGAGTGTGAGTGTGAGAGTGCAGATGGGAGAGAGTGTGAGAGTGACAGTGAGGATGGGAGAGAGTGTGAGAGTGGGAGTGCAGTTGGGAGAGAGTGTGAGAGTGAGAGTGAGGATGGGAGAGAGAGTGTGAGAGTGAGAGTGAGGATGGGAGAGAGTGTGAGATTGACAGTGAGGATGGGAGAGAGTGTGAGTGTGAGGATGGGAGAGAGAGTGTGAGAGTTAGAGTGAGAGAGGATGGGTGAGAAAGTGTGAGAGTAAGAGTGACAGTGAGGATGGGAGAGAGAGTGTGAGAGTGAAGGTGATGATCGGAGAGAGAGTGTGAGTGTGAATGTAAGGATGGGAGAGAGAGTGTGAGAGTGAGAGTGAGGATGGGAGAGAGTGTGAGATTGACAGTGAGGATGGGAGAGAGTGCGAGTGTGAGAGTGCAGATGGGAGAGAGTGTGAGAGTAAGAGTGAGAATGGGAGAGAGAGAGTGAGAGTGAGAGTGAGGATGGGAGAGAGTGTGAGAGCGAGTGTGAGGATGAGCGAGAGAGTGTGAGATTGACAGTGAGGATGGGAGAGAGTGTGATAGAGAGAGTGAGGATGGGAGAGAGAGTGTGTGAGTGAGAATGAGAAGGGAAGAGAGTGTGAGAGTGAGAGTGCGATTGGGAGAGAGTGTGAGAGTGAGGATGAGAAGGGAAGAGAGTGTAAGAGTGAGAGTGAGAGTGAGGATGGGACAGAGTGTGAGAGTGAGATTGAGATGGGAGAGAGTGTGAGAGTGACAGTGAGGATGGGAGAGAGTGTGAGAGAGAGTGTGAGTGTGAGGATGGGAGAGAGAGTGTGAGAATTAGAGTGAGAGAGGATGGGAGAGAGAGTGTGAGTGTGAGAGTGCAGATGGGAGAGAGTGTGAGAGTGACAGTGAGGATGGGAGAGAGTGTGAGAGTGGGAGTGCAGTTGGGAGAGAGTGTGAGAGTGAGAGTGAGGATGGGAGAGAGAGAGTGAGAGTGAGAGTGAGGATGGTAGAGAGTGTGAGAGTGAGGATGGGAGAGAGAGTGTGAGGGCGAGAGTGAGGATGACCGAGAGAGTGTGAGATTGACAGTGAGGATGGGAGAGAGTGTGAGAGTCAGACTGAGGATGGGAGAGAGTGTGAGAGTGAGAGTGAGGATGGGAAAGAGTGTGAGAGTGAGAGTGAAAGTGTGGATGGGAGAGAGAGAGTGAGAGTGAGAGTGAGGATGGGGAGTGTGAGTGTGAGAGTACGGATGGAAGAGAGTGTGATAGAGAGAGTGAGGATGGGAGAGAGAGTGTGTGAGTGAGAATGAGAAGGGAAGAGAGTGTGAGAGTGAGAGTGCGATTGGGAGAGAGTGTGAGAGTGAGGATGAGAAGGGAAGAGAGTGTAAGAGTGAGAGTGAGAGTGAGGATGGGACAGAGTGTGAGAGTGAGATTGAGATGGGAGAGAGTGTGAGAGTGACAGTGAGGATGGGAGAGAGTGTGAGAGAGAGTGTGAGTGTGAGGATGGGAGAGAGAGTGTGAGAATTAGAGTGAGAGAGGATGGTAGAGAGAGTGTGAGTGTGAGAGTGCAGATGGGAGAGAGTGTGAGAGTGACAGTGAGGATGGGAGAGAGTGTGAGAGTGGGAGTGCAGTTGGGAGAGAGTGTGAGAGTGAGGATGGGAGAGAGAGTGTGAGAGTGAGAGTGAGGATGGGAGAGAGTGTGAGATTGACAGTGAGGATGGGAGAGAGTGTGAGTGTGAGGATGGGAGAGAGAGTGTGAGAGTTAGAGTGAGAGAGGATGGGTGAGAAAGTGTGAGAGTAAGAGTGACAGTGAGGATGGGAGAGAGAGTGTGAGAGTGAAGGTGATGATCGGAGAGAGAGTGTGAGTGTGAGTGTGAGGATGGGAGAGAGAGTGTGAGAGTGAGAGTGAGGATGGGAGAGAGTGTGAGATTGACAGTGAGGATGGGAGAGAGTGCGAGTGTGAGAGTGCAGATGGGAGAGAGTGTGAGAGTAAGAGTGAGAATGGGAGAGAGAGAGTGAGAGTGAGAGTGAGGATGGGAGAGATGTGAGAGCGAGTGTGAAGATGAGCGAGAGAGTGTGAGATTGACAGTGAGGATGGGAGAGAGTGTGATAGTGAGAGTGAGGATGGGAGAGGGAGTGTGTGAGTGAGAATGAGAAGGGAAGAGAGTGTGAGAGTGAGAGTGCGATTGGGAGAGAGTGTGAGAGTGAGGATGTGAAGGGAAGAGAGTGTAAGAGTTAGAGTGAGAGTGAGGATGGGACAGAGTGTGAGAGTGAGATTGAGATGGGAGAGAGTGTGAGAGTGACAGTGAGGATGGGAGAGAGTGTGAGAGAGAGTGTGAGTGTGAGGATGGGAGAGAGAGTGTGAGAATTAGAGTGAGAGAGGATGGGAGAGAGAGTGTGAGTGTGAGAGTGCAGATGGGAGAGAGTGTGAGAGTGACAGTGAGGATGGGAGAGAGTGTGAGAGTGGGAGTGCAGTTGGGAGAGAGTGTGAGAGTGAGAGTGAGGATGGGAGAGAGAGTGTGAGAGTGAGAGTGAGGATGGGAGAGAGTGTGAGATTGACAGTGAGGATGGGAGAGAGTGTGAGTGTGAGGATGGGAGAGAGAGTGTGAGAGTTAGAGTGAGAGAGGATGGGTGAGAAAGTGTGAGAGTAAGAGTGACAGTGAGGATGGGAGAGAGAGTGTGAGAGTGAAGGTGATGATCGGAGAGAGAGTGTGAGTGTGAATGTGAGGATGGGAGAGAGAGAGTGTGAGAGTGAGAGTGAGGATGGGAGAGAGTGTGAGATTGACAGTGAGGATGGGAGAGAGTGCGAGTGTGAGAGTGCAGATGGGAGAGAGTGTGAGAGTAAGAGTGAGAATGGGAGAGAGAGAGTGAGAGTGAGAGTGAGGATGGGAGAGAGTGTGAGAGCGAGTGTGAGGATGAGCGAGAGAGTGTGAGATTGACAGTGAGGATGGGAGAGAGTGTGATAGAGAGAGTGAGGATGGGAGAGAGAGTGTGTGAGTGAGAATGAGAAGGGAAGAGAGTGTGAGAGTGAGAGTGCGATTGGGAGAGAGTGTGAGAGTGAGGATGAGAAGGGAAGAGAGTGTAAGAGTGAGAGTGAGAGTGAGGATGGGACAGAGTGTGAGAGTGAGATTGAGATGGGAGAGAGTGTGAGAGTGACAGTGAGGATGGGAGAGAGTGTGAGAGAGAGTGTGAGTGTGAGGATGGGAGAGAGAGTGTGAGAATTAGAGTGAGAGAGGATGGGAGAGAGAGTGTGAGTGTGAGAGTGCAGATGGGAGAGAGTGTGAGAGTGACAGTGAGGATGGGAGAGAGTGTGAGAGTGGGAGTGCAGTTGGGAGAGAGTGTGAGAGTGAGAGTGAGGATGGGAGAGAGAGAGTGAGAGTGAGAGTGAGGATGGTAGAGAGTGTGAGAGTGAGAGTGAGGATGGGAGAGAGAGTGTGAGGGCGAGAGTGAGGATGACCGAGAGAGTGTGAGATTGACAGTGAGGATGGGAGAGAGTGTGAGAGTCAGACTGAGGATGGGAGAGAGTGTGAGAGTGAGAGTGAGGATGGGAAAGAGTGTGAGAGTGAGAGTGAAAGTGTGGATGGGAGAGAGAGAGTGAGAGTGAGAGTGAGGATGGGGAGTGTGAGTGTGAGAGTACGGATGGAAGAGAGTGTGAGAGTGAGACTGAGGATGGGAGAGAGAGTGTGAGAGTGAGAGTGAGAATGTTAGAGAGTGTGAGAGTGAAAGTGAGGAGAGAGAATGTGAGTGTGAGAGTGAGGATGGGACAGAGTGTGTCAGAGTGACAGTGAGGAAAACGAGTGTGAGAGTTAGAGAGAGTGAGGATTGGAGAGAGTGTGTAAGAGTGAGAGTGAGGATGGGAGAGAGCGTGTGAGAGTGAGAGTGAGGATGGAAGGGAGTGTGTGAGTGAGAGTGAGGATAGGGGAGAGAGTGACAGAGTGAGAGAGAGGATGGGGAGAGAGTGTGTGAGTGAGAATGAGAATGGGAGAAAGTGTGTGAGAGTGCGAGTGTGAGTGAGGATTGGAGAGAGTGTGTGAGAGTGAGAGTGAGGATGAGTGAGAGAGGGTGAGAGTGAGGATGGGAGAGAGAGTGTGAGAGTGAGATTGAGGATGGGAGAGCGTGTGTGAGAGTGACAGTGAGGATGGGAGAGTGAGTGTGAGAGTGAGA
The DNA here is from genome assembly GCF_037043375.1 of Chiloscyllium plagiosum. Classification (NCBI taxonomy): domain Eukaryota; kingdom Metazoa; phylum Chordata; class Chondrichthyes; order Orectolobiformes; family Hemiscylliidae; genus Chiloscyllium; species Chiloscyllium plagiosum. The sequence continues at coordinate 28,511,382 of NW_028270180.1, forward strand.
ATGGGAGAGAGTGTGGGTTTGAGGATGGGAGAGAGAGTGTGAGAGTGAGAGTGAGGATGGGAGAGAGTGTGTGATATTGAGAGTGAGAATGAGAGTGAGTGTGGGAGTGAGGAAAGGAGAGAGAGTGTGAGAATGAGATTGAGGTTAGAAGAGAGAGTGTGAGAGTGAGAGTGAGGATGGGAGAGAGTGTGGGTGTGAGGATTGGAGAGAGAGTGTGAGAGTTAGAGTGAGAATGGGAGAGAGAGTGTGAGATTGAGAGTGAGAATGGTAGTGAGTGTGGGAGTGAGGATGGCAGAGAGAGTGTGAGAGTAAGCGTGAGGATGGGAGAGAGACTGTGAGAGTGAGAGTGAGGATGGGAGAGAGAGTGTGAAGGTGAGAGTGAGAATGGGAGAGAGTGTGAGACTGACAGTGTGGATGGGAGAGAGAGTGTGAGATTGAGAGTGAGAATGGGAGAGAGTGCGAGAGTGAGAGTGCGGATGGGAGAGAGAGTGTGAGAGTGAGAGTGAGGATGGGAGAGAGGGTGTGAGACTGAGAGTGAGAGTGAGGATGAGAGAGAGAGTGTGAGAATGAGAGTGGGTTGGGAGAGAGCGTGAGAGTGAGAATGAGAATGGGTGCGAGTGTGAGAGTGCAAGTGCGGATGGGAGAGAGGGTGTGAGAGTAAGAGTGAGAGTGAGGATGAGAGAGTGTGAGAATGAGAGTGGGGGTGGGAGTGAGTGTGAGAGTGAGAATGAGAATGGGAGCGAGTGTGAGAGTGCAAGTGCGGATGGGAGAGAGAGTGTGAGAGTAAGTGTGAGAGTGAGGATGGGAGAGAGTGTGACAGTGACGGTGAGGATGGGAGAGCGGGTGTGAGAGTGAGTGTGAGAATGGGAGAGAGAGTGTGAGAGTGAGAGTGAGGATGAGAACGAGTGTGAGAGTGAGAGTGAGAATGGGAGAGAGTGTGTGAGAGTGACAGTGCGGATGAGTGCGAGTGTGAGAGTGTGAGTGAGAATGGGAGAGAGAGTGAGGATGAGGGAGAGAGTGTGAGAGTGAGGATGGTAGAGAGAGTGTGAGAGTGAGAGTGAGGATGGGAGAGTGTGTGTGTGAGTGACGGTGAGGATCGGAGAGATAGCGGGAGAGTGAGTGTGAGGATGGGAGAGAGAGTGTGAAGGTGAGAGTGAGAATGGGAGAGAGTGTGAGACTGACAGTGCGGATGGGAGAGAGAGTGTGAGATTGAGAGTGAGAATGGGAGAGAGTGTGAGAGTGAGAGTGCGGATGGGAGAGAGAGTGTGAGAGTGAGAGTGAGGATGGGAGAGAGGGTGTGAGACTGAGAGTGAGAGTGAGGATGAGAGCGAGTGTGAGAGCGAGAGTGAGAATGGGAGAGTGTGTGTGAGAGTGAGAGAGAGGATGAGAGCGAGTGTGAGAGTTTGAGTGAGAATTGTAGAGAGAGTGAGGATGAGGGAGAGAGAGTGTGAGAGTGAGAATGGGAGAGAGTGTGGGAGTGAGGATGGGAGAGAAAGTGTGGGAGTGAGGATGGGAGAAAGAGTGTGAGAGTGAAAGTGAGAATGGGAGAGAGTGTGTGAGAGTGACGGTGAGGATGGGAGGGAGTGTGTGAGAGTGAGTGTGAGGATGGGAGAGAGAGAGTGAGAGTGAGAGTGAGGAGGAGAGCGAGTGTGAGAGTGAGATTGAGCATGGGAGAGAAAGTGTGAGAGTGTGAGTGTGGTTGGGAGATAGTGTGAGAGTGAGAGTGAGGATGAGAGCGAGTGTGAGAGTGAGGGTGAGAATGGGAGAGAGAGTGTGAGAGTGAGTGTTTGGATGGGAGAGAGTGTGAGAGTGAGAGTGAGGATGGTAGAGAGTGTGAGAGTAACATTGAGGATGGGAGAGAGAGTGTGAGATTGACAGTGAGGATGGGAGAGAGTGAGAGTGTGAGAGTGCAGATCGGAGAGAGTGTGAGCGTTACAGTGAGGATGGCAGAGAGTTTGAGAGTGAGAGTGCAGATGGGAGAGAGCGTGAGTGTGAGAGTGAGGATGGGAGAGAGAGAGTGAGAGTGAGGATGGGAGAGAGTGTGAGAGAGAGTGCAGATGGGAGAGAGAGAGTGAGTGTGAGAGTGAGGATGGGAGAGATAGTATGAGAGTGAGAGTGAGGATGGGAGAGAGTGTAACATGAGAGTGACAGTGAGGATGGGAGAGAGAGTGTGAGAGTGAGAGTGAGAATGGGAGAGAGTGTGAGAGTGAGAGTGCGGATGGGAGAGAGAGCGTGAGATTGACAGTGAGGATGGGCGAGAGTGTGAGAGTGAGAGTGCAGATGGGAGAGAGTGTGAGAGTGAGGATGGGAGAGAGAGAGTGAGAGTGAGGATGGGAGAAAGTGTGAGAGTGAGAGTGAGAATGGGAGAGAGAGTGTGAGATTGACAGTGAGGATGGGAGAGAGTGTGAGAGAGGGAGTGCAGATGGGAGAGGGAGTGAGTGTGAGAGTGAGGATGGGAGAGAGAGTATGAGAGTGAGAGTGAGGATGGGAGAGAGTGTGACATGAGAGTGAGAGTGAGGATGGGAGAGAGAGTGTGAGAGTGAGAGTGAGAGTGAGAATGGGAGAGAGTGTGAGAGTGAGATTGCGGATGGGAGAGAGAGCGTGAGATTGAGAGTGAGGATGGGAGAGAGTGTGAGAGTGAGAGTGCGGATGGGAGAGAAAGTGTGAGAGTGAGAGTGACGATGGGAGAGACATTGTGAGAATGAGAGTGAGGGGTGGGAGAGAGTGTGAGAGTGAGAATGAGAATGGGAGCGAGTGTGAGAGTGCAAGTGCGGATGGGAGAGAAAGTGTGAGAGGAAGAGTGAGAGTGAGGATGGGAGAGAGACAGTGAGAGAGACGGTGAGGATCGGAGAGAGAGTGTGAGAGTGAGTGTGAGGATGGAAGAGAGAGTGTGAGAGTGAGTGTGAGGATGAGAGCGAGTGTGAGAGTGAGAGTAAGAATGGGGGAGAAAGTGTGAGAGTGAGAGTGTGGATGAGAGCGAGTGTGAGAGTGTGAGTGAGAATGGGAGAGAGAATGTGAGAGTGTGAGTGTGTATGGGAGAGAGTGTGAGAGTGAGTGTGAGGATGGGAGAGAGTGTGTGAGAGTGAGAATGAGTAGGGAAGAGAGCGTGAGAGTGAGAGTGCGATTGGGAGAGAGTGTGAGAGTGAGGATTAGAAGGGAAGAGAGTGTGTGAGTGAAAGTGAGAGTGAGGATGGGAGAGAGTGTGAGAGTGAGATTGTGAAGGGAAGAGAGTGTGAGAGTTAGAGTGAGGATGGGAGAGAGAATGTGAGACTGACAGTGTGGATGGGAGAGAGAGTGTGAGAGAGAGTTTGAGAGTGAGGTTGGGAGAGAGAGTGTGAGAGTGACTTTGAGGATGGGAGAGAGAGTGTGAGAGTGAGAGTGAGGATGGGAGAGAGAGTGAATGAGTGTGAGTGTGGATGGGAGAGAGTGTTAGAGCGAGAGTGTGGATGCGAGAGTGAGTGTGAGAGTGAGAGTGTGGATGCGAGCGAGTGTGAGAGTGAGATTGAGAATGGGAGAGAGAGTGTGAGAGTTAGAGTGAGGATTGGAGAGAGTGTGAGAGTTAGATTGAGAAGGGAAGAGAGTGTGAGAGTTGGAGTGCGAATGGGAGAGAGTGTGAGAGTGAGGATTGGAGAGAGTGTGAGAGTGAGAGTGAGGATGGGAGAGAGAGTGTGCTAGTGAGAGTGAGGATGGGAGAGAGAGTGTGAGAGTTCGAGTGAGAGTGAGGATGGGAGAAAGAGAGTGAGAGTGAGAGTGAGGATGGGACAGAGAGTGTGAGAGTGAGAGTGTGACTGTGGACGGGAGAGAGAGTGTGAGAGTGACAGTGAGAATGGGAGAGAGTGTGAGAGTGAGAGTGCAGATGGGAGAGAGAGTGAGAGTGAGAGTAAGGATGGGAGAGAGAGTATGAGAGTGAGAGTGAGGATGGGACTAGTGTGACATGAGAGTAACAGTGAGGATGGGAGAGAGTGTGAGAGTGAGAGTCTGGATGGGAGAGAGAGCGTGAGATTGAGAGTGAGGATGGGAGAGAGTGTGAGAGTGAGAGTGCGGATGGGAGAGAGAAAGTGAGAGTGAGAGTGAGGATGGGTGACAGAGTGTGAGAATGAGAGTGAGGGGTGGGAGAGAGTGTGAGAGTGAGAATGAGAATGGGAGCGAGTGTGAGAGTGCAAGTGCGGATGGGAGAGAAAGTGTGAGAGGAAGAGTGAGAGTGAGGATGGGAGAGAGAGTGTGAGAGTGACGGTGAGGATCGGAGAGAGAGTGTGAGAGTGAGTGTGAGGATGGGAGAGAGAGTGTGAGAGTGAGGATGGGAGAGAGTGTGAGATTGACAGTGAGGATGGGAGAGAGTGTGAGTGTGAGAGTGCAGATGGGAGAGAGTGTGAGAGTGAGAGTGAGGATGGGAGAGAGAGTGTGAGGGCGAGAGTGCAGATGGGAGAGAGTGTGAGAGTGAGAGTGAGGATGGGAGAGAGAGTGTGAGGGCGAGAGTGAGGATGAGCGAGAGAGTGTGAGATTGACAGTGAGGATGGGAGAGAGTGTGAGAGTGAGAGTGAGGATGGGAGAGAGAGAGTGAGAGTGTGATTGAGGATGGGAGAGAGTGAGAGAGAGAGTGTAGATGGGAGAGAGTGTGAGAGTGAGAGTGCGGATGGGAGAGAGAGTGTGAGATTGAGAGTGTAGATGGGAGAGAGTCTGAGATTGAGAGTGCGGATGGGAGAGAGAGTGTGAGACTGAGAGTGAGGATGGGAGAGAGAGTGTGAGAGTGAGAGTGTGAATGGGAGAGAGAGTGTGAGAATGAGAGTGAGGGGTGGGAGAGAGTGTGAGAGTGAGAATGAGAATGGGAGCGAGTGTGAGAACGCAAGTGCGGATGGGAGAGAGAGTGTCAGAATAAGAGTGAGAATGAGGTTGGGAGAGAGAGTGTGAGAGTGACGGTGAGGATGGGAGAGAGACTGTGAGAGTGAGTGTGTGGATGGGAGAGAGAGTGTGAGAGTGAGAGTGAGGATGAGAGCGAGTGTGAGAGTGAGAGTGAGGATGGGAGAGAGTGTGAGAGTGAGAGTGAGGACGAGAGCGAGTGTGAGAGTGAGAGTGAAAGTGAGGATGGGAGAGAGAGTGTGAGAGTGTGAGTGTGGATGGGAGAGAGTGTGAGAGTGAGAGTGAGGATGGGAGAGAGAGTGTGCTAGTGAGAGTGAGGATAGGAGATAGAGTGTGAGAGTTCGAGTGAGAATGAGGATGTGAGAAAGAGTGTGAGAGTGTGAGTGAGAGTGAGAGTGAGGATGGGACAGAGAGTGTGAGAGTGAGAGTGTGACTGTGGACGGGAGAGAGAGTGTGAGAGTGACAGTGAGAATGGGAGAGAGTGTGAGAGTGAGAGTGCAGATGGGAGAGAGAGTGAGAGTGAGAGTAAGGATGGGAGAGAGAGTATGAGAGTGAGAGTGAGGATGGGACTAGTGTGACATGAGAGTGACAGTGAGGATGGGAGAGAGTGTGAGAGTGAGAGTCTGGATGGGAGAGAGAGCGTGAGATTGAGAGTGAGGATGGGAGAGAGTGTGAGAGTGAGAGTGCGGATGGGAGAGAGAAAGTGAGAGTGAGAGTGAGGATGGGTGACAGAGTGTGAGAATGAGAGTGAGGGGTGGGAGAGAGTGTGAGAGTGAGAATGAGAATGGGAGCGAGTGTGAGAGTGCAAGTGCGGATGGGAGAGAAAGTGTGAGAGGAAGAGTGAGAGTGAGGATGGGAGAGAAAGTGTGAGAGGAAGAGTGAGAGTGAGGATGGGAGAGAGAGTGTGAGAGTGACGGTGAGGATCGGAGAGTGAGTGTGAGAGTGAGTGTGAGGATGGGAGAGAGAGTGTGAGAGTGAGAATGGGAGAGAGTGTGAGATTGACAGTGAGGATGGGAGAGAGTGTGAGTGTGAGAGTGCAGATGGGAGAGAGTGTGAGAGTGAGAGTGAGGTTGGGAGAGAGAGTGCGAGGGCGAGAGTGCAGATGGGAGAGAGTGTGAGAGTGAGAGTGAGGATGGGAGAGAGAGTGTGAGGGCGAGAGTGAGAATGAGAGAGAGAGTGAGAGATTAACAGTGAGGATGGGAGAGAGTGTGAGAGTGAGAGTGAGGATGGGACTAGTGTGACATGAGAGTGACAGTGAGGATGGGAGAGAGTGTGAGAGTGAGAGTCTGGATGGGAGAGAGAGCGTGAGATTGAGAGTGAGGATGGGAGAGAGTGTGAGAGTGAGAGTGCGGATGGGAGAGAGAAAGTGAGAGTGAGAGTGAGGATGGGTGACAGAGTGTGAGAATGAGAGTGAGGGGTGGGAGAGAGTGTGAGAGTGAGAATGAGAATGGGAGCGAGTGTGAGAGTGCAAGTGCGGATGGGAGAGAAAGTGTGAGAGGAAGAGTGAGAGTGAGGATGGGAGAGAAAGTGTGAGAGGAAGAGTGAGAGTGAGGATGGGAGAGAGAGTGTGAGAGTGACGGTGAGGATCGGAGAGAGAGTGTGAGAGTGAGTGTGAGGATGGGAGAGAGAGTGTGAGAGTGAGAATGGGAGAGAGTGTGAGATTGACAGTGAGGATGGGAGAGAGTGTGAGTGTGAGAGTGCAGATGGGAGAGAGTGTAAGAGTGAGAGTGAGGTTGGGAGAGAGAGTGCGAGGGCGAGAGTGCAGATGGGAGAGAGTGTGAGAGTGAGAGTGAGGATGGGAGAGAGAGTGTGAGGGCGAGAGTGAGAATGAGAGAGAGAGTGAGAGATTAACAGTGAGGATGGGAGAGAGTGTGAGAGTGAGAGTGAGGATGGGAGAGAGAGAGTGAGAGTGAGATTGAGGATGGGAGAGAGTGTGAGAGAGAGAGTGTAGATGGGAGAGAGTGTGAGAGTGAGAGTGCGGATGGGAGAGAGAGTGTGAGACTGAGAGTGAGGATGGGAGAGAGAGTGTGAGAGTGAGAGTGTGAATGGGAGAGAGAGTGTGAGAATGAGAGTGAAGGGTGGGAGAGAGTGTGAGAGTGAGAATGAGAATGGGAGCGAGTGTGAGAACGCAAGTGCGGATGGGAGAGAGAGTGTCAGAATAAGAGTGAGAATGAGGTTGGGAGAGAGAGTGTGAGAGTGACGGTGAGGATGGGAGAGAGACTGTGAGAGTGAGTGTGTGGATGGGAGAGAGAGTGTGAGAGTGAGAGTGAGGATGAGAGCGAGTGTGAGAGTGAGATTGAGATGGGAGAGAGTGTGAGAGTGACAGTGAGGATGGGAGAGAGTGTGAGAGAGAGTGTGAGTGTGAGGATGGGAGAGAGAGTGTGAGAATTAGAGTGAGAGAGGATGGGAGAGAGAGTGTGAGTGTGAGAGTGCAGATGGGAGAGAGTGTGAGAGTGACAGTGAGGATGGGAGAGAGTGTGAGAGTGGGAGTGCAGTTGGGAGAGAGTGTGAGAGTGAGAGTGAGGATGGGAGAGAGAGTGTGAGAGTGAGAGTGAGGATGGGAGAGAGTGTGAGATTGACAGTGAGGATGGGAGAGAGTGTGAGTGTGAGGATGGGAGAGAGAGTGTGAGAGTTAGAGTGAGAGAGGATGGGTGAGAAAGTGTGAGAGTAAGAGTGACAGTGAGGATGGGAGAGAGAGTGTGAGAGTGAAGGTGATGATCGGAGAGAGAGTGTGAGTGTGAATGTGAGGATGGGAGAGAGAGTGTGAGAGTGAGAGTGAGGATGGGAGAGAGTGTGAGATTGACAGTGAGGATGGGAGAGAGTGCGAGTGTGAGAGTGCAGATGGGAGAGAGTGTGAGAGTAAGAGTGAGAATGGGAGAGAGAGAGTGAGAGTGAGAGTGAGGATGGGAGAGAGTGTGAGAGCGAGTGTGAGGATGAGCGAGAGAGTGTGAGATTGACAGTGAGGATGGGAGAAAGTGTGATAGAGAGAGTGAGGATGGGAGAGAGAGTGTGTGAGTGAGAATGAGAAGGGAAGAGAGTGTGAGAGTGAGAGTGCGATTGGGAGAGAGTGTGAGAGTGAGGATGAGAAGGGAAGAGAGTGTAAGAGTGAGAGTGAGAGTGAGGATGGGACAGAGTGTGAGAGTGAGATTGAGATGGGAGAGAGTGTGAGAGTGACAGTGAGGATGGGAGAGAGTGTGAGAGAGAGTGTGAGTGTGAGGATGGGAGAGAGAGTGTGAGAATTAGAGTGAGAGAGGATGGGAGAGAGAGTGTGAGTGTGAGAGTGCAGATGGGAGAGAGTGTGAGAGTGACAGTGAGGATGGGAGAGAGTGTGAGAGTGGGAGTGCAGTTGGGAGAGAGTGTGAGAGTGAGAGTGAGGATGGGAGAGAGAGAGTGAGAGTGAGAGTGAGGATGGTAGAGAGTGTGAGAGTGAGAGTGAGGATGGGAGAGAGAGTGTGAGGGCGAGAGTGAGGATGACCGAGAGAGTGTGAGATTGACAGTGAGGATGGGAGAGAGTGTGAGAGTCAGACTGAGGATGGGAGAGAGTGTGAGAGTGAGAGTGAGGATGGGAAAGAGTGTGAGAGTGAGAGTGAAAGTGTGGATGGGAGAGAGAGAGTGAGAGTGAGAGTGAGGATGGGGAGTGTGAGTGTGAGAGTACGGATGGAAGAGAGTGTGAGAGTGAGACTGAGGATGGGAGAGAGAGTGTGAGAGTGAGAGTGAGAATGTTAGAGAGTGTGAGAGTGAAAGTGAGGAGAGAGAATGTGAGTGTGAGAGTGAGGATGGGACAGAGTGTGTCAGAGTGACAGTGAGGAGAACGAGTGTGAGAGTTAGAGAGAGTGAGGATTGGAGAGAGTGTGTAAGAGTGAGAGTGAGGATGGGAGAGAGCGTGTGAGAGTGAGAGTGAGGATGGAAGGGAGTGTGTGAGTGAGAGTGAGGATAGGGGAGAGAGTGACAGAGTGAGTGTGAGGATGGAAGAGAGAGTGTGAGAGTGAGTGTGAGGATGAGAGCGAGTGTGAGAGTGAGAGTAAGAATGGGGGAGAAAGTGTGAGAGTGAGAGTGTGGATGAGAGCGAGTGTGAGAGTGTGAGTGAGAATGGGAGAGAGAATGTGAGAGTGTGAGTGTGTATGGGAGAGAGTGTGAGAGTGAGTGTGAGGATGGGAGAGAGTGTGTGAGAGTGAGAATGAGTAGGGAAGAGAGCGTGAGAGTGAGAGTGCGATTGGGAGAGAGTGTGAGAGTGAGGATTAGAAGGGAAGAGAGTGTGTGAGTGAAAGTGAGAGTGAGGATGGGAGAGAGTGTGAGAGTGAGATTGTGAAGGGAAGAGAGTGTGAGAGTTAGAGTGAGGATGGGAGAGAGAATGTGAGACTGACAGTGTGGATGGGAGAGAGAGTGTGAGAGAGAGTTTGAGAGTGAGGTTGGGAGAGAGAGTGTGAGAGTGACTTTGAGGATGGGAGAGAGAGTGTGAGAGTGAGAGTGAGGATGGGAGAGAGAGTGAATGAGTGTGAGTGTGGATGGGAGAGAGTGTTAGAGCGAGAGTGTGGATGCGAGAGTGAGTGTGAGAGTGAGAGTGTGGATGCGAGCGAGTGTGAGAGTGAGATTGAGAATGGGAGAGAGAGTGTGAGAGTTAGAGTGAGGATTGGAGAGAGTGTGAGAGTTAGATTGAGAAGGGAAGAGAGTGTGAGAGTTGGAGTGCGAATGGGAGAGAGTGTGAGAGTGAGGATTGGAGAGAGTGTGAGAGTGAGAGTGAGGATGGGAGAGAGAGTGTGCTAGTGAGAGTGAGGATGGGAGAGAGAGTGTGAGAGTTCGAGTGAGAGTGAGGATGGGAGAAAGAGAGTGAGAGTGAGAGTGAGGATGGGACAGAGAGTGTGAGAGTGAGAGTGTGACTGTGGACGGGAGAGAGAGTGTGAGAGTGACAGTGAGAATGGGAGAGAGTGTGAGAGTGAGAGTGCAGATGGGAGAGAGAGTGAGAGTGAGAGTAAGGATGGGAGAGAGAGTATGAGAGTGAGAGTGAGGATGGGACTAGTGTGACATGAGAGTAACAGTGAGGATGGGAGAGAGTGTGAGAGTGAGAGTCTGGATGGGAGAGAGAGCGTGAGATTGAGAGTGAGGATGGGAGAGAGTGTGAGAGTGAGAGTGCGGATGGGAGAGAGAAAGTGAGAGTGAGAGTGAGGATGGGTGACAGAGTGTGAGAATGAGAGTGAGGGGTGGGAGAGAGTGTGAGAGTGAGAATGAGAATGGGAGCGAGTGTGAGAGTGCAAGTGCGGATGGGAGAGAAAGTGTGAGAGGAAGAGTGAGAGTGAGGATGGGAGAGAGAGTGTGAGAGTGACGGTGAGGATCGGAGAGAGAGTGTGAGAGTGAGTGTGAGGATGGGAGAGAGAGTGTGAGAGTGAGGATGGGAGAGAGTGTGAGATTGACAGTGAGGATGGGAGAGAGTGTGAGTGTGAGAGTGCAGATGGGAGAGAGTGTGAGAGTGAGAGTGAGGATGGGAGAGAGAGTGTGAGGGCGAGAGTGCAGATGGGAGAGAGTGTGAGAGTGAGAGTGAGGATGGGAGAGAGAGTGTGAGGGCGAGAGTGAGGATGAGCGAGAGAGTGTGAGATTGACAGTGAGGATGGGAGAGAGTGTGAGAGTGAGAGTGAGGATGGGAGAGAGAGAGTGAGAGTGTGATTGAGGATGGGAGAGAGTGAGAGAGAGAGTGTAGATGGGAGAGAGTGTGAGAGTGAGAGTGCGGATGGGAGAGAGAGTGTGAGATTGAGAGTGTAGATGGGAGAGAGTCTGAGATTGAGAGTGCGGATGGGAGAGAGAGTGTGAGACTGAGAGTGAGGATGGGAGAGAGAGTGTGAGAGTGAGAGTGTGAATGGGAGAGAGAGTGTGAGAATGAGAGTGAGGGGTGGGAGAGAGTGTGAGAGTGAGAATGAGAATGGGAGCGAGTGTGAGAACGCAAGTGCGGATGGGAGAGAGAGTGTCAGAATAAGAGTGAGAATGAGGTTGGGAGAGAGAGTGTGAGAGTGACGGTGAGGATGGGAGAGAGACTGTGAGAGTGAGTGTGTGGATGGGAGAGAGAGTGTGAGAGTGAGAGTGAGGATGAGAGCGAGTGTGAGAGTGAGAGTGAGGATGGGAGAGAGTGTGAGAGTGAGAGTGAGGACGAGAGCGAGTGTGAGAGTGAGAGTGAAAGTGAGGATGGGAGAGAGAGTGTGAGAGTGTGAGTGTGGATGGGAGAGAGTGTGAGAGTGAGAGTGAGGATGGGAGAGAGAGTGTGCTAGTGAGAGTGAGGATAGGAGATAGAGTGTGAGAGTTCGAGTGAGAATGAGGATGTGAGAAAGAGTGTGAGAGTGTGAGTGAGAGTGAGAGTGAGGATGGGACAGAGAGTGTGAGAGTGAGAGTGTGACTGTGGACGGGAGAGAGAGTGTGAGAGTGACAGTGAGAATGGGAGAGAGTGTGAGAGTGAGAGTGCAGATGGGAGAGAGAGTGAGAGTGAGAGTAAGGATGGGAGAGAGAGTATGAGAGTGAGAGTGAGGATGGGACTAGTGTGACATGAGAGTGACAGTGAGGATGGGAGAGAGTGTGAGAGTGAGAGTCTGGATGGGAGAGAGAGCGTGAGATTGAGAGTGAGGATGGGAGAGAGTGTGAGAGTGAGAGTGCGGATGGGAGAGAGAAAGTGAGAGTGAGAGTGAGGATGGGTGACAGAGTGTGAGAATGAGAGTGAGGGGTGGGAGAGAGTGTGAGAGTGAGAATGAGAATGGGAGCGAGTGTGAGAGTGCAAGTGCGGATGGGAGAGAAAGTGTGAGAGGAAGAGTGAGAGTGAGGATGGGAGAGAGAGTGTGAGAGTGACGGTGAGGATCGGAGAGTGAGTGTGAGAGTGAGTGTGAGGATGGGAGAGAGAGTGTGAGAGTGAGAATGGGAGAGAGTGTGAGATTGACAGTGAGGATGGGAGAGAGTGTGAGTGTGAGAGTGCAGATGGGAGAGAGTGTGAGAGTGAGAGTGAGGTTGGGAGAGAGAGTGCGAGGGCGAGAGTGCAGATGGGAGAGAGTGTGAGAGTGAGAGTGAGGATGGGAGAGAGAGTGTGAGGGCGAGAGTGAGAATGAGAGAGAGAGTGAGAGATTAACAGTGAGGATGGGAGAGAGTGTGAGAGTGAGAGTGAGGATGGGACTAGTGTGACATGAGAGTGACAGTGAGGATGGGAGAGAGTGTGAGAGTGAGAGTCTGGATGGGAGAGAGAGCGTGAGATTGAGAGTGAGGATGGGAGAGAGTGTGAGAGTGAGAGTGCGGATGGGAGAGAGAAAGTGAGAGTGAGAGTGAGGATGGGTGACAGAGTGTGAGAATGAGAGTGAGGGGTGGGAGAGAGTGTGAGAGTGAGAATGAGAATGGGAGCGAGTGTGAGAGTGCAAGTGCGGATGGGAGAGAAAGTGTGAGAGGAAGAGTGAGAGTGAGGATGGGAGAGAAAGTGTGAGAGGAAGAGTGAGAGTGAGGATGGGAGAGAGAGTGTGAGAGTGACGGTGAGGATCGGAGAGAGAGTGTGAGAGTGAGTGTGAGGATGGGAGAGAGAGTGTGAGAGTGAGAATGGGAGAGAGTGTGAGATTGACAGTGAGGATGGGAGAGAGTGTGAGTGTGAGAGTGCAGATGGGAGAGAGTGTGAGAGTGAGAGTGAGGTTGGGAGAGAGAGTGCGAGGGCGAGAGTGCAGATGGGAGAGAGTGTGAGAGTGAGAGTGAGGATGGGAGAGAGAGTGTGAGGGCGAGAGTGAGAATGAGAGAGAGAGTGAGAGATTAACAGTGAGGATGGGAGAGAGTGTGAGAGTGAGAGTGAGGATGGGAGAGAGAGAGTGAGAGTGAGATTGAGGATGGGAGAGAGTGTGAGAGAGAGAGTGTAGATGGGAGAGAGTGTGAGAGTGAGAGTGCGGATGGGAGAGAGAGTGTGAGACTGAGAGTGAGGATGGGAGAGAGAGTGTGAGAGTGAGAGTGTGAATGGGAGAGAGAGTGTGAGAATGAGAGTGAAGGGTGGGAGAGAGTGTGAGAGTGAGAATGAGAATGGGAGCGAGTGTGAGAACGCAAGTGCGGATGGGAGAGAGAGTGTCAGAATAAGAGTGAGAATGAGGTTGGGAGAGAGAGTGTGAGAGTGACGGTGAGGATGGGAGAGAGACTGTGAGAGTGAGTGTGTGGATGGGAGAGAGAGTGTGAGAGTGAGAGTGAGGATGAGAGCGAGTGTGAGAGTGAGATTGAGATGGGAGAGAGTGTGAGAGTGACAGTGAGGATGGGAGAGAGTGTGAGAGAGAGTGTGAGTGTGAGGATGGGAGAGAGAGTGTGAGAATTAGAGTGAGAGAGGATGGGAGAGAGAGTGTGAGTGTGAGAGTGCAGATGGGAGAGAGTGTGAGAGTGACAGTGAGGATGGGAGAGAGTGTGAGAGTGGGAGTGCAGTTGGGAGAGAGTGTGAGAGTGAGAGTGAGGATGGGAGAGAGAGTGTGAGAGTGAGAGTGAGGATGGGAGAGAGTGTGAGATTGACAGTGAGGATGGGAGAGAGTGTGAGTGTGAGGATGGGAGAGAGAGTGTGAGAGTTAGAGTGAGAGAGGATGGGTGAGAAAGTGTGAGAGTAAGAGTGACAGTGAGGATGGGAGAGAGAGTGTGAGAGTGAAGGTGATGATCGGAGAGAGAGTGTGAGTGTGAATGTGAGGATGGGAGAGAGAGTGTGAGAGTGAGAGTGAGGATGGGAGAGAGTGTGAGATTGACAGTGAGGATGGGAGAGAGTGCGAGTGTGAGAGTGCAGATGGGAGAGAGTGTGAGAGTAAGAGTGAGAATGGGAGAGAGAGAGTGAGAGTGAGAGTGAGGATGGGAGAGAGTGTGAGAGCGAGTGTGAGGATGAGCGAGAGAGTGTGAGATTGACAGTGAGGATGGGAGAAAGTGTGATAGAGAGAGTGAGGATGGGAGAGAGAGTGTGTGAGTGAGAATGAGAAGGGAAGAGAGTGTGAGAGTGAGAGTGCGATTGGGAGAGAGTGTGAGAGTGAGGATGAGAAGGGAAGAGAGTGTAAGAGTGAGAGTGAGAGTGAGGATGGGACAGAGTGTGAGAGTGAGATTGAGATGGGAGAGAGTGTGAGAGTGACAGTGAGGATGGGAGAGAGTGTGAGAGAGAGTGTGAGTGTGAGGATGGGAGAGAGAGTGTGAGAATTAGAGTGAGAGAGGATGGGAGAGAGAGTGTGAGTGTGAGAGTGCAGATGGGAGAGAGTGTGAGAGTGACAGTGAGGATGGGAGAGAGTGTGAGAGTGGGAGTGCAGTTGGGAGAGAGTGTGAGAGTGAGAGTGAGGATGGGAGAGAGAGAGTGAGAGTGAGAGTGAGGATGGTAGAGAGTGTGAGAGTGAGAGTGAGGATGGGAGAGAGAGTGTGAGGGCGAGAGTGAGGATGACCGAGAGAGTGTGAGATTGACAGTGAGGATGGGAGAGAGTGTGAGAGTCAGACTGAGGATGGGAGAGAGTGTGAGAGTGAGAGTGAGGATGGGAAAGAGTGTGAGAGTGAGAGTGAAAGTGTGGATGGGAGAGAGAGAGTGAGAGTGAGAGTGAGGATGGGGAGTGTGAGTGTGAGAGTACGGATGGAAGAGAGTGTGAGAGTGAGACTGAGGATGGGAGAGAGAGTGTGAGAGTGAGAGTGAGAATGTTAGAGAGTGTGAGAGTGAAAGTGAGGAGAGAGAATGTGAGTGTGAGAGTGAGGATGGGACAGAGTGTGTCAGAGTGACAGTGAGGAGAACGAGTGTGAGAGTTAGAGAGAGTGAGGATTGGAGAGAGTGTGTAAGAGTGAGAGTGAGGATGGGAGAGAGCGTGTGAGAGTGAGAGTGAGGATGGAAGGGAGTGTGTGAGTGAGAGTGAGGATAGGGGAGAGAGTGACAGAGTGAGTGTGAGGATGGAAGAGAGAGTGTGAGAGTGAGTGTGAGGATGAGAGCGAGTGTGAGAGTGAGAGTAAGAATGGGGGAGAAAGTGTGAGAGTGAGAGTGTGGATGAGAGCGAGTGTGAGAGTGTGAGTGAGAATGGGAGAGAGAATGTGAGAGTGTGAGTGTGTATGGGAGAGAGTGTGAGAGTGAGTGTGAGGATGGGAGAGAGTGTGTGAGAGTGAGAATGAGTAGGGAAGAGAGCGTGAGAGTGAGAGTGCGATTGGGAGAGAGTGTGAGAGTGAGGATTAGAAGGGAAGAGAGTGTGTGAGTGAAAGTGAGAGTGAGGATGGGAGAGAGTGTGAGAGTGAGATTGTGAAGGGAAGAGAGTGTGAGAGTTAGAGTGAGGATGGGAGAGAGAATGTGAGACTGACAGTGTGGATGGGAGAGAGAGTGTGAGAGAGAGTTTGAGAGTGAGGTTGGGAGAGAGAGTGTGAGAGTGACTTTGAGGATGGGAGAGAGAGTGTGAGAGTGAGAGTGAGGATGGGAGAGAGAGTGAATGAGTGTGAGTGTGGATGGGAGAGAGTGTTAGAGCGAGAGTGTGGATGCGAGAGTGAGTGTGAGAGTGAGAGTGTGGATGCGAGCGAGTGTGAGAGTGAGATTGAGAATGGGAGAGAGAGTGTGAGAGTTAGAGTGAGGATTGGAGAGAGTGTGAGAGTTAGATTGAGAAGGGAAGAGAGTGTGAGAGTTGGAGTGCGAATGGGAGAGAGTGTGAGAGTGAGGATTGGAGAGAGTGTGAGAGTGAGAGTGAGGATGGGAGAGAGAGTGTGCTAGTGAGAGTGAGGATGGGAGAGAGAGTGTGAGAGTTCGAGTGAGAGTGAGGATGGGAGAAAGAGAGTGAGAGTGAGAGTGAGGATGGGACAGAGAGTGTGAGAGTGAGAGTGTGACTGTGGACGGGAGAGAGAGTGTGAGAGTGACAGTGAGAATGGGAGAGAGTGTGAGAGTGAGAGTGCAGATGGGAGAGAGAGTGAGAGTGAGAGTAAGGATGGGAGAGAGAGTATGAGAGTGAGAGTGAGGATGGGACTAGTGTGACATGAGAGTAACAGTGAGGATGGGAGAGAGTGTGAGAGTGAGAGTCTGGATGGGAGAGAGAGCGTGAGATTGAGAGTGAGGATGGGAGAGAGTGTGAGAGTGAGAGTGCGGATGGGAGAGAGAAAGTGAGAGTGAGAGTGAGGATGGGTGACAGAGTGTGAGAATGAGAGTGAGGGGTGGGAGAGAGTGTGAGAGTGAGAATGAGAATGGGAGCGAGTGTGAGAGTGCAAGTGCGGATGGGAGAGAAAGTGTGAGAGGAAGAGTGAGAGTGAGGATGGGAGAGAGAGTGTGAGAGTGACGGTGAGGATCGGAGAGAGAGTGTGAGAGTGAGTGTGAGGATGGGAGAGAGAGTGTGAGAGTGAGGATGGGAGAGAGTGTGAGATTGACAGTGAGGATGGGAGAGAGTGTGAGTGTGAGAGTGCAGATGGGAGAGAGTGTGAGAGTGAGAGTGAGGATGGGAGAGAGAGTGTGAGGGCGAGAGTGCAGATGGGAGAGAGTGTGAGAGTGAGAGTGAGGATGGGAGAGAGAGTGTGAGGGCGAGAGTGAGGATGAGCGAGAGAGTGTGAGATTGACAGTGAGGATGGGAGAGAGTGTGAGAGTGAGAGTGAGGATGGGAGAGAGAGAGTGAGAGTGTGATTGAGGATGGGAGAGAGTGAGAGAGAGAGTGTAGATGGGAGAGAGTGTGAGAGTGAGAGTGCGGATGGGAGAGAGAGTGTGAGATTGAGAGTGTAGATGGGAGAGAGTCTGAGATTGAGAGTGCGGATGGGAGAGAGAGTGTGAGACTGAGAGTGAGGATGGGAGAGAGAGTGTGAGAGTGAGAGTGTGAATGGGAGAGAGAGTGTGAGAATGAGAGTGAGGGGTGGGAGAGAGTGTGAGAGTGAGAATGAGAATGGGAGCGAGTGTGAGAACGCAAGTGCGGATGGGAGAGAGAGTGTCAGAATAAGAGTGAGAATGAGGTTGGGAGAGAGAGTGTGAGAGTGACGGTGAGGATGGGAGAGAGACTGTGAGAGTGAGTGTGTGGATGGGAGAGAGAGTGTGAGAGTGAGAGTGAGGATGAGAGCGAGTGTGAGAGTGAGAGTGAGGATGGGAGAGAGTGTGAGAGTGAGAGTGAGGACGAGAGCGAGTGTGAGAGTGAGAGTGAAAGTGAGGATGGGAGAGAGAGTGTGAGAGTGTGAGTGTGGATGGGAGAGAGTGTGAGAGTGAGAGTGAGGATGGGAGAGAGAGTGTGCTAGTGAGAGTGAGGATAGGAGATAGAGTGTGAGAGTTCGAGTGAGAATGAGGATGTGAGAAAGAGTGTGAGAGTGTGAGTGAGAGTGAGAGTGAGGATGGGACAGAGAGTGTGAGAGTGAGAGTGTGACTGTGGACGGGAGAGAGAGTGTGAGAGTGACAGTGAGAATGGGAGAGAGTGTGAGAGTGAGAGTGCAGATGGGAGAGAGAGTGAGAGTGAGAGTAAGGATGGGAGAGAGAGTATGAGAGTGAGAGTGAGGATGGGACTAGTGTGACATGAGAGTGACAGTGAGGATGGGAGAGAGTGTGAGAGTGAGAGTCTGGATGGGAGAGAGAGCGTGAGATTGAGAGTGAGGATGGGAGAGAGTGTGAGAGTGAGAGTGCGGATGGGAGAGAGAAAGTGAGAGTGAGAGTGAGGATGGGTGACAGAGTGTGAGAATGAGAGTGAGGGGTGGGAGAGAGTGTGAGAGTGAGAATGAGAATGGGAGCGAGTGTGAGAGTGCAAGTGCGGATGGGAGAGAAAGTGTGAGAGGAAGAGTGAGAGTGAGGATGGGAGAGAAAGTGTGAGAGGAAGAGTGAGAGTGAGGATGGGAGAGAGAGTGTGAGAGTGACGGTGAGGATCGGAGAGTGAGTGTGAGAGTGAGTGTGAGGATGGGAGAGAGAGTGTGAGAGTGAGAATGGGAGAGAGTGTGAGATTGACAGTGAGGATGGGAGAGAGTGTGAGTGTGAGAGTGCAGATGGGAGAGAGTGTGAGAGTGAGAGTGAGGTTGGGAGAGAGAGTGCGAGGGCGAGAGTGCAGATGGGAGAGAGTGTGAGAGTGAGAGTGAGGATGGGAGAGAGAGTGTGAGGGCGAGAGTGAGAATGAGAGAGAGAGTGAGAGATTAACAGTGAGGATGGGAGAGAGTGTGAGAGTGAGAGTGAGGATGGGACTAGTGTGACATGAGAGTGACAGTGAGGATGGGAGAGAGTGTGAGAGTGAGAGTCTGGATGGGAGAGAGAGCGTGAGATTGAGAGTGAGGATGGGAGAGAGTGTGAGAGTGAGAGTGCGGATGGGAGAGAGAAAGTGAGAGTGAGAGTGAGGATGGGTGACAGAGTGTGAGAATGAGAGTGAGGGGTGGGAGAGAGTGTGAGAGTGAGAATGAGAATGGGAGCGAGTGTGAGAGTGCAAGTGCGGATGGGAGAGAAAGTGTGAGAGGAAGAGTGAGAGTGAGGATGGGAGAGAAAGTGTGAGAGGAAGAGTGAGAGTGAGGATGGGAGAGAGAGTGTGAGAGTGACGGTGAGGATCGGAGAGAGAGTGTGAGAGTGAGTGTGAGGATGGGAGAGAGAGTGTGAGAGTGAGAATGGGAGAGAGTGTGAGATTGACAGTGAGGATGGGAGAGAGTGTGAGTGTGAGAGTGCAGATGGGAGAGAGTGTGAGAGTGAGAGTGAGGTTGGGAGAGAGAGTGCGAGGGCGAGAGTGCAGATGGGAGAGAGTGTGAGAGTGAGAGTGAGGATGGGAGAGAGAGTGTGAGGGCGAGAGTGAGAATGAGAGAGAGAGTGAGAGATTAACAGTGAGGATGGGAGAGAGTGTGAGAGTGAGAGTGAGGATGGGAGGGAGAGAGTGAGAGTGAGATTGAGGATGGGAGAGAGTGTGAGAGAGAGAGTGTAGATGGGAGAGAGTGTGAGAGTGAGAGTGCGGATGGGAGAGAGAGTGTGAGACTGAGAGTGAGGATGGGAGAGAGAGTGTGAGAGTGAGAGTGTGAATGGGAGAGAGTGTGTGAGAATGAGAGTGAAGGGTGGGAGAGAGTGTGAGAGTGAGAATGAGAATGGGAGCGAGTGTGAGAACGCAAGTGCGGATGGGAGAGAGAGTGTCAGAATAAGAGTGAGAATGAGGTTGGGAGAGAGAGTGTGAGAGTGACGGTGAGGATGGGAGAGAGACTGTGAGAGTGAGTGTGTGGATGGGAGAGAGAGTGTGAGAGTGAGAGTGAGGATGAGAGCGAGTGTGAGAGTGAGATTGAGATGGGAGAGAGTGTGAGAGTGACAGTGAGGATGGGAGAGAGTGTGAGAGAGAGTGTGAGTGTGAGGATGGGAGAGAGAGTGTGAGAATTAGAGTGAGAGAGGATGGGAGAGAGAGTGTGAGTGTGAGAGTGCAGATGGGAGAGAGTGTGAGAGTGACAGTGAGGATGGGAGAGAGTGTGAGAGTGGGAGTGCAGTTGGGAGAGAGTGTGAGAGTGAGAGTGAGGATGGGAGAGAGAGTGTGAGAGTGAGAGTGAGGATGGGAGAGAGTGTGAGATTGACAGTGAGGATGGGAGAGAGTGTGAGTGTGAGGATGGGAGAGAGAGTGTGAGAGTTAGAGTGAGAGAGGATGGGTGAGAAAGTGTGAGAGTAAGAGTGACAGTGAGGATGGGAGAGAGAGTGTGAGAGTGAAGGTGATGATCGGAGAGAGAGTGTGAGTGTGAATGTGAGGATGGGAGAGAGAGTGTGAGAGTGAGAGTGAGGATGGGAGAGAGTGTGAGATTGACAGTGAGGATGGGAGAGAGTGCGAGTGTGAGAGTGCAGATGGGAGAGAGTGTGAGAGTAAGAGTGAGAATGGGAGAGAGAGAGTGAGAGTGAGAGTGAGGATGGGAGAGAGTGTGAGAGCGAGTGTGAGGATGAGCGAGAGAGTGTGAGATTGACAGTGAGGATGGGAGAGAGTGTGATAGAGAGAGTGAGGATGGGAGAGAGAGTGTGTGAGTGAGAATGAGAAGGGAAGAGAGTGTGAGAGTGAGAGTGCGATTGGGAGAGAGTGTGAGAGTGAGGATGAGAAGGGAAGAGAGTGTAAGAGTGAGAGTGAGAGTGAGGATGGGACAGAGTGTGAGAGTGAGATTGAGATGGGAGAGAGTGTGAGAGTGACAGTGAGGATGGGAGAGAGTGTGAGAGAGAGTGTGAGTGTGAGGATGGGAGAGAGAGTGTGAGAATTAGAGTGAGAGAGGATGGGAGAGAGAGTGTGAGTGTGAGAGTGCAGATGGGAGAGAGTGTGAGAGTGACAGTGAGGATGGGAGAGAGTGTGAGAGTGGGAGTGCAGTTGGGAGAGAGTGTGAGAGTGAGAGTGAGGATGGGAGAGAGAGAGTGAGAGTGAGAGTGAGGATGGTAGAGAGTGTGAGAGTGAGAGTGAGGATGGGAGAGAGAGTGTGAGGGCGAGAGTGAGGATGACCGAGAGAGTGTGAGATTGACAGTGAGGATGGGAGAGAGTGTGAGAGTCAGACTGAGGATGGGAGAGAGTGTGAGAGTGAGAGTGAGGATGGGAAAGAGTGTGAGAGTGAGAGTGAAAGTGTGGATGGGAGAGAGAGAGTGAGAGTGAGAGTGAGGATGGGGAGTGTGAGTGTGAGAGTACGGATGGAAGAGAGTGTGAGAGTGAGACTGAGGATGGGAGAGAGAGTGTGAGAGTGAGAGTGAGAATGTTAGAGAGTGTGAGAGTGAAAGTGAGGAGAGAGAATGTGAGTGTGAGAGTGAGGATGGGACAGAGTGTGTCAGAGTGACAGTGAGGAGAACGAGTGTGAGAGTTAGAGAGAGTGAGGATTGGAGAGAGTGTGTAAGAGTGAGAGTGAGGATGGGAGAGAGCGTGTGAGAGTGAGAGTGAGGATGGAAGGGAGTGTGTGAGTGAGAGTGAGGATAGGGGAGAGAGTGACAGAGTGAGAGAGAGGATGGGGAGAGAGTGTGTGAGTGAGAATGAGAATGGGAGAAAGTGTGTGAGAGTGCGAGTGTGAGTGAGGATTGGAGAGAGTGTGTGAGAGTGAGAGTGAGGATGAGTGAGAGAGGGTGAGAGTGAGGATGGGAGAGAGAGTGTGAGAGTGAGATTGAGGATGGGAGAGCGTGTGTGAGAGTGACAGTGAGGATGGGAGAGTGAGTGTGAGAGTGAGAATGGGAGAGAGTGTGGGTTTGAGGATGGGAGAGAGAGTGTGAGAGTGAGAGTGAGGATGGGAGAGAGTGTGTGATATTGAGAGTGAGAATGAGAGTGAGTGTGGGAGTGAGGAAAGGAGAGAGAGTGTGAGAATGAGATTGAGGTTAGAAGAGAGAGTGTGAGAGTGAGAGTGAGGATGGGAGAGAGTGTGGGTGTGAGGATTGGAGAGAGAGTGTGAGAGTTAGAGTGAGAATGGGAGAGAGAGTGTGAGATTGAGAGTGAGAATGGTAGTGAGTGTGGGAGTGAGGATGGCAGAGAGAGTGTGAGAGTAAGCGTGAGGATGGGAGAGAGACTGTGAGAGTGAGAGTGAGGATGGGAGAGAGAGTGTGAAGGTGAGAGTGAGAATGGGAGAGAGTGTGAGACTGACAGTGTGGATGGGAGAGAGAGTGTGAGATTGAGAGTGAGAATGGGAGAGAGTGCGAGAGTGAGAGTGCGGATGGGAGAGAGAGTGTGAGAGTGAGAGTGAGGATGGGAGAGAGGGTGTGAGACTGAGAGTGAGAGTGAGGATGAGAGAGAGAGTGTGAGAATGAGAGTGGGTTGGGAGAGAGCGTGAGAGTGAGAATGAGAATGGGTGCGAGTGTGAGAGTGCAAGTGCGGATGGGAGAGAGGGTGTGAGAGTAAGAGTGAGAGTGAGGATGAGAGAGTGTGAGAATGAGAGTGGGGGTGGGAGAGAGTGTGAGAGTGAGAATGAGAATGGGAGCGAGTGTGAGAGTGCAAGTGCGGATGGGAGAGAGAGTGTGAGAGTAAGTGTGAGAGTGAGGATGGGAGAGAGTGTGACAGTGACGGTGAGGATGGGAGAGCGGGTGTGAGAGTGAGTGTGAGAATGGGAGAGAGAGTGTGAGAGTGAGAGTGAGGATGAGAACGAGTGTGAGAGTGAGAGTGAGAATGGGAGAGAGTGTGTGAGAGTGACAGTGCGGATGAGTGCCAGTGTGAGAGTGTGAGTGAGAATGGGAGAGAGAGTGAGGATGAGGGAGAGAGTGTGAGAGTGAGGATGGTAGAGAGAGTGTGAGAGTGAGAGTGAGGATGGGAGAGTGTGTGTGTGAGTGACGGTGAGGATCGGAGAGAGAGTGGGAGAGTGAGTGTGAGGATGGGAGAGAGAGTGTGAAGGTGAGAGTGAGAATGGGAGAGAGTGTGAGACTGACAGTGCGGATGGGAGAGAGAGTGTGAGATTGAGAGTGAGAATGGGAGAGAGTGTGAGAGTGAGAGTGCGGATGGGAGAGAGAGTGTGAGAGTGAGAGTGAGGATGGGAGAGAGGGTGTGAGACTGAGAGTGAGAGTGAGGATGAGAGCGAGTGTGAGAGCGAGAGTGAGAATGGGAGAGTGTGTGTGAGAGTGAGAGAGAGGATGAGAGCGAGTGTGAGAGTTTGAGTGAGAATTGTAGAGAGAGTGAGGATGAGGGAGAGAGAGTGTGAGAGTGAGAATGGGAGAGAGTGTGGGAGTGAGGATGGGAGAGAAAGTGTGGGAGTGAGGATGGGAGAAAGAGTGTGAGAGTGAAAGTGAGAATGGGAGAGAGTGTGTGAGAGTGACGGTGAGGATGGGAGGGAGTGTGTGAGAGTGAGTGTGAGGATGGGAGAGTGAGAGTGAGAGTGAGGAGGAGAGCGAGTGTGAGAGTGAGATTGAGCATGGGAGAGAAAGTGTGAGAGTGTGAGTGTGGTTGGGAGATAGTGTGAGAGTGAGAGTGAGGATGAGAGCGAGTGTGAGAGTGAGGGTGAGAATGGGAGAGAGAGTGTGAGAGTGAGTGTTTGGATGGGAGAGAGTGTGAGAGTGAGAGTGAGGATGGTAGAGAGTGTGAGAGTAACATTGAGGATGGGAGAGAGAGTGTGAGATT